>NW_019213565.1:0-350436 GCF_002532875.2 Varroa jacobsoni | reverse complement strand
CATGAAAAAACCATACGGTCCCAATAACTTGTTAAATGATTTCATCTTTGGAAGTTTCATATTGTTTATTCTATATATCTAGCCGTTTTATTCTGTTCTAGTGTACTTCATTGAGTCGGCGTCCATCATACTGGGCCTGGGCTACTTAAATAAATAGTGCCGGTCGTTTAACAACAGAACGGCGGCAATCTTTCCTGCCCTTCACTAACCTATATCACAGATTATTTTTTAACCAACATCAAAAACTATTTTTACTGTGATTTACTTGAACGTAAACAATCCACAATGATAAATTATGTTCTAATTTAAACTGATTTATTTATTTATCTTCATTATCATATACAGCCCATAAATTCCTCGCATCGGTAATGCCCGGAGTTTTAAATTCCGTCAGCCGTAATAGACGGCTCAGCCTTCTGCTCTCTACGATTTCTACAACCCAGGTAAATCGTTACAGCTAGATCACGGCTTTACGAAAATATATTTTGATAATTCCATAACCCTTCAAACGATTGGCGGTATATTGGCCTTTTGTGATTGGCCATTTTGTTATGAAATGGATTTCAACAGCCTACTTTGAGCGTAGCTTATATCTAAATGATGATTTTTTTTTTTTCGTTCTATTAGACAGAGCTTCAGCTGTGAATATATACCCGTTGATCGTAATAAAACAATATATGATTGAAACGAATGAAACACGTGAAGTCTTTCGTTAAAAGGGGTCAGCAGCCCGGATAGCTGACAAATCGCACAGTTCAGAAAGCAACTCTGCTTTCTTTTCCTGTGCCATTTATTCCACAATCAGATTGTTATATTTGTTGTATATTGTTATATACATTTGTACCTTTTTACTGGTAAATAATACATTAAATATGATAACAATACATAACGGGCAACTTTTGAAATGGCAATTAAACGATGCTACAGATATAACATTGCATACAGAGTATTCTACAGGTCAGATTATTATTACTGTAATCTATTCATTATCAGATTCAGTCGAATAAAGGGCAACGCTACCACCAACTCTTCTCTCTATATTGGTTAATAGGTCATAGTCCGTTTGCAGGTAGCAGTCTTATGCGTTTCACTCATCCAACCATGGTCATCAAATTCACACACGCGGATTTGTCTACCGCCGTATCAATGGGGAGAGACGTTCTCCAGGTAAAATTCGAAATACAGCTTAGCGATTCCGAGAGCAACGCAAGCATTACTACTTCAAATAATAACAAACATTAACAACCGTAATAATCACCGTAGATATGGCATTAATTGAATTGTTTATTAATATCGTCCGTTTGGTAAATAAATCCGCTCGAATTAAAATGACGAGGGTCTACAACCAACCCATCCGCAAATACTAGAAATTGACCTTATAATAGTGTACAACGACCAACGATCGTTTCTAGACCTTCTCTCAGGTCCCTCCTCTCGACATTAACAAGTCAATGTCTCACTTTCTATCTTTATTTTTTTTTATATGTGCCTCACTTTAACCCTTGCATTATCATTGGTTATCGTAGACTACCTAATATTCATTGCTACATTTGATTATTACTATCAGTTTGGTACAAATCTGCTAGTTTTACCTACTTGAATCAACAAATTAGTAAAGTACGTAGGCCAGCTGCTGAGAGATACTTTGGGCCCTTACGGAAACACTACTGGTGACACTTTCATACTTTATCGACGTGTGAAAAAGGTGCTTTTTTCTTAACAGCTCTTAAAGGCCTATTTTCAAAACCTGAATGATTCCAGTGCCTGGACGCGCTGAATTACGCTAGATAGAGGTTTGGTCTAAAATTACAATCCTATTAGAACTGTATATGTGCGTGATTTTTCTAAAAGCAAAGTGATTTTCACTTTATCTTCTGTAGAATGGTGGCTGGAACTTACTGTGCGCAAATGCTTATCTGCGCTCTTCTGCTCTTCGAACTGACGATGAATTCGAAACGTGAAGGCGATGGAAAAACTGTAGCGAGCCTCGATGTACAGGTTCGTTTATGCAACCGTGCCATATTGACAAAAAGCAGAATTAACATTTTGAGTCTTTATTAGTTATATAAGGATATCGTGTAGTAACTGTATATTTTATGCAAATAGTGATGCCAATACGGTCCCTCTCTCTGTCTCTGGAAATGCAAAGGAAGGAAAATCACTAAGGGATACTTATTTAATTTTGATAATGCATGACAGTTGATAATTTATATAATTTATGAAACAACGCATTGATGAAATGGTATGGCAAAAGTAGATACAATTAAATTATTGGCGATACATTTGCTTGGAGGGAAAAAGACTTTCTGTATCAACTACGGTTACAATTTGGAACTATTCCAACTATAAATAACTAATTTTCTAGCTAATCTTCACGTTTCTACCTATTTCAGGTTCTATGGTTGAAATACATCCTGTTAGCGTTAAGTACAGTTCCCTTTGCTGCGCTGACCATTTATCACTCGATGGCCATGCAAAGAAATCTTTGTTTCGTCGTTAAGGACTCAATTCAGGTAGGCTAAGTCTGCACCCCAAAAAAATAACTCATGCTGAAATGGAAGCCCGCTAAATTCAAAATATTATAAACATGCGGTGTTGTATTATTACAATGAAAAATAATTTTAAAAAGCCATTTTCGTTTCTTCAGTCAGTCTTTAGACGTGTTGGAAGAAAAGGACATCCTATAGTCTCCTATAATCTACCAGTGAGCCGATTAATGTCAATAAACGCAAAAATTCCTTGCCCTACTCACCCCTTACATCCGTAAACAGAATAATGCAAAACGGGTTTTTCTGCTCTATAAGACAAACTTATGAAAATATTCGCCATGCTTGTTAAGCGGTCCTCATTGAAAACTAGCTATAACTACCGTCTTCGTTAATTATTAGAAAATTCCAAATTAAAGTCAAAATTTTCCAATAATATTCGCCACCAGGTGTGGACTCTTGTCTCAACTGTGCTGCTGGCCTCAGCCCTGCCTGCCGTTCACGTGCTTTCCGATCAGGTCATCTGTCGAGGGACACTGTATCTTCTCCAGCGGTTACTTTGTCTCAGCCGAAATGAGCACGCACTTGATGGCGCCCTTATTCCTCCAGTATTGCCTGATGAGCCTTATCTTGGAATAGGCCATGGTAGCCGGGAATGTTCTCGACGACTTGACTTACTGCCAAACAGAGAGCAGTTCATTTTATGTATTAGTGGCCAAACAGCAGATTCCCGAAGCCCAGTTTCTCAGGTTAGCGCCACTGGAAGTCAAAGTCATTACGATGCGCAGCACCAAATCCATCAACAACAGGCCGACGTGATGTACTAGCTAGAAAATGTCCATCGCGCATCAACAGTATCTTATCTTTACTTGAATCCGTACATTGGCCAAATTCAGTATGTCTGCTACTTGTTTTCGGTAGATGTCTGCTAAGGCTAATCAGTCATTTAATCCTAGAGCGGCTAAACAATGAGATTAATTAATATATGACTTCAGAGTTTCAACTCTAAGAGATTCCAGAGTCAGGGTTCGAGGAAACTCCAGCGCCGAAGCTCACAACAACCCAGTGCCGGAAAGCAAAGTAACTTCAGAGGCGCGGCCCCAAAGAAATCAGAGCCGCAATCTGTCAGGAACCATAGGCCGACAGCAGGCCAAAAGGATACATGACCAAGCTGGTTGGTTTACGACTAGCCTGAAACCAATTAGGGTTAGTGACTTCAGAATTTACATGATGCGGTTAGCTTAAAACCCATTTAATCAAATCTGCGAGGACGATTTTTGTTGTAAGAAGCATTGGGTTAATGCTTTACAGATTGTAATTCAGTGGGGCATGAAAATAGGGGCATTTCTCTGTCAATGAAAAACAGTAAAAAGTACCAATAAGCTTAAGACATGAGAGATAAATGAGCTAAGTTGCTGAAGTACAACGTTGGAATTGTTGTACATACACCGTACAATTCCCTGCAATTAATCTTACGTTGCATTATAGACTGTCCAGAAATAGGTTGTTAAGAGAATCGAGATAGAATTAAACCCATTAATGTTCGATAATTTAGTAGGTGCTCAGAAACTCAATGTACCTAGCCAAAGCTACAAGAACAATACCACAAATCTTGTGGAGGCTACAAAAGTAAGAACAAACGGAACAAAATGTATTGCATTTTAGTCATCACCATCTATAGCTTCTGTTTTAAACATCAACCAGAAACACTGAACTTACGAGGTCGATCGGGTTTAATAGTAATAAGGTACACCTTGGTCAGTGTGTACATATGAAAAATTATCACTGCAAAAAGTTATGGGATAAGCCAGTAACTCCTACTGTCCCATTGCTCGTTTGACGGACATTTTTCATGCATACCGAAATTCATAACAAAAATTAATGACGGTCACACGTAGTGTTTTCTCACGACGTATTTCATACATATGCTGCCTACGATTCAAATCGCTACGCCAACGAAGTTGAGTCGCAACATAGAGCGAGTTACACAAGAAATTTTATCACCTGCCGTCTTTTTGTTTTATCGCTTAGCATTTTCTTTTCTCACGCTGAAATTGTCCACGTATTTTGTGTAGATAAAAGCGCTCTATTGATGTGCTACATAGGCGATTATTACGAGCATATAATATAATTAAAATAAATTATTATATACCGATATATATATATATATATATATATATATATATATATATATATATATATCGAGAACGCATGCCACACTGGAGGTGTTGACAATAGATTTGGCTCGCCTTGCCCTTTTCACGGTATACTGCACTGTTCACTGCATAGCTAATAGTAAAAAAGGAAATCAGTATTTTCGGCAAACAACATTGTTGTTATGTGATGACTTAAAACAAGAGGATTATCATGATGCCCACTCAGGTGTATTGTAGACACTCTGACAGAAGCGCAGAGATCGTTTGTGCCTTTAAGTACAAGATGACCTCACTCGGAATAATGCAAATCCAATGCAAACTACACGCAATGAGGAATCACAGTACTCAGCGCAACTTACAACCACTTACGTTTAAGAACGGCCAGACCTATGATGAACACGATGGAAACTATCGTATTAGTTCGAGTACGATCCCCGTATTCTACTTGCACTTAATGCCATTTGTATTGGTCTATTTAAACGTGTTTTTCTTTCTAAGTTCTTCCGTTACCAATGTTCTACTGTTTTGTGTCGACCTATATCCGGAAATGTCTTTTTCTTCCATGTTCTAATTTTCGAATGTTACTTACATGCAGTACGATATTACTATATGTAATGCGGTAATAATATATGCATACGATAATATACCGAAAAACATTTGAATGCGCCGACGTCTTCGCGACATTGTACATACTGTACAGCATTTTTTGCATAATAAAAACTTTCGCAGCGCAGCGACCCCCGCTGTGCACAATTATTGATGAATTCAACAATAAACATGACTGATGTTTATTCAAATCGTTAATCCAGAAGCGTATTAATTAACTATGTAAGCCGATTATTTGGTCGATACAAGGTTGAAATCGAACTTTTATGCAGAGTAATTTCAAAGGTCCTTCCCTAGCTTAGGACGCGATTCGAATCTATATATAACGCAAATCAGGATATTCTAGAATGTTGTCGTCCACCCAGCATCACTAGTGCTCGAAATAAGTAATCAGGCGTCAAACTATAGATTTTTTTCCTTACGTACCCAGCCTTTTGCAATGCCTTTACTATGAAATAAGTACAGTCTACTAGATTTTTTTCAAGAGAACGTTCCCTTTATTTACCTTTCTTTATATCTATGATATGAGGGCGCATTGCGTATCCTATCCAGACTAAAATTTTTAGTTAAGTCCTTTTTGAATAGTCTTTTATGTGTAGGTAAACTGTCAGGTTATGTTCGTAGCCACCTCGGATTTCTTGACGAATTGCACTTAAACGTTCTCTTTCCCTCTTTTCTTTCTGCATATATCTTCTGCATAGTAGATGACCTCAAAATCCCTTTTTTTTTTTTCGAAATATCGTATTTCTGTTTTTCATGTCACCAGAAATCACTCTTACTGCTTACCAAGTAACGCCGTGTTCTGTGTCACCATAAATGTTACCAGTAATAACTCTCAAGCTAAACTTACTAGCCCCCGATCACGGTTTACATAGTTCGATTATATATGATGATGATGATGACGATGACACTACCATCAAATCGTGCCGTAATAACGGCACTGCCATATTAATATTATCAAGTATCCCTTCTTCACATTTGACTGTCGTCTTATGTACGATAAATATACATATTGTAGGAGGTGTAGTTTATATATTAATATGGCAGTGCCGTTGTTACAGTACGATTTGATCGTATTATTATCAGTATCATGATGAATGTTTCATCTTTTACTACTTGTATCATATCACTAGCTAGATCTCACTTTCGTTACATTTTTTAAGTCATGGACAAAATTAGCGATAACACTGTGTTCACCACCCGTTCTTGTAAACTATCATTTATTATTATTTTACAGATCAGACTTCTAACCAAGTAGACTACAATTGTACGCTAGTTTTAAAGTTGAATTGCTCTTTAGTTCTGATAAGGAAACAACTTCTTACAGTGGTTGTTTGAGCGTTCATTATTACGGTAATTTATTTCTACTCACTCGAAACGATTCAGTAAGGCCGTACAAGGCCTTACTGTCTCAAGCAACTGTGTTTGAGCTCTATTGAGTCATAACAATGTTGAAGTTAACAAATAAGAGGCATTTATTTTTTATATGTGTATGCTGTACTAAGTCATGTAAATTATATACGTATATAAAAGCGTATATATGGCTGTAATCTTCGAGGGTCAAAAACTCGACCACTCAGTTATTTGAAAACTAAAAGATGCTTTTCTCCTGGAGTAAGCTCAGTCAATTTGCATTCTCAAGTTTATAGAAGAGTAATGTATGTATCAGAATTTCGTCTGCTAACGATGCATAGTTAAAAAAATTACTAAACTTCAGAGTCCGCAGGATTCGCTGACAACGGCCTAATATATGTGATCGTCGACAACGAAGGTCTGCTATCTGATGCTTCTATTAACTGTGTATTTGCGAGTTCTATTGTACACACTTTTGTTAGACTTTTAAGTATAATATTAAAGTTGCTCTTTAACTTAGGGACTAACTAGGAAACACCTTATATTCAATATCTGTCTGGCTATAGCCAACTCCGGTGATCTAGTGATCTGTTAAAACAGCCAGCGTGAACTAAAATTCTTGGCTGCATTTTAAAGTATCAACGATAAACAATAGCTATCCCACGCAGTACTTCTTTTGTCTGTTGTTTATTTAATAGTTTAATGAAAACAGCATTAACTTGTCCTTCGAACATGATATATATATATATATATATAGATATATATATATCATAGCTTGACTTGTTTCCTGGCCGCTTTTCGTACTGCCTTCCAAGTTAGCACCTTACGGCACATTTCGTAATCCATCAACTAACCAGCATTCGTCTTTAGTGTTTGGACTCCCAGAAATTTACGCTACGGGATAAATACAATTATAAGTTAGACAACGCAAGCACTTCCGCAAGCATTATTTGAATATATAAACTATATTCTTTTGTCTACGTAATCGATACAACATTAAATAACGAATCTATCGTGTCAAACAACATCGTGCACAGTAAAATAACGTGGATGCAAAAACAAGATACGAGTCTCAACTATTTTCAGGACTGGGTGCGCTATCTTGAAATATTAATCTCCTGATGATCCTAACATTGGAAATGTGTAGATGTGTAACGTTGACAAAATTCATATTAAAAGGTTTTGTTTACATATGCTCAGGATGGTTACGAATGCAATCGATCATTTCCTTAGGCGTGATTTCTCCCGTACAAATGCGATGAATGGCGACGAACAATGGAAACCGTTCTAGTTGATTTTTGAGCTTGAGCATTTCGTAAACCTGCAATACGGTGAAGATTGTGCAAACGTGTTAGAAGTTTGGAACGTTTAGCAAACAGTGCTATTTGGAAGTCTTAAATGAGGACTTTTTACTATGTTCAAGTATTTGTTTTCTAATTAAAGATTAATGTGGAAAAAAAGGCACTATTTCCCCTTTACTACTTTACGTACTTTAGGCATCAAACGTTATAAGATTTAAAATCCTTTTCAGGACTGAACTTTACCACACAACCACCCATAGTGAGTGTAACTTGGCTTTCTTTTCTATGATTGCAAAATTACTTGAGCCTGTAACCTATACGTATTTCGTTCACGCTCTAGCGTACCTCAGCGGCAGTTTCAGGTCCTTGCAACTTTTGACCCTTAAGCATCTCTTGTTCGAGGCACTCAATCGTCTTTTTGCCTTCAGCGCGAACAAAAGCTTCGGACACCTTTCGGTTGCGGCCGCCTAGACAGTGAAAATACATACAAAATAAAAATAAAGATAGATATGATCAATACGTCCGAAGATCTCTCAAGGAGAAGATTCATTTTCAAATTGATTCAAAATGATTTTCAAGTTTGATGTACTAACATTACGAACCTTATTGAAAAAGGATGTTAAAAGTTACATGGATAGCCTCTGCTACAACTAGTACATTATACATACAAACCTGGTAAAGAGTACTTACATAATCAGAACATGAATACTACCTAGAAGATCATAGTACAATGGCGAAAACATACCGTAACAGGTAGTCACAAGATCGGCGACTCCACAGCTTTCAAAAAATGTATTGAGCTTGGCGCCGGGGTAAAATTGGTTCGTAAAGGTAATCATCTCCTTCAGACCCAGACGAATAACAGCAGCCTTGGTATTGTCGCCATAACCTAAGCCATCGACGAAACCTGCGCCGCAGGCCACAATGTTCTTGACGGAGCCGCACACCTCAATAGTCGAAATGTCGTCGGTAGTCGTAATCCTGCAAAGAATGGAATGAGATCATCAGATCAGGGCAATTCAGGTTAATTGCAAGGTCACAAATTTAGGTTGCCTTCTAGACGAATCGTCCACTTGTAGTAGGAGGAATATGTTGGTAGTATTACGATTACTGAAATAAAAAGCCATTCGCAAGGAAATGTATGGCGTTGTTTGAGTATACAACGTCGGGTCATCGTAAGCGACATATGCATATATACCTGAAATAGCTCGTTTGCACAAGCTTCTTGAGAATCTTCGCTGTGTCGGGATTCTTGGCTCCAAGGGTTGCCTCACAGAACTTCTCGGCAGCCACCTAAATCGAATCGAGACGATTTGCTAGAAACATCCATGTACATTTTATATGAATAGTACTAATAATGATGGCAATAATGCTGATACGCCAAACATAATCTGAGCAAAACTAAAAGAGTATATACGCAGAGCATAGCTTCGAAGATCTCTCAAATCCACAGTGAAAATGCCTCAAAATATTTTTCTAATAAAAACAATTCGATGATACGAAACAAGATGCCCCAGATATTATACTAGCAACAGATCCGTTTGTATGAGCCGAACTAGCCATAGCAACCAATGTAAATATAACATACATAGGCGCTGCAGTACAGAACTCGTTAAACGCATCGAGTACCGTTGTGGTCAGCCGACTTACTTCGTTAGCGAGGTTAGCCCCCATTAAAACGGAACACGGAATTGAGAGAAGCTCACTGATCACGTTCGAGATCAGGGAGATTCCCTTGCCAGGAGTGATGTCGAAGCCTAACAACATTGAAAAGCACAAGTTTTAGGCACAACATAACGAATCGTTTGATAGAGAAAACGAAGAGATTATCGGAATAATAGTATCAATTGTTTTACTTGTCTCTTTATTTATGAACTGTATTGTAGCAGTAAAGACAAACAGGTGGATTTGGCTATGAAATACGGTGGATGTTTGTCTAGAACCCATTAGTTAAGCTAACTTTAATTTTCCTATAGAGATCCTGCAAGATTCCTTAATTAAACGATTTTCCACTCATGAAAAATATCCCTTGCCGATGGCTTTCTAATTGATTGCTAATAATTAAGTTTATTAAGCTAATATAATCACTCAACAACGAGCAACGCAATTCGTTCAAAAGTATGGCTCATGAAAACTGGTTTATTTTTTCATACTGCCGGCGTACTTCAAGTTAGCCTCTAGTTATTCAAATTAGCCTCCATTATGTTTTTTTAGTTTTTTCATAATAACCGCTATTGTCGTTGTTTACCTTTAATTAGCGAAATTCCCACTGCCGTAGGTTTGATTTTACCGACAAGCGGGCTGCATGTCGGCTTAACGAATTTGTGTGGCAAAACGAAAATGATGATATCGGCGTCTTTGCACGCCTCCACTACGTCAGGGATAGCAATAACGTTATCGGGTAGCTGTAAACGCGTCAAGATATTCAACTGTGTTAATTCATGCTGCTTTTTGTTTTTGCAAACTTAAACACAGTCAATCACTATTCCGGTTCTGAATTATGGTGACGCTTATAACGTTACACAGAAAATAATATACAAAAGAATAATTTCATTAACGGATGGTATTTAACGTACTTTGTAGCCGGGAAGATATTTGACATTCTCATGCTGAGTGTTAATTATTTCAGTGAGCTTCTTTCCATCGATGATCTCCTCGTAAACATAGATTTTAACAGTCTTGTCGAAGACATCCGGCTGTGAAGTGACATTTACACCGACGATTCTGGCTATTACCGAGCCCCTGTTAACCGAAGATAACGATTGGGAAATCACAAATACTATCAACGATCTTGCTGATTGACTGAATGAACACTAGTGCACTGTAGTAGAAGTAAACAACTCACAATACTATTGTGCGTATGAATATAGTCATTTGATGAATAAACGAAGTTCAGGTGTTTACGATGAAATAAAGCATTTTGTATTTAAGGTAGATTTTATTGGACTTCGCCCCATGCCCGTTTCCCGTTTCATTTCGAGGGAGTGTCCCGCGCTGCTGCAAATGGTCTAATCGTTTGAATCGCTCGCAGCTCAACGCCCGCTGAGGCTGTGCTTGCCAAGGAACGGACGAATAGAGGACAAATAACTGATAGTACAGAATAGTTGTATATGTAAAGGATCCAAAAAGATATTTTATTTTTGACCTCGGGGTATTCGGGATAAATTTATATGGGACTGATATTCTTTTTCGTCGGCGGAATCTACACAGATTTCGACAAAAATATTTGCATGTACCAAAAGACCTGTCTCTGATTGGTGTACAGATTCGATAGCGTTTGCTTTCTCACGGCTTCAATTTAGAATCAAACCAAGATCAACTTTTGAGGCTTATCCGGATAGCCCAATCACAATGGATATTTTCAGCTTCAAAGCAGCCACTAATTTCCGCATAAAATTATGGAATTATGAGAAACGCCTTCTAATACCAAGTCACTTATCAGGTAATTGAAGGGGGTTCAAAATAGAAACATGTTTCTCCTTTGATTTTTGATTATTTGATTAGTTGCGCATATTTCAAGCCAAGAAAAGCTAGTTGACAAAAAAGTGAAGGGATTACGAATTGATATATAAAGAGGCGGCTTTAGATAGTATTGAATCGAAGCTGTATTATGAGGTCGTGTTATGGTGTACCGGATGCTATTTTAATCTTCTCATAGGACACCCGCAATTGCCACAGCGACGTGGGTAGCACATTAAGGAACAAGCCACGATTAAAGCACACTGAAAATATTAGCTGTTGTACCTAATTGCGCAAAAGATAGATTAAACCTGGGAAAATAAAATGGCCTTTCAAAATTAAATCCTTAGCGTAATTTGTTCAAAAGGTCGTCACGTCAGTCCATCAGGCAGGACTTGTCCGCGTATCAGGGAGCATTTGCTTAAACACAGCGGTTCGTAACCTGGCTGTAGATCAGAAATGCTGATGTCACCTTAAACCTTAAGCAAAGCTTCACATCAACGTCTTTTTAGATATCAAAAAATATTGTCCGTATGTGAAGAACATATTGCAATAGTAACAGTCATTTCGCTTTCAACAGGGTGGTCGTGAATCATTAAACCCTGTTTAAGCATTCTGTTTACTCGTCATTTGACGACCGTTTACTATATGTGCTTTTGTAAGACTGCATGCGACCAAACAAGAGACCGTAGCACCAAGCAAATGATGTTGCATACTGTAAACACAGCAAAGAACAGGGGGCAGTAAAATGACTTCCAGTGTTATAACGTAATGGAATGCATTCAAAATTCACAAAACATATAACTTACGAAACAGCCGAGTTACACCGGAGCCTAGCATGTGGCCAAAAGCCAAATTTGAAACTGGTCAATCAATATATCGTCAAAAAGTCTATTCATTACAACTGAGTTGATTGTATCCAGATTTAATTGCGTTGTTTCAAATAAGCTTGGCAAGCAGGCACCAGCAAATGCTTTTTCCTAGATTGTGTAGATTAAATATATTTCTGCACCTCATCACACCTATCACAGAGTATAAGTTGGACTAATTAAGACTCAAATCAGCGATCCCCACCGTTTTTATTGCACTCAATGGTGGATTAGATATGTGAATTAAAATTAAAATGCGGCCAAATGCAAGAACTGACAAAAATCAGTTTTTGTTTACTGAAATGATTATGCACATTTATTATTCGTGTAAGACAGAGTTAATTCTAACGAGTTATTTTATTGCCTATAAACTCTTCTCTCTCTTTCTGATTTGTCTAGTTCGTTAAATGTTGCGCGAAGAGCCTCTGAGCTCTAACAATGAAGCAATAACCAGGGTGCCTCGAAGAATTTGTCTTAAGCAGTGAGTCCTCTTTAGCAAAACCTTACCTACTAAATGATCACAAGAAACTTGATACGTATAATCCGAACCCAAAAGGTTCAGCTGGAAGGCTTTTTTCAACAGATTAGGTCGACAGTACACTTTCGCTAGCCTTGAGAGAGTATCCAGTCACATGACAACCTTTAGTCAATAGTAAGCTTATCTTGTCACAAGATGGGCGCCTCCTTTTATCAACTACTCTAAATCGCACTTCCACCCCCGTTCGCTTTTTTAAGACTACGCCATTTTTGTGATGCTATCTTGTATGCCGAGCAATGACATACTCCTAGGATGCAAATCAACTATATCGCCTAGTTCATATCATTATAATTTCAAAAACTGCAATTGATACGCCCCGCCGCTGTCCAGCACACGGCTTTCATCGAAGTCAATTTGCGTTCATTCCATAATTGCCACTAGTAGTTTGTCAGGGCAAGTTGTTTGCCAATATTATCTACAAATATGTTTACTCCATCTGTTATCAAACTAACAGTAGCTCATTTTTTATTTTTCTCGAGATATAGCAGAAACTATTCCATAGAACTACCGCGTTCTTAGACACCCGTCGCGCGGTTCTGTGCTCTGACAACCATCCGATCATCAGAATTAAACGCGCGTTCTGCATCCCTTTAGTAACGCGTCTCACTGACTTTGCGCTCTAAGGAGAGGACCTCCACTCGAGATATCAGATTCAAAATGGTCTATTGTATTCGGATGTGCAAGCGGGTTCCACAACCATAGGTTTTTGTGCTTCTGCGGTATAAATAAAGCTAGTAGCTATTGAATATGTTTGTTGTTAGCTGCCGTTCTTTCGGCGACTGTGGAAGTTGCTGTGATTGTGGGACGGCGGTGACTGCACGAAGTTGACCGTTTGATCTATAGAGCTCGTTATCGTTGTATAGCGCAGAGTCTTTAGTGTAAGCAAGGACACTATTTTAAATTATTAGAATTATTGTAATGGTTTTTTTGACGATATATTATTTAGTCTGCTTTGTGGCTAAACGAACAAAAAAAGATGAACCAATCTTTGAAACCAAAGTATTTGCTTGAGCCTGCTGTTGTTTTTAGGAAAAGCATTCCATAGTCGATGGTTACCATCCTAAAAACTAAACAGCGCAAAGTATACACTCAGCAGATGCTCAGCAAAATGGCAAACATATTCAACACAAATCAAGTCCAAGGGAACCATTCGATACGAACAGCAATACCAATGTGTGTGTCAATCGACAAAGATTCTGTCATCTGGATCCTAGCACAAACAAACTTTATCCATTGTCAGTGTTGGGCGATAATAATAGGGTCCTCAACACAAGAGCACTAGACAAATCCGTCAAGAAAACAGGAAACAGTTGATAGTTGATACAACACGCTGGTGACCACTTGGCCTATTCGATAAGCGTCTAGTTACACATCTAAGTGCTTTGCCCCAACGATAACTTGAATTAGCTAAGCCTATAAGTGGACGATTGTGCTGGAATAGCAGATGTCTACATAACATCGCTACGACGACAAGAGGCAACAAGCGCAGCGAATTTGGTAGATCAATTTTGGCCGAATAGACTATCATATTATACCTCATATGCACAATCCGACGCATACTACGTCGTATTTATTTTTCCAATGGGTGGTAAAGTTTCGTTTTTGCTACTGTAAATTTTAATATTTGTACCATTATAATTATATACAATACGACCGCATGACATTCGGTACTAGAGTGCGTCCCAAAAACTGTATAGTGTTTGAATTTCAGTTTCAGCTTCTTATATGGTTTAAATTAAAAAAAATCCCCATAAAATACACAACTTTTGCTTATATCGCAGATGTTCAAATTGGTAGCCATATTGACCATTGGACTGATAATTTATTGATTTAAAAACCAATTGCAGCTCTTAAATCCTCCAGTACCATCGCACTGGAAGACTTTTTTGCGGCGCTAACTTTATTTTTGAGGTCGAATCACTGAAGTTCACTGGTGTTACGTCTAAGAGATGGACACGATATTCTATAGAACGCCTTCGTCCAACCCTTTTGTTTGTTTTTTTTTGGAAGTTTCTCATGCTCCATATCGCGATGAAAGTTCAAGCGATTCGGCCTGCTGGAAATGGAGTTCGCTATCTTCATAAAATCCTCGCAATGCATGGCCATAAATTTACGCAACTGGCATTAATCATTGCCAAAAACAATGGTTCAATCACACTGTGTACATTTTTGGTACATCCTGCAATATATAATAACACAGAGTACTACGTAGCTAAGCTTATCAGCATCTAGCTGGTTATGATCAATATGTGCTCTTAGGATCACGGCTGTCCCAATGTTTTAAGTCAAAGCTTTAAACTACAAAAAGTCTCGATTACTTCTTACACCAAAGACAAAACAACTTATCTAAACATTGGATCTGCGTATTCTGTGTATCAGCATAAAAATATCACCATGTTTCCTTTCTTCTTCTTCGCAAATGACACAAAACAGATACCCTGACAGTCCACTAAAAAAGTAATAAAAAACCTCACTTTTTGTTATTATATGGATTTCGCTATATACTATTTATATGTAATAATTTATACATTTCATAAATCTAAAACAAGATGCCTATACATCGTTAATAGAAATACCTCGATTTCACACATTTCATTCTTTCAATAATTAGCTAATATGTAAAGCACTTGCACATGGAAGTGCCATAAGAAAAACCGCACAATTTGCTACTAATTTATGTAACAAAAAATATGACTGAATAAAGACACGAAATTAAATAAAGCATTTTTTAAACATGAGAAACATCATCAATGATTGTATAAAACACGTAATAGTTAAGATGTAAATATTTATTAGATTTTTAAGGAAACTACGGACTCCAAGGGTCGAATTAGCCGACAGTAGCTAGCCTTAGATCATCGGATCACCCATAAAACTGCTATGACCTCTTAAACTTAGAGCTTAGATGATGATATCATCTTACTATCTTGGGGGTTTTTGTTCAAACCATCAACAACGTTTTTATAGCTTTTGTTTCGGAACAAAGGCTACATTTATTGCTCCCAATAGGCTATCGTATTCTAATTTTACATATACTATACACAAGAACACTTATTCTTACCAATTAATACAACTATGGCATACCATTGGAGTGTGGTTATGTTTCACAAGATTACTATCACTAGATTAGCGAAAAGCGTCCACATTTGTAAGTATGTGAGAGGTACGTGTACCGGCAAGGTGACCTAGTTCACTTAGACAGCAAGGGAATGATGATTCCGCCGAAAAGCAAGCACTGAACACGTTTTTTTTCTTTTAGCATTTTCTACGATTGAATAGCGTAACAAAGGCCATTGTTGTTATCATTCGGAATAATTCAACGGTCATCGAATAGGAGCAATATAATTATTGAAAGGTAGCTTTGAATTATATCGAAACGTATCATAACACATGTAACCTATAATCAAACACAAATCTTCTTGAACCACCAATCAAACATGCGGAACTCACAATAGCAGTGAAGTTCTTGAGTTGAAGACTGGCTAACTTCCGCTAAGCGACTTGGATTGTTAACGACTCGCACGGGCACAACTCATTTTCGTATGAATTCATGCAGTGACAATAAAAGATAAGTGAAGAAATAGAAGAACCGTCTTGAGAGTTATAAGTCATAGTTCATAGTCAAGGTTCTTAGTATTGAATACAGTATAACCACGTCAGGATGTGTGAAGCGAGCGCATAAAGTCTACAGCCAGACTATGCTAATATGGCTATATTAAAGGCTTTTTGTATTACTTATAACTGTGAAGTGAAACACACTTGTTAACGAGAATACAAAGCATATTATATCGAATTAATGTTAACTGAATGAATGTTAGGGTTCTGACATAAGCCTTAACTTGAGCCTCTAAATAAATTGTATTGTTAAAATAAAAAAAAAATTGTTGAATTAACTAAACGCTAACTTGACTTGCATTAGTGGCACTCATTTCAGATGCTCGCTTAAGGTGGGTGTCAAGCTAAGCAAGCTAAAAAAACGGCTGGTTTATTATCTATCACCAGAGCAAAACAAAAATAGCACCTTTATTAGACTTTTCAGAATAAATGCTATTGATAATTCAGAGCTTCCGGTCCAACAACTGGCCATAACTAATACCATAATCCCACCGCCACCGCATTGTCTACAATTCCAATTGAATTGCTCTGCCGATCGATCATATCATGTGTACATCAAATTTATGTTAAATGTTATCTTTATTCATAAACGCCTCTCCGCTGTCGCCTAAACGGATCACCCTTTCCACGGGTTGCATCTCTAGCCAGCAGGTTCTCTCACCCTTGAAAACGACGGTTCGTGTCGCAATCACTGGTAAATCAAGCGAAGCTGTGTGACCGCGCTTTCATCTAGCACAATTACATTTATTGGCCGGAAGAAGCCCAGTTCTATTTAAATGTTTCCAACAACCTAGAGCTATTGTGGGCCACCCAAGACTATGAGCAATCACCAGTTACGATTAAATGTGCGAGTACGGTAACAACAGTAACATAGCAGTGCTGATCTATCTCAAACTAAAATAGGTTCTCGGTTTGGTGAGGTCTCAGAGAATCTACCAAGTAGCTATTATTAATAGGACAGGCCTCGGACCTTGAACTTACGCACAAAAAGGACATTCTCGATTTTGTGAAGCTACAGTGAATACATGCTTACCTGAAACCGAATGGCCATAAAGGTAGTCTAGATTCGACTCTCGGCGTAGATGCTAATATTTCCGGTAACAATTCGGTCAATAAAAACAGCAATACTACATACAGTCATAATTCTTTCGGACGTTCGGTTTCTCCAGATGGCTCTTTAAGTACCTTTTACATTAACAGGCCTTAACATCAAAGAATATCAAATATCAGTAGCAGGGCCGACTGTAAATGGGAACTTGAGGGTCTCGGCCACTGAATGAGCACCTGACTACCTGAATCTCATCACTTTAATCAGCGATGTGTCGATCCATCGGAAGATAGCGGGTGATCTTAGTCGTGCACGACAGGTCGTTCGGTTCACAGAACTACCGAAGGTGAACTGCTGAGGAAACACGTATAATCAACGCCGTACGGCAGTAAGCCTTTTAAAGTAACAAGATGCTCGACTTTATAGTGGCGGTCTTTATTAACGATGCTTTTTTGTTTCAAACAACTTTACCTGCCTTCTCACTACTAACTGTGTAAAGGAAGGTGAAAAAGTTGTAAATATGGGAGTAGGTCTTAACAGCAGTATCAGCCATAGAACCCGGAAGAACTGTTTTATCGTTTCAACGAACAATTGTTTCGAAATATCCTGGGAAAAACTTAGCAAAGTCGTATAAACTATGAAACTTCGTTGGATTTCGGCGTGTCAGGTCGCATAATTGTGGTACTACAATCAAAAATAAATGGTCGATCTAGGCCATGCTTAATGAATACTGCTCATGCTATTCAGTTCGAAGTTTCAGAATCGGGCAGCTCTGCTACGAATTCATATCGTTATTAAAATAATGCTCTGCATATCTCATAATAAGAATGCACAATGAATACGGTTCCTTCATCCAAATAACAGTACACCATAGAAAAAAAAATGGTCAGTAAAAGAAGCTAACGGCCCCGCACAAACATGATTAGTTTTATAGCTTTATAGAAGGACAACTACTACTCTTGAAAGCAACAGCAATTGTTTAATCGAAACAAAAGAAAGGCATTAGCAGTCTAGCTCGAAAAACTAGGAATTTAATCCGGTAAACCTTAAAATCATATCGAGTTGATAACCTAATTAGGTCGCTTACAATCGAAAACAATTGAGACGGGACATGTCCAACAGGCAACTCGAATGAGGCTATTTTTGAAAGCCCCTTACTACAGTCAAGAAACTATTCGCAAGAGGTAAAAATAATTAGTCATTTAGAAAACGAAGCCTGCTTCGTTCTACTTCATAATGTCGTATGATCTGCAATACTATGCAAGCAAGCTACCTTTCGAAAGGATGGAGACTCGTAAAAGCCACCTAATTTGTCAAGGTCTCTTGTATCCCTTCTTTCCTCCTCAAGGTGATACGAGGCACGCACGTCAGACCTATAACTGCTGTATATCCTGCGACACCTGACCACGGTGCTTATTTGTCTTAATTTACCTGCACACGTGATTTCTAAACCAAACGGTTGCCAGCATAAATAAGAACGGCAGGCATTAAATATATAAAAAGCAGTTTTTTTTGTAATGCAATGAATGCTTAAAATACCACGGACAAAGTAGAAGCATCAAATTAAACATTGTTCAGTCTATAGCTTATCTTAAGGAAATGATGCAGGGTCACAAAATTATTTTTGCGATTCGAAACTAGGCGAGCAATTTGGCTTTTTGAACAGTAGATTATTAAAAGACGATAATTCCATCCTTTATGGACCATCTTTAGGTTCCATTCGCAAGTTATATGTAAGATATGTGAGCAGTGCTTTGACTGTAAAACCATATGGATTGGTTATAAGGGCAATAAATTATTTTGGAAAAATCCCTCATAGAAAAATGGAAATGGTCCCGTCCGATTTTTTACCGGACCAAGGTTGCATGAAGAAGCTCAGATGACCTGCTAATAGGACATTTAACGATAAAAGGTCCATCTGTTTAACCTGCTCAGTCAGAAGAATTGTAAGCACTCTATTCCAACCACACGTCAACGAACGCATTTGAATCTCGCGCACTATCACGGTAACCCCTTTACCATTTTGCTTTAATCCGTCTTAACAAGCAGTTTCTGAAAGGCCGCGCGATCAAACTGGGCACACTCGACGACAAAATTCGGTCTTCGTTTATTTTCTTGACTATCGCCATTTAACACCTATTTGATGTACAACCCTGAAATTGTTAAATTCGAGGAACCACTAAGGGAACTACCTAAGGCTTCACCCCGTATTCAATCAAGGTACTCACCAATTACCGGAACCCACGATGGCTACCTTGTATATCATGACCTTGTATTTGCAGGAAGCCTCTCAAGAGACCAGGTGAGAATAGGGCAACGACAGTTGGGTTAACGCTAACGTTCTCAAACGACACTTCACAGCACAATGACTAGACCCAACGTTCGAACTCAAGGCGCCGACACCAAGAACAATCTGAACCTGTCCTTACTCTCTGGCGGCGCGGTTGCTCACGCTCTCAGCTATTCCTAGACACACCGTTAAAATCGTTCATGTATCGCCCTCATAATATCGACGGCCTCTCATCTTTCAAATAGCATGCGCCTTGATACCGCCGTCGCGAAAAGCGATTCTCTCTTAACTGAGAGAGAATGTTCGCGACACCGTAGACCTACGGTCTTCGAACTGGTAGTGCAGTGACTGAGTGGCCTTTAGCCACTGTGGACAGTCTAGCTGGCTCCAGCTTACGCAATAGAAAATATAGATGAACGTTAACAACTTTTGAAAGGCCTATGGTCAGTGACGGATTTTAAGAGGGGCTCGGGAATTGGAGGCTAACATTTCGGTCGTTTAGAGATTCAAAAGCACAAAAGTTTTGAGTGAGGATAAACTTTTCATGGAGAAGTAGAACGGTGTAAAGGTTCTTGGCGGGCGGAACAAAACTTCAATTCGCTTGTAACGACGACAACAAACGACAGCGCCATCTAACATCTGTTCGGTGGTCAGGAAAAATTTATACATGTGTGAAAGGCAGGGTGTATAGTGGCTTAATCGTCAAGTTTGTTTAAATTGGATAAAAACTCTGCTTCCTGATACATGTGAAACAGAGCATATGATTGTTCGTCCGAGTGTAGAAGTTATTTTTCCGGCAGTCAATGCTCACTTCGACGATTTGTTTTGATAAGAAAGAAAGGGCAGGTCCGATTCACAAGATGGCGTCCATGGCAAAGTATGAGACCCGTTCGCCGGATAATGAAAAAGCCAAAAAATACGATCGCCAGCTACGGTAGGTGCCGAGTTGATGATGGAGTCGGCATATCCAGCCTGGCTGGTTAATTAGCTTGACAGTAGAAAGCCATCAATATTAATTAGCAAAATTTACTCAAACCGAAACAAATTCAAATCTTACCCGAAAACTCTCCAGTTTGTTTCGATTCCCGGCAAATTTTTTTTATTTTTTAAGTTGATGGAATATATAACCGCGACACGTATTATTTTCGATATTATTAGAAAAATACGCATAATCAGGAATCGAAGCAGTGGATATACGAACTATGAGCGCGAAACATGTATTGACATTTTATACAATTTTTTTTCGTCGCTTAGGTGCTATCAACACTGTAATATATTGGTATAGAAAGTCATTCTATAAATCTTTAAAGGGTCGCTGTGTCTATTTGCGCTCACCGCACCGTGCATGCGAAAAACCGTTGTCAACGGAATGTAATCGAATTAAATGCATTTATTGAAAGTAAAACGTATACCTAAGATGCATGATTATTTTGACGATAGAAATTACTCGCATGCTTATTTTGACTATTAAGGTGTTTAAACTTATTTATTAGTTTCATGCGAATATCTCAGTCGGTACGCATAATTGATTTAATTTAACCAAACGATTAAATGAGATGCAAAAAAATTTATTTGAATCTATTTACGTTTTCAAAGTGCTTGTTGTGGATGCAGATAGTTTTCCTATTACATCTGAATTTAGCCTCATTAAAAATCATTTAGAAAAAAAAATTTCATGCTACTAATTTGAGTGTTGCGTAAGAATTAATTTTTACTTGTTTCCGTTCTTTGTCCATATTGCAGGCTGTGGGGCGACCACGGTCAGTTCCTTCTTGAAAATGCCCACGTCTGTCTCATCAATGCGACAGCTGTCGGAACTGAAACATTGAAAGGCTTAGTTCTACCTGGAGTGGGGAATTTCACTATCATAGATGGCCAATCTGTCAGGTAATTGTTTTAAAGAGCGATAAAATCGTACTAAAAATTTACAATATATAGACTCCTAGGCTAAGTGAAAAAAGTGCCTTTTTTTACAAAGAAATCGTCTGGCCTGGTTTGAGGATATGGTATAGGAAAACTAGTCGACGATCGAACTCTATAGTTCATATTCGGGTTAGTAAAAGTTTGACCCATCTTTGCGCGGAAAGCACCGCTTCTACTAACCACTAGATGGTCTGCTACATCTCAGCAATCAATTTTTTGCTTTAACGTCTGCCTGGCTGTCTGTCTGACCTTAGTAGAGTTTTAAACAATTATTTTAGGTCAGTAGAAAAAATGGTGATGGTTTTTGATGCAAGCATTTTGTATGGTGTACCTGGGTCATTTTCATCTGAAAAAAAAGGCTCGAAACGGCCTCTTGTAGTTTAAACGGTGTCACCCTTTTGTCATTTGTGCTGCAATAACAACTGCTATCATCTGGTATTTTGGTACGAATTTTGATACAAAAGAACAATGTTCAGAAAAACGTGGGTGTATATCGTTGTTAATTTATTCACTTTCAAGTAGCACTAAGTGCGAATCAACTAAGCCAATCATCCGCTGATGCATTGATTGTTATTAGGCTGTTACAAACAAATGCGGTGGCCTTTTAAATTGAGTCGGGCTAGTATGATCATTTTCCCAGAAGTATTCTCCCTTAAAGCCAGCGCTGTGACGGTTCCTTGATAGCCAGCTTCCTACCATTCGCGTTTCCATATTTAATTTTTTTATGGCTTTTCGAAGCCGATTGAGAGTGGGATAAGCTTACCCATCATCTTTTTAGGGCAATCCGTAATCACACCAACCAAGATTGTATGAAGAAGTCGGTTGAAGCTGATGTTGGAAACTCAATGTAGCCAGTAACTGAGGCTGCATTCATTGTTCCACTTTCGGCATGTATCTTATAATAGCAGATGATCCAGATATGGATTGCAAACATTCACGTCCAAACATACTCGAAGCTCCCACCGAATTAGATCTCTCTCTTTCTTTGTCTAGGATGACGCTATTTTCTCGTCTGGTCCCTCTTCGGTTAGCGGTAGAGATCGAATATATATCGAATAGTGCCATGTTTATAGAGACTGTATTCTCCTACAATACACCACACGCATTTACAACTGACCTGCAATCGATTCACGGTTTCCCATTCTTTACTCAGTTTTTCAGCATCTTGAGTACATGGGTTATAACATGTGAAATATGAATTTTGGCCGACAGGGCTGCAAACTATGTTTGCCTTCTGAACGCATTTCTATTGGAATAATCTCAATTGGTTTCCACTCACAGGTGTCTAAATGATTGGAATATTCACCAAACAAATTTACTCTGTTAGAAGCGTGTAGCTCAACGGTTCGGTTTAAAATCCTCTATCTGTTAAACATAGCAAAATATTCTGTTGTCTCACTTCTTCGCTAGCCAAAAATATGCATTTTTTTAGTTCTACAGTAAAAAAGAATATTACCCGGATCGCGACGATATTTTTCAAAATAGTGCCGCGTCTCGAAAAAACGCTCAAGTATGTTGTTCTAATCTTCAATGAAGTTTGTGTTACAGCCTGCGTCCCGATTTAAACCCCCAACCAATATTTGTCTATTCATAACTATTGACTTCAAAATTGTTCACTTTAAAGTCACTTTGAAATTGTTAATATTATTATGATTAACTGGTATTACAGTGGCGAAGATGTGGGCAAAAATTTCTTCCTAACGAAAGACTGTATCGGCTTAAACCGTGGCGAAGCAGCCTGCAAGTTACTTCAAGAACTCAACCCCCACGTGCGAGGTCACGTTATTGATGAGGTTGGTCCGATTTGTCTTTGCGGCGCCTCAAAGGGTTGCACTAGTTAAAGCACGAATTTGAAGAGAATATCATGGAGATGTCTGTTTTATTTATACTTTAATTAATTAACATTATCCTATAAAGTTTGACCTCGGTTGTGTCGTATCAGCTTTTTATTTAAGAAATATGTTATACAAAAAAGATAGATTTTTACCTCAAATCGAAGTGTGCGTGATTAACAAAAAAGAAACGTAGGAAAATAAATTCGTATGTTCGCGCTCCTTCTCAGGACTGTGAGAGTCTTTTGTCGACGAACCCCGAGGAGTTTTCCAGATTCACTGTGGTCGTTGCTACTGGTCTCTCTGAATCTACTCTGGTCAAGCTGAGTCGTCGGCTTCACGAAATCGGTGTTCCTCTGCTGGTTTGCCGAGCCTATGGTCAAATTGGCTATTTACGGCTGCAGACCCCGGAACACACCATTGTCGAAGTTCGACCAGGTTAGCAATGCACATAAATATGCCCGATGTTTTTATTTCGACATTTACTGTTTAGGGGGGTAATCCCTTACAGTTAACTGTAAAAATTTAGATGTTATAGAATGTACATACTCTACAATATGCTACCCTAGACCTTTCGTGACGTTATCTGTTAAGTTTACAATTATTTTTCTCTCATTTCTCTCATATTTTCATATACAAATCTCTTTGGCAAAAAGACGTTCACCATCAACTAATCTTTCGCTAAAACACTGTTGCTGCGTCTTGTATTTTTGGCACCCTTTAAACTTTTCTACTGCGAACTTGCTTAATATTTACAGATAATGACTTCGACGACCTTCGGATATCGGCTCCTTTTGCTGGACTTCGAGAGTACGTCGATTCCGTGAAACTCGAACAGCTCGATAAAGCCAAGCACGCTCATATTCCTTATATTGTAATTTTGCTTAAGGCTCTCGATCGTTGGCAAGAAAAAGTAAGGAAGGAGCAACTCTAATAAAAGAACAGGTGTTGAGAATTTATAGAATGAGCTAACAATTAGGAAATGGCAGTTGCATGCAAGCATTTTTATAGAACTATCGGTGTTATGGGACGTCATTAATGAGCTCACAGGTCGCCTCTGACTGTAGAACCCTCTAGTACCATGTAAACGCTTAAAACTAAACGAAAAACAGAAATAGATGACTGTCGGTTTTTTCAGAATGGAACTGACCAACTACCTTCGGCTAGAGATAAAGAGTTCAAAGAAATCGTCAATTCAATGAGGTTTAAGGTGAGTAATTTTAAAAACAAAGAAGATACTGGCTGGCATATCTGTTTACTCTTTTTTACGTTGATTGTTCCAAGTTGGATTTTTCAACCGTTCAACTGTTTGCGAACCATTTTACGGACCGCTATATAGTGATATTATCACTTGAGATTCTGTACTACTGTATACATATATTCAGGCTAAGATGGCATCTGCTCGTAGCTAGATGACGTATGGTACGTGCATTCGCTGCTATTTGTGGCACTAAAAAAAACCATGTCTTTTTAGAACAACTTCACAAGCTCCTCTCGGTTGAAATGGTAGGATCGATTTCGGAATATGGACAAAGAATAGCTGTTACCAAACGTCTTCGAATAAACAATAACGGCAAGACATGACAGCAAATCTGCTGGAAGAACCGCTTAAGTAAATGAGAAAAGCTCAAAAGTGAATTTTCACTGGTCTTCGTATTTGAATTTTACTAACAGCAAAATTTCACGTGGTGTTGGATACCTCGACTTTTTTTTGGTCCAGTAGCAGGCTGTTCCTTACAATTGCTACTAAAGATATGCGTCGTGAATACTTTTTTAGTTTTTGGAAAGGCTATAATTCTTTTTAATGAAGATTACCCGCGACAGATATACTCTTAGGTTTCATAAAAATCACATCTAAAAAACATATATTTTTAATTAATGAACAACAATTTTGCGATTTTGCAAACAACTGGGCGATGGAGACCCAGACAAACCGAATATTATGTCCAGGTATACATTTGTCGTTTAATTGACGTGAGAAATAACGGCAACTTTGTACATAGTAGCCAATGTTAAATGCTTATATTTACATTTGACTAAATCGTATAATTTCACTACCCTGGTTCCGGCTGAACTGCATAATTTCACCTATGCCTTGTTTATTAATATTACTACTATTATTGTCAAAGTTTACCTTGTATCCTCTAACAGACCGAATGATGTCGCGCAAATGTTTTATCCTTAGCCAAAGCCCGATGACGACATACCTCATGTCGAACCTCTAAATTTCGATCAGGCCTTAAAGTCACTGGGACGAGCATTGCGTCCCCTTCAAGTTCCCGTAGAAATAAAGACCTTGTTTAAGGATCCTGCGTGTGAAAACCTGACTCCAGAGGTATGTCTAGACATGTTAAAAAAAAGCTATGCATACTTCCAGATAGGCCCAAACCTATTTTAACGAAGTAAAAGTACCAGGAAAATGTGTTAATTTATGCTGCAACTCTCAGAGCCATTGTTGTGATACGAGCTTCCAGTTAATAATAAACAGATGTGTGTAGTTGTCGTACATCGTAAATGTATAGATATATCTTGTTGTGGGACTGCAATATTATTATTGAAAGCTATATTTTGTGAACGAACACCAACATCGCGATACTGGTCATTTATTGTTCGGGTACATTCTGTTTACCCTTACAGAGCTCACCATTTTGGATCATGGTGCACGCCTTGCGAGAGTTTGTCAGTTCACATGGCTATTTGCCGCTTCGAGGTGCAATACCAGATATGGTATCAGATACTGACAGTTACGTTGAACTGGCTAACATTTACAAACGTGAGGCGGATGCGCACGTCGAGGAAGTTTGGAAAATGGTGGGAGACCTGATAACGGAATTAGGGAAGGTTCGTTCACTCTTTCTTTCTGCAACAGCAATTGCAGAATAATCTTTCAATTCAAAGCAAGTTCCACAATTAAGCCTTAATACATATACGGATGACCTGGAAGAAATAGTCATGGGTGCTCCAGTTGTGTGTATATGCATATATGCTATACCTATTAAATTTTAATTATTACCCAGGTCCTCATTGTTTTAGAAGTCTGCATTCGTAAATTGTAACGTGTTTGACACCGACGTAATTTAGCATTAGGCAACTAACGAAACTAAGTTAAGTCTTTATCATGGCAACATGGTCATCCTAAATATCGTTTACCCCATCTTAATTATTCCACTTGCTCTTTTCACTATACATATGTAGTGTAGTGTTTATAAAAATACACCTATATTGTAAGCTCTCTCTGCTGTTTTTCCTCTAACGTGTTGACCTATGGCGACGTTTCAGCCACAAAATACAATATGTGAGCAAGACGTCCGGCTTCTATGTAAGAATGCTCATACTTTGGCAGTTATCCGGACGCGGCCAATTTTTGAGGAACTAGAAACGCCCAACGCGCAGTACGTCTCACAGAAGTTGCAGGATACCAGCTTAGTGGAAGAGCCTGATATCATCTACTATATCTTATTGCGAGCTGTTGACAGATTTTATGAGGAATTCCGACGTTATCCTGGTTTCTTCCGAGATGAGCTGGAAACAGACATTCATAAGCTGAAGGCAATCTTCAGTCGACTCGTGCAGGAGTGGGGTGTCGGCCCCCTCAGCAAGGATGATCTTATACATGAAATGTAAGTAGAAAATTATTAAATCGATGTAAGCCTATGTATACAATTAGTGCTGACATGATATAAATGCAAAATTTGATTGTTAGAATGTTTGTCGATGAAACATAGTTTCTAAATCGACAACTTTCTTCCAGTAGAACAAATTGGTTTCGCATCATTTTCAAGTGCAAAATTATCACTCAGGTATTGATTTGTGCGCATCTAGGTCTAATCAGTTCTATTCTTACGGCGGAAACGTTTTTTAGGCCAACTGCCGGCGTCTTTTTTGCTTGAATGAAACTGCATTTGCGGTATACATATTACACTACTATTTCAGGTGTCGTTTCGGGGCGTCTGAACTTCATACTATCGCCTCCGTTATGGGTGGTTGCGCAGCTCAGGAGGTCATTAAAATCATTACGCATCAATATGTGCCGATTAACAACACGTACGTCTTCAACGGAATAACTTGCACGTCGGAAACCTATGAGCTTTAAGCTAGGTCAGACTGCAATCATTCGCATTCTTTTTTTATGACAAGATCTGACCTGGACATGCACGCCCATTTATACAAAAATGGGTGTGCTATATATATATATATATATAGCGCAGATTTTATGGTGGTCAGGGTGGGTCAAGCTAAGCATGCAGTAGAAATTTTTCATCAAAAATCATTTCATATTTGGGAAGCAGGACTTCGCGAGCGAAAAAGAAAGAACAAAACGAATAGATATAATAGATTAGCTCCTATCAACTTATTACAAAGAAAACAGTAATGAACGTCTCTTGCGCGTTTGCATCGCTTAACATGTTTATTTGGTTGGCTTAACTTTGCTCCAGAACATCATCTATCAATTAGTTTGCAGAAAGAAAGCATTTACAAGTTTAGCCTGGTTTTTCATGCTAGCTACATCCCAAGTTACTAAGATAAAGGTAAGTTAAATAAATAAAGATAAAAGCAAGGGGCTTTTATATATATATGGTATAAATGGAGTATTCTCGAAAGTTACACCTATGTAAATGTCGTTAAGTTTCTTAACGTTTTCTTGCATGCGACACGTACGTGGTAATTTTCATTAGTTGACCATGATGGCAGTAACAAATTGTAAAGGTATTTAAAACAGGCAAATTACGAAGATACCAACGTTCTTGGGTGTTCTTTACAGCTGCCAGAAATGCGTTTCATATACCTGTCAAAAAGCGCACTGTCTGTACGAATGCAAACAGAACTAACGCATGCTAAGGGCCTGTTTGAGTAATCAATGTGTATATATATCTTGTTCAACAAATCAAGAACGCTGTAGATGTAACGATAACACTGTAATAAAAATAAAAAAATAAACTTTTGTCATTTTTTTATATAACGTGTCCCAACGTGCACCTTTATCTCCGCCAATTCTCTATCTCTGCTGTGCTGCCAATTCGTCTGGTTGAACGATGCTTCGAAAACATCTTTCGCACCAATGCAAACTAATATCTTATATTTTACGTGGCAGTACATTCGCATTTGGGCGATACTTGCATGTCATATTATACCCCGATAATTGGCGATGGCGCAGCCTGAATTGAAAATGAAAAATTAGTATTGTGAATTACAGTTCTGTACAGTTAGAAGTCACCGTCTAATTATTGTCAGTTTTAAAGTAAAGAAAAAAGGAGAAGCGCTCAAAGCTCATTTATACTATTATCATCAATAAGAGGTTGGCGGCATGTCAACGCGTTTATCAAAAACGGCCGCTGTGAACAATGTTGTAAAATCGTTCGTTTGGAAAACAAATATAAAATTGGAGGGCGCGCACTTCGCAGCGACCCTCCTAGCTGTGACCCACAGCCTTTTCATTTTGTAGATAACACCCCTCGGACGGGGGGATAGAGAGCTCGAACCATTTCGGTTGCCCTCTGTAGAGGTTCATCGGCCGTCTCATGTATCCTTTTCCTTAAGGTCATTCCCTGAACAATAATCGCCCAGAGGCCCGGGTTTCTGGGTGTATAGACAGTACTCAGGTAGTCACCGACATCGAGATCACTCTTGCGGGGGGGGGGAACAGACGGGCTCTCGACATTTTTAGGAGCCAGCGTGGTCCAGGCAGAACTGCGAGCTCTCTCCTTACACTTAAGGAGTTTCTAATGGCGCCGCAGGCTAGGCCCACACAACCGGCAGCGTGACAGGCCTGATACCTGTGTCCCCGAAGGGACAGTATTGGAGGGAAGGTCGCCATGTTATATAGGCTAGTCAGCTGGGCCGAGCACGGGGTATTGGCGCGAACGAAAAGAAATAGCAAGTTATTTTATGGTTTAGACATTTCGATACAGGTGTTGACTACAGAAGGCATGTGCCCTCGGTGCCAAGTGGTTTTATAATGTGAGCGTAAACAGCGGACTTTAGAAATCTTAATCGCATATCATTTTTCGGCAAAAATTTTCTGTTGTGGGCGGGGCACAGAAAGCTTCTATGATCGGCGTATGCGCTCACAATTGAACACTAGTAAATATAGAAGTTCGGTGTAAAATATTCAAACGTTATATTGTATATATATAAAAAAAAAGCATAGCGCTTTATGAATTATCACAATATTTTACAAACATGAAAAGCTAATAAATAGTTACGTGAATAAAATCCGCGTAGTAGTGGAACGAGAGGCTTATGAATTTCTCCAGATCTTGTGTCTGTATTGCATTTGAGTATGGCGCGCGAAATCGTCTTGTTTAGAATTCGGCGGTCTTTGATGGTTTCGTAATGAGAACCACAACAGCTCAGTTTGACGGACACTTTTTGTGAAGAGTATACCGTGTGAATATTTGTGTCTGAAAAATAATCTAATCAGAAGGCAAGTGACTAAATGCTTGATAGTATTATAAATTTTTCTATAGCATTCGGAGTGGGCCAACAAGTCTCAACATTTCACTAAACATCCTGTTGGTCAATTGTCGAAACTAGTTGCGAAATTGTAATTTTCTATTGTGTCTATGTTTTTGCCAAGTGTTTTTCTGCCAGTATGTTATTGATGATATATAGCAAATAGAGTGTCGTTTAATTTTAGCGCAAGTAAAAGTGATACATATTTATCTGTTTTACATATTCTTTGAGATGCAAATATTTACATTTATTTTCAAATATTTCGAATATGGATTGCTTATAAATCGATCCTTTTCGAAAGATTCAAGTACTGTCGGCGATACATTTCTTGGAATTACACATTGATGTAAGTAAGAACGATGTGAGTTCTCTTGCCGAATTGCGGTCAAAGGAACGTTCGACAAACACAAGTGTGATAATTATTGTACGGAATTGTCAATTACTCATGTACTTGAGGGAACATAACGTTGTTATTAGTTAGTAGTGTTTTTTTATTAATGGTGACTAAATAACTGTACGATTGACTGCTAATCGTGCTTTAAAGGCAGCTTGCAATTGAATGATGTCTTGAAGAGTGGAAGTGCGTGGGTGTTATACTTCATATAGCGATCTGTAAATGAAGTGATTCCGTATTGGCTTGTTGCCTATACAAATCTTTGGGCGTATACCAATAGGAATATGTGGCTGTGTTGCCGAAGATGCTGAACAAGCTTGTGCCACTAACTGGCAAGTATTATCCTTCCGCCTCAGGACAAAAGATCTAAACTCATCTGTGTTGCTTTACTGTCGTGTTGTACAGACACAATGCGGGTCTATTCTCTTGCTGAATTTCCCCCACCACCTGCGTTGGGCAAAGTGACCTTGGAAGAGTCCGATGGCCTCGTTTACAGCGAAAAGGAATCACCTGATGTTCTACGTGTATTTCAAGCCGATGTGGTATATATTACATCAAAGTGAATATAGGGTATAGTAGTAGGTTTTTCGGGGCATACATTGGCGTGCAGGCACCATTTTTTTTAATAGCTCTTCAAAATATAACCGATCAGTAGTAAAACTAATTATAGTAGTCGAATGCGGGTCAAATACAGATGTAGGACGAAGACCTATAAATAATACAAAGCTGTGCTTTCACAAGGACATCTACATTTTTTATTTAACTGATTTTGGAAAATTAGAATTTAGAATACAAGAACCAACATGCCTGTCCCTATGCTCAAATTCCGTTCATCAATAAACTTTTCGAAACCCTAGTGTATTATAACAGTAATATGAACTCATGATGATTACTACGATATCCCTCAATCTAACATGACACTTCCGGTCTGCCATTTAACTGGAGTTCCCCGAGTTGACGTTCATACGTATCCAAGATGAATTGGCTAGGCCTTCGTCAACAATATCAATGTCTGCGAAAAGCTGCATTCTTCGTCAACAGCCAAGTGACCAATGGGCCCAACTCTGTGAAGCATACGTCGACCACGGTCTTTATGGCCTTCTTGATCATCTGTCAACAGCTGAAACGACCGCTCCACTAAGCGTTATGGCGGCGCCCGCGCGTCTCTCTTTGAAATGCTACCACTGCGCTGGTCGAGTATACACGTTCCTCAGAGGGCTTCTTTTCCCACAACTTCAGGTAGCCACACTTGCCAGTGAGCGATAGACAGGATAAAACACCCGCTATTGATATAGTTTCTAATCATTTTGATAGCATGTTGCGAACAAGCTCTCAACGAAACAGGTTATTCCCAATTATTTTGAGGGAAATTAAGTGGCTAAAAGTGCGATTTTTCAGCAAGGTCTACATTACGTGTCAGGCTGCAAGAAAATGATGTGCATAAAGTTATCACCCTACTCTGCTGCATACTGTCATTAAAATGAATGACCCACTTTTGTCAAAGGTTAGGCAGTTAGATGCGAATTCAAATACAATCTTACATATTTCTTCACATTTGTTTGCGCTTCTATTCGCCAGCTATCTCCGGAGGAGATTTGCTCGAAATATTCAGAGGTAGCCAACTGGCGTTCCGGGAACGTACGTGCATTGGCATGGCACCCTGGGGCGAAAAAGCTAGCAATCGCCCTACGAAACGACTCGGTCATCTTGTATACTAAAAACTCCGCGATCAGCTCGGAGTTAAAACATCCCAAACAGAAGAACGTTACCTGCGTCGCTTTCAGGTAAGAAATTTTTTTTTGCGTTTGAGTCAAGGTGGGTCAACCGAGAAACTGAGTAATAAACATGTTAACAAACGATGGAAGCAAACCAATATCGTGTTTGTTATTGTGTAACTATATACACAATAGCGTTCCGTAAGCACCTTGATTCCCCTTATTTGTGCGGTGCTTTGTTTCGACTCGGTGTTCACGTTTGACGAGGTTCCTATGGAATACTTTCGTTCATGTATTTTGGCTCTTCGTTTTAAATACTTGCAGACCGTTCAGTGGCTCGCATATCGCGGTCGGTTGTGAGACGGGTTTGCTGTTGTGGAACATTCCGGCCGCGATCGTCGTGAAAACTCCTACCATGCATTCAGCCACGCAATTTCTCCCGGGAACCCTAATCAGTTCCGTAGCTTGGCATCCCGCCGGAAGTCTTCTGGCAGTGTGCTCGGCTCGTTTTGGTGATATAAATGTAAGACCACTGTTTGGTTAGAATGTCATTCGATGTACTGCAAGTGATAGGAGAACGAAATAGCGACGGGGTGTGTTACGATAAATTCCCACCTCGAATCCATCTCGAAAGGATTTAAGTGTTTTTAACTAATTTATTGGATTATGAATATTTGCAGGTATTTGACGTTGCAACTGGGGAAGCTGTTCCTTTGACGACGTTTTCGCTTTTACCATCGGCTCATTTACTGCGATGGTCTCGGGACGGTTTCCGGATTTTCGCCGCATGTCCGAACGGCGGGTTCAACATCTGGCAAGGAAGTCCCGTATGGGATGCGCAAAGATACAGTAAGTCAGTTATCTCCAGAAGAATACGTTTTTAGTTATGTGTTAACGTGTAGTTTCCGTGTAGTTTCTTTATTAGATGTTTCGAGTTGTTTTGTATTGCAGTTAAAAATGGGAGCTTCCTGAAGTTACCTCTGCATTATGACAAAAGCACAAATATTTTATCCGGCCTTCATAATTGAAGTATCAATCGGCGACGATCTCCACCCGTGTTGTCTTTCTTTCTCTTTCATGCCTTACTGCTATGGTTGTTTCCAGCATCGAAAGTTGTTACGACGGGATGCTGGAGTTACGATGGATGTCAGCTCTTATTTACGGTTGAAGGCGATCCTAGCGTTTATCAACTCAGTCTTAACCCTGTTGGAGAACCGATGGCCGCGATACCCAGGCCGCGTGCTATCATCAGTCTTGACGGCCATCCTGATGGGTTAGTACATTGTGGAAATGCGACGAAGACATTTTTTCGCATAGCGACAAGCATTTTGTTGGTCTTTGTACTTGTGGTTCCTGATACTTTTTCTTCAAATGGCTATGTACTTGTTGTTCCTGTCACTTTTTCTTTAAACGGCTATCTTGCAGAATTTCGGGAGAGGTTTCAATCATGGAGTGGGAGCGCAACTGCCAAAGGCTAGCAATTGCTTTCAAGCATCCCTCAAATTTGATTGCTATCTTCTCAACAAAGATCAAACCATTGTTCGATATCAAACCACTGTAAGTATAGTGTCATCGTTCCCGTATTTACTGAAACTGACATTTAAGCAATTACTGTCTTAATTTGCTGGGTGGCCGCGAAACATGTCAATGCAGGCATGTTAAGACAGCTGTTCCAACAAATTTTAGTCGACCTTTGAACCTTAGTGAAGGTGTGTACGTGTGTACAATTGACTGTCATGTGACGTCTCTAGCTTTGCGCACAGTAAGGTATAGCCCTTTAACCACAAAACTTATTCTCTTTTTATCTGCACCGGGATATACCATAATGACAAGCAAGATTTTTTTAATTTTTTTAATTTTCTTTTTTTAATTTATATTTTTAGAGGTTTCTTCCGTGGACCGTCTTCTCCCGAAGCGATGAAGTTCTGCGAGGACCAACAAGAGGGCGGGATCCTCACTGTCGTACGTAGTTTGCTTGTCTTTTTCTCTCTGGCTCTCTTATATATTATATCCTGTATGTCAATTGGTGATGAATGAAGTAAAAGGTCTGAGTCAAAGGTTTCCGCTCGAGCTGTGGGCGTACGCTCAGCCGCTGCTGTGTCAACTTAACAAAAGAAAGCACTACTTGTTAAGCTATTTTGCAGTGGACAATATTATGAACATTTTTTAGTAGGCACTTGATCCAATCCCGGTTTTACTAGGATTTAGGTATTATTGAAGGACAGACAAACCTACTGTGCTTCCTGGCCACTAGCAAAGTGCAACAGAATAATGTGCTGGCGCAACAGGCAATTTTGCATGTTGTGCCTGAACTGAGAGTACCCTCCAGCTCGAGTGGAGAATCTGTTGATATCATATGATCAAAACTGCAACCTGATCATAAAAACATTTAAATAAAAATTTTGAATGAAGACTCATGTTTCGGTAAGTGTGTATACTAATTTCTGTTTTTATCTTTGGTAATACGCGCTCCCTGTGACGATGGGTACATCAAACAACGATTGCATCCGTTGTCATCGATTCTAATAATCGCGAAAATCCATAAACCTGTTCCACATCTTCGTCTATATTCTACGCCTGTGGTCGGCGACGCGTTTTCATGAAGTGCTGGTCGAGCGGGCAAGTTCAACACATTCCAATGCACTTTGAAGTGCCTGCAGGGGACCGTTCAATTGTCCTCAGTCGGGCTGCCGTCGGCGAACTCAGTGGCGACTTTTCCAACGAATCTCCCCAGCAGTCACAACTATATTAAAGTGGACTTTTTAGATAATTGGTATAGCCGTGGCAGATTTGATTGGGTAAGGGTGGATGAGTAGAATGAATATTTGCACGCTGAAATTTACGAATTATTCCGATGGGCTAACCTTATCCGTGTTGCAAACCGCTGTGAATAATGGACAGTTCGTTATAAATGCTAACAAAGAAAGCCTTGTTATCGTTACCAACGGTACGATACTTGTAACTTTTAAATATTCAGGTACAACAGGTTTCGAAAATCGGAAAAATATCACTATTGTACATCTCTGAACATGTTTCGTAAGTAATACAGGTACTTAATCGTTTCGGTATTTGAAATAGGTTAGTTTAGCTGTAGCTGAAGAGATCAACGGAGTATATCTAGTTTTAAGGAACGAGTAAACGACGTTGAACTAAATGGAATGCATGCGTATAGGCCTGACAAGTCATAGCAGGTCAACTCGGGAATTCGACTACATGTCGATAATGAGTAGAACGAACGAAAATTGTATGTATGAACCTCACATCATGAAGTGGATGTCGAAGGATGCTTGAGAGCGTAATTTTCGGTTGTTTGCTGTTTAGCCTTATGATAAGGAAAAGGTTACGCATGTTAAATAAGGTTATCTAGTGCAAGTTATGGCATTATTTTATACATGTTTTTGTACACCATGTAAATACAGAAAAAAAGACGTATTTTATATAAATAAAAGTACGGAATGAATACAATTGTTCTTTATTTATGAAAAGAATTGTTTAATTCTTTATTGCTTCAATATATATATATATATATATATATATATATATATATATATATATATATACATATATATGTATATATATATATACATATATATATGTATTATATATATACTTGTTCTTGTGGTCCTCTCTGATGTTAACAGACACGTTTGTTGATAACGCGTTCAAATGTGCTCATTCGTAGTAGCAAGTATTTGGTACCGGTTCTACTGGACTTTTGGTTTTTGGTTTCGTTGTATTAAAGCAGGGCGCAATAGGTTAAAAGAGGTTCGCCACTCGCCAAACTCATATATACGGCGAAATATCACGCGATGTTTATTAGTCTTCAGTGCAGTATGCGTGATGTTCGGCGACCATCCTCGAAGCCGGCGACACAGATGTGACCCGTGTTTCATTTTTCATTTGTTCTTGTGCTATTGGGCTAGACTATCGCACGTAGTCTACGTCGTCTATGCGATGTTATAATGAAAAACTTAGCCCTTTGACAGCTACCGTTGCGATACAGGAAATCAATGTCACGAAGCGAGATTAAAGCTGTAAACACTACTTTCGAACAGAAGCATTTAGCTAGTTTTTCGTAAAGGAACATGTAATCACATGACAGTGCGAACTGCCTGGTAAATATCGTGGTTACGGACTGCAAAGAAACCAAATATCTACTTACGGGGAAGAACAGTATTCAAACACAGCTTCATACAGCATAAATCACGGACGTCATTATATTTTTTGTATGCATCAGAGTCTGTTTATAGCTGATGGCACTAACAAATTTTACGAATATAAAAAACGAGTTCTCCGCAAAATCAATTATTTTATAGTATTTGATAATAGGGTTACAGAATTATAGGATTTGATCGTGCGTTTCTATCGGGCGGTCAAGTTGTTATTTTTTACTACGGGTTATCTTCAACCTATAGTACAGTGACGACACTGTACTAGCGACAATGCCACTGTGAACACAACGGCGTAGCAATAGGAGTCCCATGTTCATGTAAGCTTGGCCGAGTCACAGCTAAATGACAATTTTTTTGAGCAAACGGAACGCCATTTCTTCGTTATAAGACATTTGTTTGCGTTTTATTTTCGTTTGCTTAATTATAACGAGAGGCCAACTACAAAGCACCCGTTTCTAGCTGAACTTGATATTTAGCTGTGTTTCTTCGAATATTCTCTTGCAACTTATACGCCCTCTCTTGAGTCGCTTGAAGAACCGAGTTGACAACGATAATTTTTCGCTTTGCCACGAGTAACTTCTTGATGTATGAATCGAGTAATGGCGAGGCTCTAAAATTGACCAACAATATATAAATTGCGATCAGACATGTATAGTTACGAAATCTCTTCGCTAACCAGACCACAAGTCTAATAGGTCGTGTAGAAAATGCTTATCCCATCCAACACATCACGCAAATTAATAATGTAACCAGGGAAAAAACGCTGAACTGTAGCATGAGATATAGAATCTATCCAAAATTTCAACCATAACGTAAGCCTTTCAGAATTGTAATGCCAATCATAACTGGATCTACGGGAACAGTTACCTTGTACAATCTGTGATTCTTCGAAGCTCCACTGATAGAGCATCGATTTGTTCTCCGAGGAGTTGCTGTGATTTCTGGAAAGGTGAGAAATTTACTCCGAAGATCTGCTCTCATACATTTGAGTTATGAATCACTAATTAATTGCTAGTCAGGAATTGGACTCGATTACTAATGATTATTATTATAAAGCTTAATTACTAACAACATCATTACGACTTTATTCAAAATAAGCGCTCACTGAGGCAAAATTTCAACGAATTTTGCTTTCATATTTTATACGGTATCATTCCTGCGGCAACAGTATTCCACGCGGTTTTACTCATTGATTAAAAAGCTTAACAAAAAGTCCGATTCTACTGCCTTAGCAAAACATTGCTTCAGGAGGCTAGAGGTCCTTATCAGCATGAAACATTACGGGCTTACTATGCCCAACTTAGACCACCTCATATTTTCATATCAGGTTTAAATAGGCCGTAAATACCGTCACATGAATGTCATCTTTACCTGTGTTTCTGAAACTTGATGTTCGAGCTGCGCAATGCAGGGTGTCAATAAGGCCGTTAGTCCTTCCGTGAGTGCATTCACGTTTTCGCCGCTTTGGTCTGAATTCGACATCTTAAATGTCAAAACGCCGTTCGTCGGATTAATCTAATCGTTACCTGTTGAAATAGAAATGAAGTGTATAAAAAAATACGAACCCTGTCAAAGCGACTAAGAAATAAGAGTGGTTATAAAAAAAGAAAATAATTCCTTCAAACCAGAGCAATCCTTCAATATTTAATACAAGAAAAGACATTGCATCAAACAACGCGGATCTCCCAATGTCAAATACCGCATCTTGGTGTTGTTTATGTGCTGTGTGTACTTGTTATACATTTAGCTGTTATTATTTTTATCATAATTGTATTATATAAAACAGCTACTAAGCAAATGTTTACTTATGTAGGTACGCACATAGTGTATCTAAGTTTCATGTCCAGTACTGCCTTAGGCCTTCACACGGTTGGTTCCTGATGTGAAACAAACTGCACCTACTTCACGTTTCAAGCTTAGACTACCTCCATGTCAATCGATAGGGAAACACCGTATTAGTCTTCGCCTGCCTAGCAAACAAAAATATGGATACAATATGTAAATGTGAAGTAGACACGAAGCAGCTATATGACAGAATAATTGTACCCTACACATTTTGTTAATCGTTCCAAGCGTTGGCATATGCCAAAGAAGTGCTCACGTATGACGATCAGGAGGACCCTCACCAGCTATTGTAATCCTCTCCAGAAGCTCACAAGCCTATCGTGAAGAACACGTAGGGTTCGAAGTGATCTGTACAGGATTGCCTGCAGAATTTCCTGTTTTATAAAGTAAACTAACGCTAGTGGCAGCAAGGTATATAGTTGCTTGCATAATTAATAATTAAGTGCCTTTTGTGATATTCTCGTAAGGCCTGCGCATACGACAATTTAGCACTTTGTCAACTCCAACGGATTTGGACAGCGGCAAGCGTGTGCATCTCTGTACTGGAATCTATTCAGGATTTTTTTTTTATATAAGCAGGTTTCGGGTAGATTCATGGCATGAGCGAGCCAATGGGCAACATTAGGTGTTAACATCAACGATCCTGCAGTACCTTTTTGTGAACGGTTAGGATTGTTCAGTGGTGGGCAGTGGCTTCTACGGAGGTAAAATACTGAGCCTCACATGAAGTAGGTCTTGCGTCTTCAAATCAAGATGCCCAACAAGGAACGCCTGGCCAAATATCATCCTTCGTCTCAAAGCAGACTCAAACAAAACGACAGAATATCCGCTAACGACAATTACAAGAATCCTAGTTGCTATATAACACACGTATTATAGTTAAACAAGCTGAAGGCCGTTCGTCAGTATACGAATTCATAATCTCTAATATTCTGAGGTCCATTTTCCTTTATCACAAATTTCTTATTAAGGATATAATCAGCGTTCATAAGCTGTGATCATATACCCTTCATTATTTACATTATGGACCCATTCTAACTATACCGTCTTACAACGACTGTGTGCACCGGAGAATTTCACAGGATTTAGGTAGTCTGCGGACAAGCTTTTCTATAACAAAATTTACTATTCTGATTAGAAACCGAGGAGTGGATTTATAAACAGGGACTAACTGTGTAATTATTAGTAGCCTTGTTACACTAGTTAAGGCGCTTTCTTAAACACCACTCAATTCAAATAACTAGACATTCGAAAAACCACGTTCGAACTTTGACAGCCCTCGGCGAATCTATAAACAAAGCTAATGTTGTGTTTAGACTTGAGTGGTGGCGGAATGATATTGAGAAAGGCTGGCCCCAAAAAGGAAGTAGATCCGTGTAACTAAAATTTTGTTATAGTCAGCACTTAAGCGTTATGGTTCTCGTGCATAAGAAGAGGTGCTCAGTATTTATATAAAATACTGGAGTATAATAATTAAGACTAATAATAATTAAAAAAGAGCACTAATTATATAGTGCAATCTTCGATCTATCAAGAAAAGCTTGATGTTAGACGCCTCGTATTAAAAATTTGAATATTTGGGGGTAAGAATATTTAGGGCATAGTAATACCAGCCAATGTGAGATTTATGAGATATTTCATTCTAGAGAAATGAACGAGCACTTAGCGACACGGAGATGTTAAGATCCGAGTAGGCCTAGAAGTTTTTATCCCGAAGACCTACGAAAATGCCAAAAATTTACTCGGAAAAAATATCCATACACTCTATATAGACACGTGTCTTTCGCCACGTTTAACTATAGGTTACAAGTCATATCAACACGACTATTAAGCTGCTGCGAAAATAATGAAATTTCACCAGATTTTACCCGTCCAAAAATTAATCGTTGCTTTAATTTTGTATTTGGCAGTGCAATTTAATTGCTTCGTTTTTGTTGATTACGTGGTTGCTTCACTTGTTCTGTTTTGGAAACATTATGGGTTTCTAGTTGTATTTTGCGGCAAACACCAGCTAAATCAAGGTCGCTTACACTGGCAAAACAAGTAACTTAAATAACAAAGTCAGCTGACTTAACAGATGGTTTAGAGCGTAAGATGTTGATAGGGCACTACACATTCAATAAGAAAACTTTTTAAGCAACAACCTATTAAGCTGCGAGATAGTTAAGAAACGAATAAATCATTATATTAAATCAGTGCTTCCGCGTTGGCAAAAATCTTCAATGCTACGTAGATAAACGCAATGCAAGAGCTAGTCTTCAAGGTAGATTTGTTCATGGGAAATTAGTGGATTGGTTTATAGTTAACGACAAGGCGCATGCATCATATTGAATACGTTATTGCGTTTAGATATACCAAGCGCAAAGCTTATGTATTATACAATATCATTGTTACCGTTGTATAACTAGTGGTTTGTTTTTCTGTGGACGAGAATTGTTGGTATTTTTAACGACATTAGCGTTGGAGGCTTCGTTATTGATTCAGCGGGATGTCATACATATATACCTATCGCACTGTCATGAAATTAACACGTCTGCACAAAACATTGATGTTTTATATTGTTCGTGTTCTGCGATTAGTAGCAGAATCTAACGGCGGGTACGAAATGCAAAATTTATTGACAGGTGCTCATCTATGCACCAGCTGGAAGTCGAGACAAGTTTAGAAAGTGGAACTGGTCGGAACATTTAAAGGGAAAAAATTCATAAAACAAAACTGCAGTGTGGTGCTCTTTCTCTATTATTATTAGACACTACCATGGATAGTTCTTATGTGAAAGTTTGACATTGTCCTTATAACTAGTTTTCCTAGAGAACGTTACTATTATTATTATTATCAATATTAGACGCCTAATAGAGAACACTCCTTTACAGTTGTAGACAATTGTATAACGAACATCTTTACATGGAGATGTTTATAATCTCAGATATTAGAGGAAGCTTTTCATTGCTTAGTTACTTTTATCTCATCGACTTTTGGGTAACTCATTATTCATCCTTCATGTTCTTTTAACATCGTTCAAATGGCACAAGTTCTAAAATGTTTTTTTTTTTGAATTCGCGCTCTATACAATGTACGTCTTCGCTATTCCATGAAAAATCTCCTTATAGGTTTTTTTTCTATATCGAAAATATAATAAGGTTAAAAAAATGATCCAGTAGAAGGCAGCTCGCAGAGCAGTCTATGCAATGAAATGTTTTGAAGTATTTAATAATAGGGTTTGATTAACATATACTACTTTGGCTTTTTAAGTCGAACAACATAAGGCACCAAATTTGGTGCAAGCAAACCTAAGTACATTTTTTTTTAACCATAGTTAGATAAAATTTGAATTGTCGATGGTATCGGGTAGCATACAAATCGATACACATGGAATTCACCTGTATCCGAAGTTTGTCAGTGATGAGAATCCCGCGTGTTGTTTGCAAGGGTTACTGAACTGACTATTCTGTTGCAGATCTTCTAAAATGACCGAAAATGTCGCTGAGTTTACTTGGCCAAGCGTCCGGATATCGATCTGGTTCTATGCGAGAAACGGCTGCGTCTGTCTTAGCAGATTCACTTGGATATTTTAAAATCAGTAAGTCATGCTGGGAGTCAGCCAGCCGTTTGTCTGATGGAATGCCAAATGGCGATGGCGGACCCAAAACATGAAACAAAGAAGACTTTAGCGAGTCGTGTAAGGGAACTCTGGCGCACTCTAATAATAATTTTGGAATACTCTTATAACAAATATAATCTTCTGTGAAGATATAAATGATTGTATAAAACATTATTCCCTTAGATTGAATGAATGAGCTTCACGTCAATTGAGTGATCTGAAAGAAATCAGCGGCGTTTTGAAGCATCCTTATTTACTATACAGAGAAGCGGCTTATGCAAATATGGAGGGAGGTCTCTGGGGGACTGGCATGTTTTCTGTAAAAGAAACAGAACTTTGCAGAGGCAAGTAACGAAACTCGTCCACGAACCTTGGCGATTGACAGCGTACAGAAGAAACGATGTTGATATCCGACCTGGTTCGTGGTTCGGTAACAGTGCCGCCATTCCGAGTTCCACGAACAACCACTGACTCTGGGCGACACCTTACACTCCTTTAGGAGACGCTGCTTGCGATTACGAATCGTTATGTTTATGAAAGAGATCATGGATTGAACGGCTGAGCCATAGCTGCCTTGGAGTGAGGGTTGTCACTGTGAAATCCTGACCAATTAGTAAACCCGATTACAAACGTAACTTAATCATAACGTACGAGTACTTCTGCAGTGTGTAGATATATTGTAATGCTAATTTAATAATAACAGAAACATATTAGTCATATCACCAGTGTTCTGTGCCACTCCCGCTGCAGTAACCTGATTTAATTGAAGTCGGTACGCACGCAATTCGTGAATGCATGAAAGGCCTTTGTGCAAAGGTACTGTCGTTTTTTCTATTTGCGGATTGGTGCGAGATTATGATTTTCAGTTCTTCCGTATGTGATGGTGGCTCATAGTAAAGTTCTATCTCGAGGACGAGCATAAGATAACTTCAGGAGTCACGGGACAAGGATGAATACAATATATACGAACACAAAAAGGATGATAAATAAATGAAAAAAAAAAAAAAAGATATTGATAGTATGGAAAAAGAGGAAAAAGGAACTTTCTAATTTACCCGTTAGATATGATGATCTTAATAGCAACTTCGCGACGGTTGGCATTTGTAGTGCTTGTGACTCCATCACTATTTATCACTTACCATCGGTGTGAATTTTAGTTAGGCCGATTTCCTATAGCTAAAATTTGTATCTAAAATGATCGTTATTTAAAGCTGAATTTCTGGAAGAATTGCAAAACATTATATCTAGGAAAGACATCGCAAGTTGGCCGTATTTCGAGTAAATAGACCTACTAAGCTCGCTCCAAGCCTCCATTGTCTTCACTGAAGCATGTGACCACCCGACAAAATAAATTTTAAAAAGAGCTTAAAACGCAGTTCTAGGGAGATTTGCTTCTAATGATATAGTGGTCAATAAATTGGATATTATTATTGCAGTGCAGCCCATAGCCATATGCTTTTTATAAACTGTCTCATCCTAAATACAAAACTACCACCTGGGCATACTTTATTAGAGGAACTCCATATTCAATACGGGCCTTGTAGCACCTCTAAGCAGTACCTATAAAAAATCTCGACCTATTCATATGTCACAACGTGACGCAAATATATGTCGTACAGCGGAGCTCGAATTAGTAATCCCTGCCCTGGCAGTTCGAGACTTTAGTGGCTGATGCACTGTGATAATCCGCAACCATCAAAAAAATATAGTTAAAAAAGATCTGGAGTATAAATTGTCCAAAAACAGCATAAAGTCAGCTTAAGTGCGGTGCCTTATGAAGGCTCTAATTATTGCGTAGAGTACACTCCGTAGGCCTACATGCAGCTCGTTCCCTTGGACGAGCGTGGCAGGACCATTGAACAGATGTTGGTTGCCAATTGTTGATATCAGCTAAGAAAAAAAAATGAGGACCTTGTCAGATGCTTATGAACTAGAGAGTAACAAGCGAATCAATTACTTGGAAAGGCGAGCATTTGAAGTAATTAGACACATTGCTCAAACTGTGTGACCCTAGGCTTTGTCAGGAGAACGTGTTATGCCGTAGTGTTTGCTTTATAAAGAGCCCTCAAAATATTGTCGACATAGCACGAGTTATTCCCATTATAGATCACCTAAAATTATACAAATGGAACTTTAGACGCTATCAGACGGATAGATCTGCTGCTGCGTGCTTTCCTTCGCGGAAAGCTCCACCTCATGGCGATTATTGGAATAATAAAGCTTCCGCACGTTATACGCATTTATAACAACTAACCTTTAAGCCGGCGCACCCGATTATACCTTTTGTTTCGAAGACTCATAGTTTTAAAGTTTATACTTATATAGGTTCCTTATATAGATTCCTGAGCACTGACTACCGGAATTTTTGTAGGAGTAACCTTAATTAGGACTGATACAGCATAAGCGGGAGTGCGAGAAGTGCCTTAACTGGCATTCCTCTTGATAGAACGATAACATTTGATGAAACTCAATAATTGATGTGAAAGGATTTTTGACATTTGCAGCTTTAGCTGGTGGCGTAAGACGCTATTCAAATTGATGATGTAACATAAGATCAAAAAAGCTGTATGAGTACTTTTTTCCTAATTCAATTGTATCTCTACGTGATTTAATTGTTTTTTTAACTTTTTATGCATGATTTCTAGATCGATTGTAGCAAATGCAATGCCTATCGTGCACTATGGGGAACACAAATAAAAAAACAACTTCTAACATTTTGATCTCACTGAAGTTTCTTTAGTCAAGTTCAATCACTAATTTATACGTTTATGCGCCTATTTTGGCGGACTTCTTCGTCGATTAGATCGTTACGAAAATCTGCCGCGCTCCATGGAAAAAAAGACTGATTGTTAAATTTGCATGGAAGAAGCGCGCTCACTTCCTGAACCCCGGATCTAATGGCGTACTTCATCATCGAGGAGTTCGCTCTCAGCCTGCAAAAGCTTCCGTTGTAACATCTAACTTGCATAGTCATTTTTATTACGATCTTTTTATAAAGTTGCAGACATTTTTCAGCGTAAAGTTTAACTGGCCGTATAATAAATAAAATTACGACTTTCTAATCATGCATTATGACTTTCACTATGAGAAATGGAGATTACTCATACCTTTTTTCATTAACACTATTTTGACTTCAGCCGCAACCTATTGTACGAATGGGCGCTTCACTCGGTTAAGCGAATCATTCATTTACTACCCACATTAACAGGACAAGATGGACTATCTGCCCAGGTTAACAGTTGTTTTTATATTAGGGATGATAATTGAATTGCTACTGAATTATTAATTAATGTTATTTAGCATTGCAAAGGATTACTGAGCCATGAATTTTTTCAGATTTTAACCTGTAACATTCATGTAATATAAATCGAAATATATAGAAGTTCAATCGAATTCGGAGTGCGCTTGGATACTACAGTGGAAAACTTTCTTCGATAGATTAATCTCTTGTTTCAATTGGTTCTTCATCTTTCGCCATAACAAATGCGTATCATCGAGGACAGTCCAGCTCTTTTGAAGTTGGCATATCGAAAGGTTTCAAGTGCCTATTTTTCAGTCTCTATGTTCCGCTTGCTTTTGCGGCTGGACACAAATCTATTGTGCAGCTCATACGACTGCCAGCAAATGCGGCATAAGCCGCTTAATAAGACGTCGTATCTAATGCCACTGTATCATCACACGACAGGTTGGAGAAACAAGAGTTTTTATCCGGAAACACGCAAAAAATACTGCACTATTTGTGTGGATACTAAGGACATCTTTTCGTATTGTTGTACAAGTTCAAGTGCCTTGGAGCTATATATTCATTTCATAATAACGATTTTTCACACTTACAACACACATACTTTAATAACTAATTTTCTGTCAAGAAGTCAATTGTTAGTTGAGTGTCCTCCTGAAACACAGGTAATTTTCCTTTTCCAATCGGACAAGCCCAAATGACCCGGTCCATTTATAACGCTGCATAAATATGTCATTGCTATATACATATATATAAGCAATCTCAGATAATAATAAGTTAAGTATTTTTGTTTAATACATTTCCAGGTAAAAATACAGGATTGTTATACAGAGACTTCAAGGTAGGCTACTTTGTTTCCGCATAGCGAACGGCACGATCAACGATATGAGCTTTATTGAATATTCAGCCGTAGACAAAACTTTAATCGGCCACAGCCGATGCTCGAAACACAATGAGAAGTTTACGAAATCACAACTCGAACAACTTCGTAATAAAAGCTAGATCCATCAATGACATAATACAAGAATAGTATGCAGCCAATTAATGTCCTATTAGAAAATGACATAACGAGAACAAGTAGCGTCTGTTAAATCGTGTCTGAATAAACGGATTCGGCTGTTGCTAAGATACGTAGGAGATATGACGCTGTTTTTCCTCTGCTTCATGAGCGTACTTACTAAAATAGCTCTCTCTAAGTTAGTATCACGATTACTGCATATGCTTTCGAGAATTTATTGTTTGGGTATCTTCTTTTAGCTCTGGAACTCAGTCATTAAGATGCTTTTATTCATACCCGACCTTAATCCTTAATACCTGCAGCCAATACATTCGGCCTGTTGTAGAACAAAAGCAGTACAGGCAATCGATGACTCGTAGTCGGGACGGGAACCGAAAATTGTCAGGGCCCCGAGTGGAATAAGCGAACATAGGGTTTATGGAAAAGAATTCATGTTTATCGCTAGATTGATATTTACTGCAGGCCGCAGAGCTTATAGAAGCTTTGGCCGCCCCATATACGCAAAGAGCAAAATAATACTCCGTAGAGGCCAACATTCGTTAATCTAAAATTTTATTTTATTCTTGATAGTGGTATAAAGTGGAGTCGCTGATTTGTGGACTTATGTAAGAGCGCCTGGAACTTGTTGGTACTAGAGGTATCTATTTTAACATGAGGAACCTTTCATTCCCACTATTTTAAACTCAATTCCCTACCATAGTCATACAGATAAAAAAACATGATAAAAAAAAGATCTGAAAATTAGGGGTTTAGTGCGATTCAAGAGAAACACTTGTTACATAATATCATTGCTACACCTTCAAATAGCTGCTTCTGTTAGTCACCAAAGTGAACTTCTCTGAAATATATCCGTGTACATTATTTGTTTATTTGGTTATTATAGATCAGTGAATTTCTGGAAGGCGGATTACTGCAACGAGATCATCGGGACCGCTAGAGGGCAATTCTCGCCTTTCGTTAGAACTGACCCTGTCGGTCGATCTATTTCGTATACGAAATAGAGACACATGTGAAATCTACTAAAACAAAATGATACAATACCTAACTCAAGTACACAGAGTTCCACTGTGTTGGGCAGCGTCTTTGCAGGAATACGTACCACAGGTGGGGCGAGAGGCTTTCAACAGACTGAGAGTCTTCATTTCACATCTCCGGGAAGATGAAATGAGGTAAACATAAGGATAAAGAAAGACTTGACTTTCAGTTACCTTCAGAACGGTCGATTAAAAGTTACTCTGTATTATTAAGAGTTTTTTTTTTTTAATAATTATGCAAATTTAGAGTTCCCGACGCGGTTTTTGCCTCCGGCGAACTGCGGGCGGAAAATAAATGCGTTTATGAGATTAATAACTCCGCCCTCTGGCAGAGTCATCCTACTGAATACGTGTCGACGAGAGCGGCTGGTCATGCATTCAGCTCCACACCATTACCTGAGTAACGCAAAGCTTGTTCGGATCGTCGACGGACAACGACCAGAAAATCTTTACGAAACGTTTCTAGACATGAAAACCCTACAACGAAATATACGATAAGCTGACCCTTATACTTCAGGGATTTCATTCAATTTTAATACTCTAGTAAGACCTTGAATGCAAGCCGCAGGTTCAAATAAAATGTCTCTAAACGGAAATCTAAATGGCTACTATCATTAACTCAATAGAAATGCTTCAAAGTCAATGCTTTATAATAACAAGTTTATAAAAAAGTGAGCTTTTTGATTATTACTTCTTTTTTGAGGGTCCAGTCGTGAAATTCAGGTTAACGGACAACCGCCTAATATTGAACAAGAAATTGAGTTCTTTTAGGTACTACGCGGTTATTTTCAATTGTTATCATTCATATAAGTGAAGGAAGATTGCATGTAGATCTCTTATCATTTTGTAGTATTTTAACCTGTATCCCTGTGAGGATGAAACTCTCCATATCGGCATCCATAAAGTGTGCAAAGAGATTACGAGATACGTGCGATACTGTGTACATATACGCTACTCTGCTGCTGCTGCCGCCGCCTTTACAGGCGCAAGGGCTGTTCATATAATATTGTTTATAGTGTTCATTATTATTGTTCGTATCATTGAAAGTATGTTGGAGCTCCTGAGAGTCGGGGTAGCCTCACACCTGTGTCGACGACGATAAAAGTATGACATCGAACATCTACAAGGAACTAATATGGCATTGCAGTCAAGCGTGAATACAAGTACGATTTTTATGACGACGCCTGCTATCGGTTTTAGATGACGGGATGTTTGCGTCACCGTCAATGCCGGAGGTGCTCGATCCTAAATTTAAGGTATAGCCAAATAGGTGACAGCCAACTTTGATCTTAGGCTGAGGTACGCGCTCTGTCAGTCTGTGAGCGTTGATAAATCTCCATTGAATATATGATATGATTTAGATTTATGCAACGATCATTGTAACTGCAGACATCTTAATAAATGTCTTAATGTTAATTAGAAACAACGTCCACTAGTTTCAGATCTGTTGTTATTATTAAGACTGTAAATGTTATTTTTTTGCTTAGATGCTAAGATTTTTGTACAATTAATGAGCGTGATGTAGCAGAATAAATCCGGGAAGGACCAATACGAATAGGTATAACTGTTTTTGGTTCTCTATAAACGACTCATTATTGATTATGTATAGCCGAGATCCGAAAATAAATAATTAGTCCAGGCGTCTTAACTCGATAATTTATTATAGATGCGAGTCAAATTATGTATATATATATATATACTACTATGATATCCATATCAAAAAATAATTTCATTTTATATCTTATATATATATATATATATATATATATATATAAGATATAAAATATATATATATATATTTTTTTTATATGGATATCATAGTAGAAATAGTTAATCATTATTGAACTTTTATTGGTTATTTGTTCGGCACCGCCTTTTTATAAATTTTCTATTCAATCTAATTTTTTCCAAATTCCCGATTTTTATCTTAATACCTTTCTCATAGCTTGACATGCCGTGTTTTACTTTGCCAGCCATATTATCTATTAGCTAGGGTTAAATTAACGATAAAATACCTATTTTCAGTTGTATTGTTACAAACACTTTTTTCCAATTCGCTTGTTTTAGCAGTCTGTTGACTTGCGAAATGATCCCCATCAAAGCAATGAACCCCATCAATCGGCGCATCAAATATAAGCAACTTCCTATTGATATTCCTAGACAAAAGGTTATCGCGCAGAGTTTGTTCGGAAGTCCACACGGGTGGTCCCGAGCATGATTTGGTAGACAAGTAGATTTTTCGGTTATAACAACGGTGTCATCAGAGAGTTTCTTTGGAGGATGTCTGCCGGATCGTGGCCTTCAAGACAGCAAAGTGACGGATCTCGGTGCAGAGGAGCGCAGAGTCGATCTATGTCTCCTTCGTCGTTGTCTGTTGCTTTCATTTCTGGCTTTCTCGGCATATCCGGCGTGGCTCTCGAGAGATGCCTCTAATATCCCAAATTTGAGTAGCTAATCCGTCCGGCAGATGATTTCCGATTAAACGCCATTGGCCACGCAGCCTGCCGCATCGCATTGCTAACAGGAGAAACAAATCGAAAGATATAGAATAAGATCGAAATTTCGGCCCCTAAATGGCGAGCGAAGCGTCACCCCGATGAACGGCTGATACCACCCCGTTCAAACAGTCTGCCAGTGACCGTACGCCGCTTCTCGTATAAAACTTTCGTACGGGGTTCAAGTAACAACCGATAGCCAGGTCAACCTATCTGAAATTTGTTTTTATCCGCATTATCGAGCTTCGCGCACATTAAATTAAAAGTGTCTGCATAGATACGTCTTTCTATGTGTATACAGAAGCCATTTTGCTTTATTAGCTCCGTTTGGTCCTTCTTTCATCCAGTAGCAAAAGCAGTTGAGCATTTAAATGACAATGTGCACGGAAATCGACTAGGTGACGCTCGCCCCGGTCAGGAAGACGAATGAAGCCGACCCCATCTATTTACTGTCATATATATATATATAGCATTAAGGAAGTATATAAACAATTTATTTTTATGTCTGAATTTTCGTGCACTGGGTAAGATCCTTTTTGTTTACTAGATACTGGCGAAAAGATGAAGACAAACTCCGATGCCTTACCAGTTACAATAAATATTACGCAGTAGTATTTCGTATAAGCTAGCCATTTTTGGATGGATTAACCTCTGGATAATGTGAAAGCAACTTAAAATGATTATAGCTAAGTGAGATTTAGATCTATTGGCTATAATGATAAAGAAAAATAGAACCAAAAGACAATAAAATCTTGTTTGTGCGCGGAGAACTTTTTTTTATCGATGATTATAGTAGTGTAGAACTAGAATTTCGCTGACATGGAGCACTAACGAGCCCATTACTGAAATTAGTTAAATTAGTACATTAGAATCTATGAAATATATTTCTACTGGCTTCTTCGCCGAGCCGTCTACGTCTATCTTAAGCTGACTTTATCCGCAGGTGTCGTTACATTGTTTCGCTATATATTTTTGTTTTTCCCGCCTTATTTATCCATCTTTAATAGCAGAGGCCGCATGCGCCCTTATCAACTGCCAGCAAGGTTGTTACGCCATCGGCTCGTGCTGTCAGGATGCACGAGTGTACTTTACTAAGGATACTACCCCATTAACGCTGTGGTCGCGACAGAGCCTTTCGCGAACTACAGCTCCTTCTATCAGGATGTTAACAGCTCGAGAGACATCCTTATCGCAGCTCCTCATTACAATCCCATTGCCTGCTCAAGTTTTCAATTTATAACATATCGTCGATTCCGTACTTCAGCAGCAGCATTACGATGCCTCTTAACTAGCCGCCTGCGCCCACGAGACCCCATGAATGGGGAAAACGGAAGGCGGGTCATTAATAGATTGCTCCATTCAATAGCACCAGACACACTTTCATGCTCATAGGAGCATACTACTGTAACGCAGCGGTTTGTAGCTCAATGATCCGACCCAGCTGTGAAGGCACGCTTACGAGATGTGGTGGCCTGGATAATGTATTTCGTAGGACGGTTTCATATTGGCACCTGTATCGACCGCTAAGTCTCATTATTCGTTATGTAATAATAACAATAATAGTTTTCAATTAGTATAAAAATTGTGTGTTACTAAATTTTACGCACATAACTTTATGTGTGGTATATGATTTATGGAGTTTATGTATTTTTATTTAGAATAATCGAAATATCTATACCATTTCCTAGGCCTATGACATCGGGTGCATCGTTGGACGCAAGTTTTGTGTTTTTGTTCAGGTCTCATTTTCTTTGCTCCATTGTTGTGTTAATAATCCGTTCGTTTCTTAACGTCAACCGCTTGGGTATCCCATTTTCAAACGGTTTCTAGCTTGGTTACCAGATTCTTTTTTAAAACGTAGCCATCCATAGAAAAAAAGCCATCCTTCACACACTTATTTCTATGCTAGAATTAAGTTATTATTAGGAATTAAAAAATAATATGGGGAATGAAAAAATCTTGAGTTTTATACCTAGACCAAAAAAAAAACCGGTAGTAGTTTTTTCAAATAGCAGTTGATTCCTAGCAGCACGAAACGGGCCGTGAGTCTGGCCCAGCTTCAGACCTAGATGGCCCTCGCTAAACGTCTTCGAATTTAGTTGGCAAACATGTTACCTCACGACGACATTAGGGTTTTACCTAAATCTAGCCCGCCCTTGCTAGCTAAATGGCAAGGTGAGCTAAGCCAAGTACACTATATAGTAAATCATATTGCCCACTCGTTTTGCCTTACCAAGCAGTATCAATGGACATATAATACACACATTTTTAATATTATAATACCTGGGTGCATACAGCACCGTACAACACATACGTGCTGTACGAGACAAAAGCCACAGAACCAAGCCTAAGACGCGTCATCATTCGACGTACTAACAGGCGCGAATATTCTAATTACTATCGTATGTGCATAATATAATCATTGTCACCATGGGCCTCGACGTTATTATCATCGTCTTATGGCCTATCGTTCAGGCGTGGTATGGTTGCCGCTGTGTGAATTTCGTTCAATTCCATTTATACTCTTCCGATTCGAGTTGGCCCGCCCCTTCAATTATTGCCGACACGACTGGTGGATTTATTCGCCATAGCCCGTGCCAGCAATCGCTCATCCAACGGTTGTTCGAACACTGCGACTGCAATTCCGAAGCCGACGCGCGGCCGCTGTGCTAATATACGGCGATAAGCCCAGCGGCGATGGAAGTCAGTCTGCATTAAATCGTGTTGAATTGCATCACACGACTAGACCGATGCCACACGATCCTGGGCGTAATTTGGAGTGCTGACCGACGTACGTATCTATTTACTTGGGTGACTACACGTCGGTCGGATTCGACTGTACAGTATACTCACTTTGTTTGGGCTCACTACTTCATGTGTGAGCGAGCGACGGGACCCATATGACTCTGTCTATTCAGCTGTCTTCGTGTCTGTATACACAGATCAAGTCCGTACAAAATGATGAGCAATATTTCGATATGTCGGTGGATATATTGATTGGCTCGTGTGCGATCCACACAGACTGTCGCTCTGTCGGTGTATTTATCGGATTATTATAATTCAGATCGCAGGGTAATTATCGGCTGGAGTGAACGCCACTAATTTCATGCAATATTTATTATATAACTTTGAAACCTTGCTGACTGACAGGCTATACGGTAGTAGAATGGCGTTACAGCGCCACACCTTTTGCCAAAACAGTAACAACAACAACAACAACAAAAAAAAACCGTGCGGAAAGGATGGTCAACCAAATAACCGAAAAATTATCATAGGGTAACGACGACACGAAAACGTGGTCCACATTGATTTCCTATTAGCTGAGCCGATTCTAGCAAATGTCAGCTGACTAATTAGAACGGCCAATGATTGGCACTAATTGAACCCGTCCTCTGGCATATGTGGGTGTATGTGTCTGAACGGGACGTTATAATAAGCCTGACAGGCCTTATGCACTGTGTTGTAATTGTCGTTTTGTCACAGACACATTCTTTGTTGCCTCTAAGCTGAAAGATACTCTACAGGCTTCGATTGAGCCCAGCTTCCAAACAATTCACAACATTTGTCGAGAGGAATACACCTGCGGTGAGGTATGGGGGCAGGGGTACGTAGTGAGGTGGCCGATGTCCGAAACCGGACGTTGACACTTCGTCTCGTCCTGATGTAAGACAGCCGTCTCAAAGCGTTTCACGGAAGCACTGGACGTCCAATACGAATCACCTACTCTCAGTTTGCTGACCGGATCGATCGATTGCAGGTTGATTGCACTTCGAGCAACTCTCTCTATTTGACATCTTCCACTAGACGGCGTTAGTTCATTGGGAGACTGAACTTTGTATACTTTATACTAGAAACATAAATGGAGCCACTATGACGTCGTCCTAGCTCGGGTTTCTTATAGCAAACCACTAACAACCCTGATAATCGCATGACCGAACTGAATATTGACGCATACGGAGTTCATGCGCGTGAAAGGGTACAAGGTTGGTGTTATGCATCTGTGAGTAAAACAGCTAATGGAGATGGCCGACTTTCATTTAATTAAAAGATTAGCTATATCGTTTTGTGCACGCTAGTTAGCGGCGCACTACCTCTTTTCGACCGACGCTTCAATCGTAAGGTCTCGCTATATCTGGGCTCAACTGTTGAAAATTACAGATTTGCTCGGAGGTTATGTAAGTGATCATTGATAACCACCATAAACCCAAACGGATTTTTACAGCTGTACAATACAAGTACATTGTAGGAGCAGTAGTAATACAAGGACGGTATCGTGAGTGCCCGCGTGTGGATCACTGCCCGTGACTTGGGAACTAGCCTATATAGTTTTATCATTCACCCTTAAAAATGAACTCATACTCGCAGCTGCTGGTGACGTAAACGAAAGTTCTACGTAGACTATGAGGAAGATGAATTCTAACCGTCATGAAGGATCGGAAGCCTAACAACGTATATACCTGTCCTAAAATAACCAACTCTCAATCGAAGCCTATAAAAGCAGTTAGTATGGGAACCAATGCAGCGTAAACATGCGACCAGATTTCGTTTGGTGACCTTCCGTAGGCGACGGGATAGAAATTCATGTTATTATTTCTAAGCAACTCACAGACTTTTAAAGGACATCGTCGATATAGGTGTAAACATATGCTGCTCGACGAAAACAATATGGCACGGGTGTGATAAAAAAAAAAAAAAAAAAAAAAAAAAAAAAGTTGAGCTTGCAGAAGAGAAACTCTTGTTACACCAAAACTAATAGTTCGTGAATACAAAATTGCTAATAGAAATCTTTCTGTCTTGTCATAGCCGTTGCGGGTATCTAGATTAGCTTAGAAGTCCTCTGTTCTAACATGACTTGTAGAGACCTGGCATTGTTGTTGAAATAATCATTGTCGTGGTGAAGGCTACAAACGTAATCGCTGTTTGTGTGAGGTGAATCTTCACTTCGACAAGGCTGACGCACGTATCGCTCTAGGATGACCTAGAGGACTCTAGAGGGACTTTTGAGGGACTACTTCGAAAGGTGCAAGCGTTTTCTATTAGAGGATTAATATTAGGATACGTCAGCAATGTTAGAACGACATTGTAGGTTGCGCGGCTAAGAGACTGACAATGCGCGCCTTAAGCTTTCGTAGCAGTAGTGTCTCGGGGAGTCCAGAACCGGAAGATATGAGGGACCCCAGGGCGCGTGCAATCGATCAAAAACTTCTACTAGCCTGAAAAGGCAAGGACAGTGTGGATTAAAATAGCTAGTCTTGTCTTGGAGGACAAATATATCATCGCAAAAAAACATTTCATTGTTTACATGGTTACACTGATAATTAACCGTATAATCCTAGCATATAGAGGGTGTGTGTAGCTTGCAGTGAGCTTTAGTGGCTCAACGTTTCTCAGTGGGGCCGGTAAGAAAATCAACTGGACGGAAAAACGTAACCAGGGTCTAAGAACAAATGTATGAAAAGTTTTAGCGCGTAGATTTGGGCGACCGTAGACAAGGTGCTTGTCCACTTGCTTAGATTGTCCATGGATTTTATAGAGAGGGAGTGGCTAAAATCTAGGTATCTAGCGCTTTAAACGGGTTAATAAACTAAATACAACCACGTTTTCCGACTATTAAGCGCAAACTTTGCCGGCCGATTTGTTTTAAAACGTTAGTTATTAATTTTTCGATGTATCTTGAATTTATAGCTTTGACACTCGGTAGCAACTAGGAATATAGAAACATGAACAGACAGCCTTAGAAAACCTCGCATTTGGCAGCTTTGCAAAGTCTCAGAAAGTCGCTTGGGTTTCACCTTGGATTGGACCTGTTAAATAAGCTATTCAGGAACGAACATCACTAACTTCCTACATATAAGTTAATATTTTCCTTATAAACAAATGCACTGGACAGTAGGAAGTAACTATGTTCCTTCGGTATTTTTTTTATCATTGTGAAAGTCACTGAGCTAGAACAACGAAACCCCAATTAGTAGGAAAAGCTGGCCGTTGAAATCTTCGACCGATTTTGCATCTGTAACCATATCTGCTAAGTTCGATGACACTACCGATTACTAATAGTTCTGCGAGTCAACTTAGAGCGAGATCTAGGGAACTGGTTTCTGTAAAGACTGTAGATGCTTGATGAATACATTTTTTAGAACTGCTGCATCCACGTTTTTTTCTATCGAAGTAGTTTAATAATGTTTCCGAGTGCTACGTTGGTGGCATAAGATAATTTTATTGTCAATTTCAGATTATCTATAGAGTTATCATAGGGATAAGACAATTCCTTGACTACGAGCAAATTCTCGATTAAAGAAATTGGTGATAAATCAATTACCTGTAACGAATTATGTCGGACAACAAAAAATGGTATTAGAAATCGAGGAAATTCTATAGAACGGTGGCCATCGGCGAACACAATTCAAGCACTTCTATTCATTTATGCATTAATTAAAATTGAAAGCAATATTGTATTAATGTCAACCTGCCATAGTGTTTTTTGACATACTACGACAAACAATTAATCGGACAATGGTAGCGCAATTACTCAGCTTATAGCTAGTAACAGAGAATGCTAAAGACGCGCAAATTTATAACGTGAGTTTTTAACTCGTAAGTGTTTGTTCGAGTACTCATTAGGTAGCAATGCTCTGATGTTACGTAACTGATGATCAGTAGAACCTTTATATATAAAGCAAGTTCTCACTGATGAGAAGTCGCAAATATACTCTTTATCGAATTTCTAAATCTAAAACTGTAATCCTATCTGCAAGAAGGTTCCGATCTGGTGATCCAACAATATCAGCTGGAAGTACGTAATAACAAAATAATTTCGAAAATTCAAAGCAGGCTTTATTCGCAGCTAGTTTTTTTTGGTTTGGGTCTTTGTGTCTGGGCGCCGCAATCGTAGGCCCGGTAGGATCGAGTCATAGGGGATAAGTAAGATCAAAGATGAACAGTTGAAAGGACTGATACGAGAAAAAAACCCGGTTTTTAACTGGAGGATTAAACTGTGTCTGCGCACGGATTCGAAATTACGCGGGCTACGTGTCCGTTTTGTTAGTAGTTGAGTATGTTACCACTACGCAATAGCCGGAACAACCCCGAAACCTGTTCAGTATGACGACGATCTTGGGAAACGTCGCTTGGGTGACTTATCACCCATTTTATCTATACGTCAACGAACAACGGCACCTTCTCGCCGTTTTATGTATATACCTATTTATATATGGCAATACCTACTTTTCGCTAGCGCGTTAGCTGACCGTAAGCCAATCCTCAATCCACACTCAGATCAATCTTTATATCTCTCAAAAATACGCATTCATTCACACACAAATTAAAGGCGAGAACAAATACCTACTTAAAATAAAACGCTTAAGTGTCTCGTGCGAAGTTGCACGTCTATAGGCGCCTGTGAAATGTGTGAAAATAAATCCTCCACACGTGGCAGATTTAGGCAGCATTATCGACAACAACAACAATGATGACGACGACCAATACCTATTTCGCCCCTCGTTTGGCCAAGAAGAGAATATCGAGAACGACTCAGGATAGTCGACGGAGTCAACCTGGGAGATGAAGAGAAGAACTGTAAGAAGTTCGAAAAAGCCACGGGTGCAGTGGCGCGTTTTCGAAAAAGCGATCTAGGTGAAAATTAAGTTAAGTAACGAGTCGTTTAGTGGATGAGAGCGCTAAGTGGTGGGCGAGCACTTTGTTGACGTTTTACAATCTGTGACGAAACCTAACAACATTCGGCTAACATTTAACGGATCGAACGCTTCGGAGTGAATTCATTGAGGGTGATACCACCAGCAATGGCAACTGGCGCTAATCCATTGCAACGGCTTATCTATTTATTAGACATACTTATCGATTAATAACACAATCAAAACAAATGAAAACGATTACAAGAAAGCAGTTTGCTCGGTTTCGATGAAGCAGGAAGGTGGTGTCGCAAAAAGCATCTTTGAATAGCTAGCTAAAGAAAAGCCCTGACCTTCATAAATGCGACAGTCGAATGGACAGTACTGTGTAAGCTAAATGAGAATCATGCGGATGATTAAATCATTTTGTTTGACTAACGCAAGCGAATACCCCTATATGCTCCACGTTAACTCACGTTCTAGCAATAATTTCGCGTCACCCTACGAAAGCGCAAAGGCTCAATGGCGGTTTATCTAAAGTCAACTACATCCGAGCCGTTCTCGAGCAGAGCCTATTACGCCAACAAGCGACGGTCACCGTTAACGGCGCCAATTGAGCTAAAAGGTAGGAAGACAGGCAAGTTTTACTCACGTCTGTAACTTCGTAAACAACAACACCACTGACGCTATCAACAACAATAACAACAGGGAACACCGCTCCTGCCGCTGCTTCTGAACGCTGATAAAGAGGAAAGAAAGCGTCCATTGACTGAGCGACCAGCGCCCATGGGTCCGCCCCTACCGAAAAAGAACGTCCCAACGGGACGAAATCGACCCAGCCATGACGTTATTGCTGCTGCTGCTGCTGCTGTTGTTGTTGTTGTTGTGATATAAAGCGGCGACCCAAGGAACCGCTTGCGCGGTATCTGTCAGACAGCCGTACGAGTTCGCGCGGAACACGGTATTCGGTACTGTAACAACAGCAGCCATTGGAGAAGGAGTTCACTGTTTAATTTAATCTATTATCTGCAAATATTTAATAAGAAGATTAATTGAAATTTGGCCGGTGCGTCAGCGGCTCGGATCCCATCGATCGACGACTCCCCCAGTATCTCTTTCCTTTTTATTTCGTCCCTTTGTGTTTGCTCAGCAAGCTTTATTCTAAGGATCGGATGTCCGAGCGACATTCGCCACCGGGTTACCACGGCAAATAATACGGGTATTATGTACGTATGTTTACGAGTGAAAGAAGTATTTGTTCAGACGACATTAAAGTAAAGTATTGGCGAGTTCGAAGGGAAAAAACGTTCGGATTGTACGGGGTCGAGAGGAGGATTTCTGGCCGTAGCGGTAGAAAGTCGTAGCGTCGTGCCGCAATCGCTGCTTAACTTAACGATGCTAATTGTTTCGTTCAATAGGACCAACGTAGCTAAACCGGTGATAAGGGTGACATTTGTAAATGTAGAAGGATGTGGGTGTGCGGATATCAATAATATAGAGGACGCACAACTGCCGGTCACGCCAATTGCCGACTTAGACATTTAGTCTGACCGAAAAACTGTGCCGACCGATATATCATAAATTGAAACCTTGTCAAATCGACTATGAATCGAGCTAGGCTACGACAAGTATCGACCACAACAAGTGCTGCAGTACCTAAGTACTGCGTGTGTTTATCGGAAAGAAAGACAATGTTTCCTATTGCAATCGTCCTGTACCTTTTTGTGTCTAGGACTCGGCATGAGCATAGAAAACCTCTCAAAGCTAACATTTAGCTGTAGTAATTAACTTGAAAAAATAGTTTTTTTCAAGTTAATTATTTTTACAACGAATTTTGTATTTATGATTCAGTGCTGTGTTCGACACGGGGCTCTGGGGATAATATATAGAATAGAAATTATAGCATACATATATATTGGGTAGGAACGTATTGACCGTTTTTCTAGCTCGACAAAGTTAAGGTTACGGCGCATGGTTGGTAACAGACAATGATGAATATGGGACCATATTGATGACATCGTTGAAGTGACTTTTTGCGTCAGAGAAACATCTTGAAAACTAGTGTTTTTTTTTCAGATTCGCTTCTTTTAGAATTTTACTATAATAAAAGCACACATTTGCCCAGAGGCACACATTTGCCCAGAGGCACACATTTGCCCAGATTCATTTAAAGTGTGTCCTGTCTACGACCAAGGTACGTTATCGGGCGGAACGGCCTACTTTGGTTTTGATATTTCTATATGACAGATACTTACTTTCGTAATTACCGACCAATCAAAACAAAAAATTGACGAAATTATCGCTAGAGTTCAGCAAGATCACCACGCCATTAATTGTTCAAAGGACTCAAGATCTGCGATAAAACAGTTTAAAGCATTTAAGGAAAGTGACTCAAAAGAAGACTCATTGCCATACAAATTGACGCAAAATGATCCATTCGATCGTATTTACATGTGCGAAACTTCACGGAAGCGCGACGGTATTGAAATACTTCTGAAGCAATTGGGCAAAAATGGAATTAAATCACAGCAACAGGGTGTGAATAAAGGAATACGTGCCATAAACTGTTTTAGGACCCAGACTACGTGTTTGGTGGGTTGGGAAAGGAATATTGATAGCGGCTGACAAAATGATAGATTTGAATCTCTACTGTCAACAACTAAGGAACTTACAGAAGGCCTTTGACAACAACTGACCGGAACAGAGGACAAAAAAGACGGCCTTTTTCCATCGTCGAAACGTCCGATTATATACAGGTTTAGTCTCCTGGAAAGAGCATGAAATTTTAATGCATCCGCCATGTAGCCTCTGGACAATGTAACATCAGATTCATTATCATCTCTTTCAGTTTCTGGATTACTTCTTTACTGGTGGTGTTAACTTTGATTTTGTATGAAGAGACAAAGGGAAGCTTTTTTTTAGAGGTTAGAAAAGTTTTGTACTAAAAGTCATCATCATGTTGTTATCAAAAAACGGCAGAAGAGCAGATGTGAAAATGGCGCTCATTTTTTCAGTAACACTGCTTTGAAATACAAAAATAGCCCCAGTTTTAGCTGAAAAAGGTCAATACTTTTTATCACTCCAATGTATATATATATGTATATATATATATGGGGGGTGGGGGGGGGGGGCTGTAGAAGCAGTAGCTTACTGCGCTCTACGTCTCCTTTTCAGTCGAGAAAAACGGCCGAAAAAAATAGCCTAGAAGACCAACCGAAAATAGCATCATGTGTACATTTAGCGCTTCTTGTGCGATAGTTGTTATTAAGCTTTCGACGTATTCCATCGCAATCGATTTGTAGGTTTAGACGTTTCGTTGAATCGAGATAGGACGCTCCGATTGGAAATATACTTTCCGCAGCTTAAGAACAGAGGTTGTTGAAGTACTAATACGCGACGCCAAAAACGCAAGCGCCGATTTTACTGTCCCTTTTGGGCAAGTGGAATTGTTTTATTGATGTCTCACATCTTCTAACATCCTCTGGTTAGCGGGCGTTGACTACGGTAACGGGAGGTAATTTGTTAGCACGCACTAGCGGCAAGACAGGAACGTGTCGGGCGACCAATGGGTGCTGATAGTATCTGTTGTTTGCGGCAAGTACAATCATTCTACCGTCGTGGATCTCTGCAGTAATGCGGCAAAACCTCTATTTTGTTCGTTTAGTTCGTTCAAAAGGTTACCCCCCGACGACGTGCTGATTACCATCTTTCTGCTAAACAGTGTAGACGGTGTAAGGGTGGGTATACGCCACCGGAGTTTCCTAGGTTGCTGAAGTCGTGTCTTCGTTCTTCGGTTGTTAGTGACGATATAGACTTTAACGTCTCGGCCTGATAAACGTTACATTACGCAGTCGATCTCTGTTTAGAAAAAGTTCTGTAGAGGAGTACCTTTAGGGAATTGAGTAGAACGTCTGATCGCGCTGTACAATACGTGCTCAACGAGCCGACCGACTCAATCATAATTGCTATTTCTTCGTTTTGTTGACATGCTTGATGTTGTGTTTGGAGATGATACGATCTTGATCACCTCGATGCGTGAAATTATTTGCTCACTGGCTATTAGCGCCTGTTTGACGTTATCGAGCAGAATCTGACGGAGCAATGGGTCCAGCTTCATCATCAGCCATACGACTAGCTACTTAACAGACTCATCTCTTCTGAGCTATCGGAAAGAGCTGTGCGGACATTGCCAATAAGAGTTGTAAATGGGGATGCGTAAGACACTGTTAAAAGCAGAAAACGATTATCACATCGGGGTTATCTGGCAATGGCCTATTGCTGCCAATTTTGATACTCAATGACTAACCACCATCCTTCCGATACCATCAGCAAGCAATCGAGAGTCACAGAATGTCCGATCGATCTCTATATCATCAGGCAATTACTAGCCATTCCAAGTAAAAGCTTTCAATCCACAACTGATCACCATTCCGAGTCACTACCATTTCAAAACTCAGCAATTTCGAGAGATTCCCAAATCGAAGAATTTGATGGAGGTAACAAAGGTGCCAGGTGCGAGCCATTGCATAGCGTATGTAAGCGCTTAGTGGCCGACCTGTAAACGTCCCTTTTTTTGTTCTAAGTACCGGTCTGATATCGGCCTGAACCGATTTTTGTCCTCATTTGATAGCTGCAACTAACGGGTTAATAACAAAACGACCACTTTGGTCTGAGGCTTCGGAGGCCCGCCGTGATCGACTGAACCAACACACACAATGCTGTCCAAACGGACGTCGACTTGTTGTCGACAAGTGTGAACAAAAATTATCTCTATGAAAAAAATAGATCGTTTATTGGCTCTATCCTGGGCATTCTAAATGTATTTGTAGTTACTGTTATTGTCATTATGACGTGACAGATTTTAGGTGCCACACGCAAAGGAAATCGTTATCCTTGATCGATTGAAATTAATAAGGAATCACTGAATGGACGAATCCTTCGTTAGTTCCTTTCATTCCTGTATGGGAACGATGAATTCTCTGAACGCAGCAACGTTTACCACGCTCGTGTCTCGTTGGTCGTGGCGATCTAAACTGTTGTAGATCCGTGACTAATGCGATGGCCAACCCAGAAATGCGAAATTAAAAGCGATACATGTCTAGGTAAATTTTGTGTCTTGGTGCGGATTACGGATACATCGTGGATAGATATACAGAGTAGACCAAAGCCGTCCTTACAGTCTGAGGTAAGTTACACAACAGCCTGAATGTCTTCATTGTAGAAAGGTAACTTTTAAACTGTGCAGTCACTTTTTCCTACTGTTAACGGTACTTTGTGTAGCACATATTACGAATGTGCTGCTTAATAATTATATTGTGCAATATTTTTGGCTGTGTTACGGTAAACGTTTTCTTGTTTTTCGTCTTGGTTAATCAATTGGTTAAATATAATTTCGGTAATAAAAGAACATAGTGATAATGATATGGGTGATATCTATGTGTGTTTACGATAAAATTTTGTTTTATAGTAGAAACACAACCGATATGTCAACGAAAATTGTGCGATGCTACATCGTTTAACCCAATGATTGGAGCAGTGGTTGAATATTGAAAAGGGCTTTCATTATTATTATCATTAGGAAACTGTTAAGCGACTTATATTATTTAAAAGAAAACAACATTATAATATTTAGATTAAGATGAAGCTTTAGGTTCGTTCGTTAAACAAAGCTAGCATGGAAACTTAGACCAGTTCTAAGTACAGCTAATCTAGTACTTTCAATTTCAATGTGCCCAGAAAGAGTCTAATATCACGGACCATTCCCCAAATACGGCCTATGCAAGGGCGACGCACCTGGCCGTTCGTGTTTTTCTCCTGCGCTGCAGTGTTGTTCTCAAAAGAAAACAACGCGTTTGTTGAACACCAAACATTGTTAAATCATTGTCTTTAACCTTCCTGTATTCGGCGGCATACAGCGGCACGCATCTATGTGGACCATCGGAACGCATCAGATGAAAAGACATGCGTTATGCTATTAAAAAAAAAAAAAAAAAAAACTGTATCTATGAGTGCGATTGTTGCGCAAGTAAATGAGAACATACAAATCTAATATGTCAAACTTAGCACAGCTCCGTATGGTTGAGTCTGTATGGGCGCCGGCCACCGTTATTCTATCGACCCAAAGATAGTTCGTTCAGTCGTTTTACTGCAGTTGCCCGCATGGGCTTAACCCAGCCCTGAACTTCTGATACGTAACGGTTGCATAACGTTTTGGGTTTGTCGGGCATTCTTCGAGAGCGTAAGTCACTTCGAGATACAACTTCTGCCGGCTACATAGAAAAATATGTTTAAAACTTATATCCAGTCATATATTTAGTTGGGACGCTCGTAAGTTGTTTAGGCTTCCGTGCGTGGAGTTATGAAAATTGTGCTACTTATTTTAGTGATATGTGTGGTTGCAGCAGTAGATTCACTGATGCTTCAAAAGGCTTACAAATAGTCAACGACTCGGCCAGGGTGAACGTGAGTTATATTTCACAGCGTGTGTGTGTGTGTGTGTGTGTGTGTGTGTGTGTGTGTGTGTGTGTGTGTGTGTGTGTGTGTGGGTTCGTATGTAAACAAACAGATCCGTTTATCTTTATTTCTATCTATCGCTTTTTGCATCGCCGACGTCTCAGCCGCGATTTCTCTTTTTGTTTTTCGTGTCTCTGCTATGTGATTCTCTCCTTTCAAACTATCTTTGTCTGCGTCGTGTTGTCTATATCGCCTAATTACCCATCGAGGATTCGGTCTCGACATGGGTGATATATTCACTTGCCTAATCGGCCCATTTGTAAAGGGCGCGTACACACACAGGCTCACCAAAAACATGTGCTCATGGATAGATTCTGGACGCCATGCTCCTAATAGCTTAACATAGCCAATGTGAATTATGTTCAATAAAGACCACAGCTAAATCTACGCTGTTGGTGAAGTGCGCGCTTCTTGGGAGGTATTTTGGCGCCGTCGCCCAAACGACTAAAAGCGGCCCATACTAAGGACTAACGGTCAGATTAGTGGCCCACTTCAGAAATAATTTTTGCCATAGACAAACAAATGGCATAGATATCAAAGACAGGCAAAATGGACTGACGATCTATCGACGTACTTGAGAACTCTCCATCGGACCGAGCAATTGAAACGAGAAAGCAATTGTAAGTGTTTAGCGCTGATAATTGCTCCCGACGCTTGTGAAGGATACACTCTGTCAAGTTCATGCATCAAGCGAAGATCTTTAAAGGCATGTTGGAATAGTATATGAATGTGTATCGGTAAAGTGGATGGCTTGGCCTGGTTGTAAGGTCACGGTTACACGTTCAACATGTCATTGTCTCTTTTGTTGGCAATTAGGGACTGTAATTGCCTTCAATAAACGTTTGCTATCGTGCTTTTGAAGGAGACTACGTGATACACAAATTTTATTGTGTACTTTGGTTCTTGCGTGAATCGACGTAGGGTTACGCGGAGAGGATTGCAGATTGTCTCGTGATTTTGGTCTGGGACGGATGCGGTCTTTGAGTATAAACTCATTGAGGCGCTATGTTGTTAGGGAGATTTTGTCGCCATCGCGGAGAAACTCGACTAGCTGCAACAAAGTCTTTTTTATTTTCGAAATCGCTATTTGAATAATAGTATTTTACAGAACCTAGAACATAGCTTAGGTTTATGTCTGATGGAAAAAGCTCGGAGAGTGTACGCATTTTACCATCAAGCTGGTATTACGAATGTATTAAAAAAAAATAACTTACTCTTTTATTCTATTTGCCACATGTTATCGGCTGTAATTGGCTTTCGATGATCTGAGTAGAGCTATGTCCATACAGCACGTAAACGGTGTCCGCGTGGTGGCGCTGTGATAACGTGTTTACTCCCTTTCCTGGTCAGATGCGCCAACCGTTTATCGCAGTGTTTACAAAATGCAGTATCAAACGTAAAACCTGAAACAGTCATTCAGTTTGTATACGGAACACAGGCTTCTCCAAACTCGCTGCATTAAATTAGCTATCATCGTATATCGTATATATTTAGGATCTTCTTACGAAAGGAGCTGACGTATGGTAAATTTTTGATATTTAAAACGCTGCTTGAATATCCCATATATACTTTTCTTTTTGGCGACTCTCAAAATAGGTCAAGGTTACCTTAATATTTTAAAAATCACAAAATAGACAGGAGAGTTGTTTCAAAACAAAAAGTATTACTGACAATCAACATTCTTAATTAACTCACCGTATCGCACATTTACAAATTCGCTTAAATTCGACAAAAAAAGTGTTGGCGACACTTCCACATTGAAATAATACGTCCCTGTGATATACACCCATATTCATTTCGTTCGAATGTAACAGACATATCATTACGAGAATCACCTTGTGTCATGCTCGTTCCTAGCTTCTTCTGACGCCTTCAGACGTCGAAGCTTTCGGATATCAGCGAGCACAATACATAGTTAATAACCATACGAGTATTCGTTAGTTTGGCCATACTTTCTGATCATAATCAAACCAAGAAAATTCTCCATTGTTTGTTGTGCTAGAAAAACGATATAGCTCCTTTTGTCCTTTTAGCTGAACAGGTCACAGACCGAGTACCTAATCTACGTGTGTCCGTGCGTGCCAACCCATTTCCAATTATATCGCTCGCCCCATTTTTCTGTTATCATTGTTGTGTTCGGAGCTCGCGTGAGTTTCGCCTGCGGTACCTCAAGACCGTTTCCGAGACGAAATCTAGAAATCGCTAACACGAAGCTAAGCGTTCCGCTCCTGCCGACCAGACAGTTCGGAACAGCTAGATTGAGACGTCATCTCTTCAATGATAGAATCTAACTTTTGTTTCATGATCGCCTAAAAAAACGTCTCATGCATGAGCCGTCATATTAAGTGGTGTGCTTCTTTTTACTTTTATACTGCAATATGTAGGCACCAATCCAACCAAGAGAAGTGGCAGGTTATCCGAAACATAGGCCACGTTTATTAACAGGCCAGTAATAATAACGACTGGTGCTACAAAATGTTTCTCGTGTAGCGTATCGCTTTGCGTCTACAAATTAGTGCTTTAACACCTAGCAGTCTAGCGAGATCTGACGGAATTCGGCCATAAAGAAGATGTCGAGGAAGGAGAGACTTCGGTTTGTGCCCCGACGGGGGTAGTTGCCAGGGAGCTTTTATGATTTCTCATGAATACAGTACTGACTGCAACGGCCATACTGGGTGGAATCTGTAATGTGTGTATGATGTATAATCGGACGGACGCAGCATACGAGATAGCCCTTTGAACAGTATGCGCAACAAAGACAAAAGAGATATTTCGGGGTGTGCGCAACTTCGCGCTTGGCGACTACGTAGAGCGTATGATAATGTTGATGATGACACTTATGTCGAAGTGACGAATATGGAAGGAAATCGATTTACACGTCCTGCTATTACGTATTCAGCACGAAATTCGTAAGCGCGTGAAACTGTGAAGGGAGACAGATTCCTTGTCGATACGCTTCGTATACAAAAGAAGAGCAGCGGTTTTAATGAAGAAACTGTCGTTCCTTCAGCTTGTTGCATCCCTAGATTAGTAGTTTATAGCTTCTGGATTGGTTGGCAAATTTCACAGCGGCTTCTCAAGTGCTTCTGACGCACGCGTACCAATGCGATAATTCTTTACGTACTGAAGACCATGACCAGCAAGGCATTTTACCAAGTCTGTAGACCGTTCTCATAAACACACTTTTTTTGATGAATAACACTATTTTTGAACTTAGATTGATAACTTGCAGTTTTTCAACTCTTCGTCCTAAGTATAATAATCTCGAAATGAAACAGTATGCTTGTGCTTTCCTGTGACGTTTACAGCTTCACTGGAAACAGCGTGAGTGACGAAATTATCGAATATGGTGGAGTTCATTGTAATATTTATCGGATAGCTCGAGATTATAATTTCACAACAGACATAAACCCTCTCTTCTGTCTGTATATGTACAATAACGTCATCTATTTTTAAAAAGGCGATGTAAAAAGTAGACCTTTTTTATTTAGTTGGACGATTTACTGTAGAGGTTTACACATACGCTCTCGGCGAAAGGGTAATTTTATATAAATAAAATTGTTATTTATTGCATTTTTTAAAACTTAGTTTCTGCATTTCATCAATTATCAAAGAAGTCATTCATTTTCAATACCATCAAAAGTTTTGTTCTTCTTCATTGTTTGCCTCCATAAAGTGACGTGTATTTCGCAAATTTCATTACTGCCATTATTAATATTAATTAAGCATCAATAAAGCTCACTGGGTGCTTCTACTCAGCTCGTCACGAACGCTAACGTAAGGCAAGCAGAAAGAATGGCGAGATATTCAAAGACAAGTATGGCATCGCGTAAATCTATACACTCAAAAAATGGTCAAAGACGTGTAAACCTCCTCCTCGATATGGCGTTAATAAATATCTTGCTTGTCGACTTCAGTAGCGGCAGCAACGTCCTAACGTTCTTCATCATATACGAGCCAATAACGAAGTGTTTAAGCCAGCCCCTTCACTTACCTGACACGCTCATGTGTGGCGCTCATGAAAGCTCGACACCCCACGATCCGGCGTTTTTGCAGTGCTCCGAATGCATTCTTAGGTTACGTGTACGTCTGATGGGCGCTGTACACGGAGCAAAAAAGTCGCGATACAGGCGACATGCTTCCGAACCAGAAAAAAACTTCTGATCGTAACGGCTCGTTCAATCGGGATCAAACGAGATCAGATAGTTAATCAAAAACGATGACACTAGACTTATGCAGCTGTAAATATATCGATGTCGACCTTGTCAGTATTGATACTTTAGATTTAAGTTAAAGTTCAGCAGTTTTGTAGCCTTGTCTTTATTCGCCTTCTCTGGTGTTTTTTGTTGATTTTTTAGCAGCGAAATATTCTCGATAGACGATCAACAGAATGGCAGCGTTTACAAGTGTTTAACATAAGCTCAATAAGAATTTGAGCAGCAGGACGATATAAAAATGGGGCAACCCCTAGCAATATCGGAAGAACCAGCAAAAGACATGAAGAAGATCAATGGATGAACGAAGTAATCTGTATTGGTTAGCAACGCTTCTCTCGGAGAAATTGGTTCAGGATCCAAGCCAGCGTGTGCAGATAATGGTGATGCTCAGAAACAGGAAAGTACTAATGGAGCATAAGACAATATGTTTTTTTTTGTATATATTAACGTACGACGGGAAAAGTAACTTAAGAAATTAAGTATCAGAGATTATCTTTAAGATATAAAACAGCGCAAATATTAGCGTACATGTCAAGGCTACTGTTTCAACACTAGACCTGCTATTACTAGTTAACTTAACCATTTTTAAATGTTTTAATAGTATTTGCATGCCTGACACTAACTAAGTTATGATCTGTGATATATATATATATATTCATTTTATTCTTTCATTTTAGGCCACCTTGACCTACTCGCATTGGCCTCTATATAAGGAGTAAAGAAAAACCCAGTAATTATTTCCTGCGAAATGGTACAATCGACACAAAAACGTAAGCTAATGGTGATAACTTTTTATGAGCTAAAAATTCATGAAATGAATTTTTTTATTTACTTATTAAATAAGTAGGAACAGGTTTGTGATGATGCCAAGGGTTGAACGTAAAGGGCATAAAAAGGAATTTCTGAAGAGTAAGTTTCTGTTACAAAAAAAAAGCCATACAATGCTTACTTGTATAAAAAAGTAGACTTGGATGATTTTTTCAGGCAACAACAGGTTTCGGTAATTTCGGTAATTCCTGACGACGATCGAAAGCTTCGTATCATTACACAATCTAAGCAATAGATATCATTATTACTATTTGCTTTGTGTATACAACGCATTCTAGACCACCCACATATTAACCTGCCATATAATCCTATTTTGCGAGCTCAAAATAGTTTCTTCTCTAATCAACCTAGGGATCTTAAAAGTTTACCTTGTTTTATTTATGTTAAGTGAAGGTGCCGATATGTTTTTGCCATTCCATATTGCTTTACTGATATGTCAGGTCCGTTCAATCGCGAGCCTTCCGTAGCCGCTTAGCCCTTCTTGTCCGATGCTTCTGAACGAGGGGCGACCTTTCAATGAACACTGATGACGGCACCGGCCACAGTAGCCCTGTATTACTTTGATTCCGAGTTCATGATGATAGAGAATTTTTTTTTGATTAATGGACAAAACACCGAAGACGAAAAGGCTCGAACGTCCGTGCACCCGCCGCTTGATCAACGGCAAATAATGAACAGGAGCGGCAGGTAGCATTGTTGGCCATGGGGTCGAATGAAGGAAGTCGACGATCGGCGACATCATCAAGAACGAGTGTAACGTCACCATATCGTTAGGAGAGATTGGACGCTGATGAATACGGGGTTTACGGTGCACTACCTTCTATCATTGAGCTGGCCGACAGAGGCTGTCGTAGTGACTATGGGGGAACTTCAATGAGAATGCGATGACACACAATCCCAGGCACAGCAATTAGAAACATGGTACTGTTATTGGCATTAGAATATATGCGTACCACGGTGTTTTGCTAGCTTCTGTTTGAACTATTGCGTGGTGCGCCCTGGGTGCACCGAAAAGGGTGAATCGCAACGATCAACATAGTTGGTTATGGTCCTGCTGTTTGTACTTCAGAAAGGCTTTTGACTCCGCAGTGGGGTCCATTTAACTCAATAGAAGAGATAATATCAGCACTGTAATCGGTAGCAGAGTACCATGCGTTACGCTGAGAATACGTTCCAAGAATGGGTCGTTTTCTCATATGGACAATGAATGAAGACATGAAAATAGTAGCTCAGGGATAATTTTGCAGAAGATCAAGCACGAATAGAATGAAGTCTCGAGAAGCCATAGCACAGACGAATCTTTCCGCTGGTGGTCCAGTGACAAGAAAAATGTTTTCTTTCAGGCAATGACACGCAGTGTATACACAATTATAAACCATTATGTGATCGGTGAATACGTTACTAAATCATGCTAAGTGACTTCCAATGACACAGCTGTAATTGGTGTTTCCCAATGACAAGCAATGCACTCAAAGGAACTAGTTTGTCAGCTGTGAATATTTCAGGTAGCGGTGGCTCACCAGAGAAACAAAAAAGGATTGCATGATTTTACTATCATATCATCATCACGCTGTCTTCAATAGGTCGTTTAGGAATATCTCACCTATCCGACGGGGAGGTAGCGTGTTCGCCCATTGAACTCAAGGGCACATAGCAGAATAGGTTTGAGCCCGTACCCAACCATGCGAACACATTCGTTTATCAGACGTCTGAAAAAGATAGATAATTTCCTACACGACCAATAATACGACCACATCCATATGTGGAGTGCAACAGACAAAAAAAGGAGTCTGCTGGCCGATCATTGTTTTCCACTGCCACAAATTGTGTGAGTATTCAGTATCAGAGTCAAAGAGATTGTCACTGGCGTGAATGGCCGGAGAATCTCACGGTTGTCATCTTTCTGGGGGTAAGCGGGCACAGATCTTTAACGTCATCTGTTTGACGTGCGACCTCTTAACCTAGCTTCCTAATATTATAGTTTAGGTGAACCGTAAAATTGAGGTGAGGCCACCCTATTGGTGGTTAGCGCTAGAGAGACAGCAACAGACAAAAGGTAGATCGGAACAAACGCGTTATCCGTGAGATCAATAACTACGCATCTGCTGTGGGCGCTACGTAACAACTATAAGCGACGCCTATGTTCGTATTTCATGGGCGAAATGGTCAGATGCCGAAAGCAGAGGGCTTCAATGATATTGAATGAAGGCTCGAATTCAGAAGAATTTGCAATAATAGTATACGACCGAAACTATTCACGTGGTCAGTGCTAAACCGTAGAAGTTTATATTTACTCTCATGTTCTTATGTTGATTTGGAAAGTTCTACTTCCGACTGGAAAGAACCTTGCTATGAATAAAACAGAAATCTAGCCATTTTCAGCGATAGCCAATTTTTAAAAATTGTAGAAAACTGTGCTTTATGATAGAGTAAATTGCTTTCGAAGCAAAAAGTGTCAGACGGCTCGTCTTTGTGTGGTACATCTAGCATGTTGTTTGTTTACGTATATAATAGATACAACGGAATAAAGGCCTGAATTTTTAGACAGACGGAGGCACAAGCATCAAAAAAGCGACGCAACATTTACTCGATTGTTCAGTCTCCATAATAGTGCACTGATATAATTCAGCTGGTTGGTTTTGTGTAGTCCGAGCATGCTGTTTGGTCTAAATCTTGAGTTGATAGCAGGAGACGATTCCAATGGATTATCGCTGGCAGATTCCCAAATATTGCACCAAGCTCATTGCTGAATGTTACCAGGTTTTTTAGCAAGCCCAAACTCACATTTGTTTTAGATTACGTTGGGAAACCACGAAATGTGACCTTTGACGACTCTTTAGCTCTAAAATCCGTGTGATATTGCCTGACGAAAGGTTGTTGCATGGCCACACTGTATTTTAATATAAATGTCAGTAAATAGTTCCTTGATCTTCATTTTTACCAGCCTGTGAAAGGGTCAAGCTAGTTTTGGTTCCGATAGATATAACTGATTGTTGCTAAATCTCGCATCGCAGCAAGCGTCTATACCTGTCCGAAGAAGCGTCGACAACCTCTCAGAGCCGGAGCATTGAGGCATTTAAGGCCAAGGACCAGACCACGAAAGTCTCTAGAAGCCTAGGGTCAGCATTTGGAGGCTAAGGACTAGAAACCTATTTCTGTGATTGCCATGGGCCGAGGTTTTACGCCTTCGACTACAAATAAATATCACTAAAAACGTATTGTTTTCTTCGATGATTGTTTTTTGACTTGCGCGCAGACATTCGGCTCTGCTATTTTCTTTGCCTATACTGAGGGTCGTGAAGTGCAACTTCACTTCGCCTCACATTGCCCGTACTTGGCTAGCAGCCTAAGACTGCATGTCAAAATTGGCTAATAAGAACTCCTATTAATCTGGGTCGATATCACCGTTAACAGTAAACACGGAGTCTTAATGCTTGGTATGGGCGTATGCTCTATCACAGGATTCAAGCCAGCAGGCTCCAAGTTCGCAGCGGGTCCTAGTTGTCCAGACTTCGAATTTTGATTTAAGCTCGGCCATCTGAGGGATAGATAACTCATACCTAGAAGTAAAAACAACTGAATAGACTTTTTAAAAAAAACTTTATTTACATGTACATTCGGTACGAGTATTGTTTATCACTCCCTGTCAATTTATATATAACTTCGTCTTCTTTTTTTTCGTTCTCGCCTTCCTTTTAAGAGGGTGAGATACTCCACTCCTTTGATACCGCCATGACTACTTCTACATTTATATATACAAGCAGTATGTACAACGGCTAATGACCACTGGACCAAAGCCACTCTTCCATAAGGATCTGCACGCTCTAATGATCTTTTGGGACGATCAGTTCGTGCTCCACCGTGGGTGAGCACCCATCGAGCTGACTGTAATATCGACCCAGTCCCAGACTGCTTTCCATCGATGCGTCACACGCACTGTGGGATTTCTGTTTGGTTGATTCGAGTTCTCTGGTTATCTTTTCGTGCTCACACCAGTCCCCCAAAAACTCCATAATTTCATTGCAAAGTCTGCATTCCTAGTGCCTCCACTGTACTGTCATAGAAAACAAATCTGAAGAGATGACAACTTCCGTGTTGAGGGAGACCGTATCTGAAGACCTATGGCAACTGTCACGTTCTCATATTCCGTCACATCCATTGTATGCGCATTATGATTACGGCCTATTTTGCGTGGGCGTTTTCGGCGTTAGCCACACTTTGTGGCTTCATAAATAGCGAAGTCAAGCTCGGCGAGGGCCAACGTCGAGTATTCAGATAGGCGCGCAAAAGAAAGAACGAAAGGGCCAAAGACGCGAGGAATAGCCCTGTTGCTTATTCGAGCCGCGAGTCCACCCGAGTGTAGCCTCTAGCAGGTGAGGTCGCTAGAGGTAAATCAAAGCGACTATCTACTTTGTTGTTTCGAAAACGTGCGCTTTGCCGCCGAAAGACGCAGAACCCACGGTCGAAAGACGTTCACGATCAATGAAGAGTCCGTGATTCGACTGTGCTCTCAAGCGTAAATACGGTACACTTCATACAGGGTTCAGGCAATTTGAGCGATTGAACTATTTTATGGATAATCGGCGCCCTTCTATAGCACATGCGCCATTGGGAGTAGTCAACCGGAGCAGGCAGCTTCGACTGAGGCACATACATTAATCGATATCATGTAGCCGAAGTGTGAGCACTGCTCCGAATTGAACACTATTCGCTGATGCTAATCGGGAAGATTTACTGATGCACGGGGTAAGGGGAGGGTCAGGACATTTGGGAGAAGCGTGCCGAACATGGCGGAGCGATTCAGACATGGTGAAAAAATGGAGCAAAGTTGTCAGCTCACCTTAATTTCGATGGCTACCTACCAGTGACTTATAGGTTTCTATTTACAGTTATCTGGTTAAGTTAATCATAATTAATAGCAGTCGTACCAAAGCTGCTGTTCGGGTGGAAATTGCTGATAGGAATTATTGGCTGTACTTATTGTCGTCGGCGTTTCGCATGATGTTTCGACGCTGTGTGAGCTCAGAGGCGAGTCTGTTCGAGAGTAACAGGCCATCGTCGAGCATGGGGGTTGGAGATCGATTGGCACTCCAAAATCAGCATCATGAAAGCTCATTATAGATGCTATAGAAGAATTGCGCATCATATTTGGTGATGAGCTCGATGGAATTACGGGATTGGATTCTGCCAATGGGGACGATAACGCTTCTGGGGCCGGATTAACAACAGTGCTCACTTCTGACGAGTTGTGGTTCGCCGGGCAGGCGCTGCTTCCAAATATCGATTCGTCCATTGTAAGGAGCTGCTGCAACTGGCGTATATAGTCAACTGCACAACGCAGTGTTTCAACCTTGGACATTTTTTTATTGGCCTTTGCGAATGGAATTCGCTGGCGGAGCACAACGAAACCATTGTTGACTTGGCGTACGCGATTGCGTTCCCGTTCATTGCGACGCTCGACGGCGGCCTTGTAGCCTGGGGCGATGTTCGAACACCTGGGGAGATAACCAGATTGAGGGTTTTTTTTCATTAGAAGAAATGGTTGACTTTTATCAGATCATGTTTAGCTATTTTAAACATGCATGTTCGTTATTGGATGTGTATACGCTTTTCATTACTTTGAAACGAAAAAAAAATGTGAGGTACATCTATCTTATAAGCCTGAAGCTAGCTTTAATGCATGTCTGTGGAAGGCAGGGGCGTTTGACCCATTGTGTAATTTCGTTTAGTTCTCTGTTTCTCTGCTGACTCCTTTGATGGGTTTTGTCACCGTTTTTAACAGGAAACACCTCAATGTAATGACAATCATTGGAATAATTACCTCCTGAAGCTGAGCTTCGCGGTCTTCATGTCACTGCCGTTTAAAGCACGTAAACTCATTAGAGCGTTATCCATATCAGCCACAGAGAAGGTGCTGCCAGCGCTCCTACGCACGATGTGGTACTACTGAACTATCGTTATAATTAGCTTGATTCTACCCTTTTACTGCGTCACCACCGTCAGAACTTCTTGGCTTTTTTTGTTCTTTCCCTTGTACTTAAAGTTCTCTGTGCTGCGTTACACACGCGTGTACTCTATCTCGATCTTGACAAGTTCTTTACGCTCAATGAACTGCACGCGCTCAAGACTTCACGACCATGTTTTTTACACTGACGTCTGCGTCAGCACAAACGCATGCTTTTGTAGTCCCGCTTTAGTAGTCTAATAGAGCGCTGCTCCACCGTAACCGGTAAGCGCTTCATTCGAAGTTGTGGTGAGGAGGTTAGCTTTGGCCTTCTCTCCACACGTCGGCACATATCGGCTTCAACGCCAAAGGCCCGGCAACGTCGGGACGTCCCGCCTTCTAACGCATGACGGCGAAGTGCGTTTTGCGCTTCGGGCCGCGAGGTTCGGCCCCCTCCAGGCCAGCGCCTTACTTGGTTGGTTGATCCAGCGGCCAGCCAAGAACTTCATGAAAGAGCTGCAACACCGAAGTCAACTGGCAGATGCCGATGATGCGAACGTTCTATACTTACAAGATAGTTCTAAATACGAGCATTAGTGGCTAAAAGCGAAAAGCACAGACGGTAAATCGATGCTACTCCTTGGGGTCTTAGTTTTACACATATGATCTATGTCTCCGAAAGGGCAGGCATGCTTCTACGTTGAGCGTCGAGCGGAAACACCATCATCGGTTCCTGGGCAAAAGCTGACTATACACTACAGAGCTGAAGACCTAAGCGCACAGATCTATGCAACTACGCTAGCCGTTGCTACGACTACCAGGGTCGTCTCAACCTAAAATTGTGTGGTTAGCGTTGTTGGCGATGTTGTTGCCGCTCGGTCGTTTACGTCTTTCGCTGCCGTGGATTGAGTTTCTTTAAGGTAAGAGAGGCAGGTAGAACGTTTGTGCGCTGTGCTGCAGGTAATGGGTCTGCGGCTAGTACAGTTTTAGGCTAGGACTAAATGGGGCGCGGTTAGGAGGCTAGGTTTATTTCGGTTTGGTTAGATTTTGTTCATGCTTAATGATCGAAGCCTGATGGATGGCTTTCGGATGCTCTGGTTGAATTACGTACGACTGAATGTACTAACTAAGCAATGAATAAACTAATAGACAAAGAGCTGACTCGCGCTTGCGTAACACGGTCGCCACCAGCGAAGTCCAAAATCCCGAGTTCCTCAAATGAGGTCGATCGAGTCGGTGTTTGTTTCATTTTCGTCCGACAGTCGAAAGTGCAGATGACGCTCACCATTGTTGGCGAAGTCATGATGACAACCTCGAACTGATGGAACGGGCGACGGGTCAAGGCGCGACTTCTACTATACACAACCATACACACAAAAATGGATCGACAAACTCACGCAAGTAGACACGGGAAGAAAGGCGACTTCAAACACAGGGTAGCTGTAGACCTGTAGAAGATGCAGAAACTCGCAGATATCGGCTAGTCACTACGCAAGTTGAAGATGTCCTGAGAAGATACGCAAATCAAAGACTGGTAGCTGAAGATACGTTCCTCTGTGTTGAGCCTAATACTTCGAGAAGGCGGATAATGCGGTCTTTGTCACAACATGTGATTTTGAGGGCTGGACGCCTGCAACGACATAACGACTGTTGTTGATAATGTGACGTAGTGTGTCATTGAGTACTGCGGAAAATTCAAACATTAACGAAATAGTTCAGGTGGGGCAAGCGACGGAGACCGTTGTTGGGACGGTGAGAGGCCGGTGCACCCTGATCACTATAAATCATACGGACGTTCGTATACAGTCGAACTGAGGTTGTTAAAATTTTTAGAAATTCAAGTTTTGCGCAGGTAAAACGCGTTGCGAGGTTTGTCCCGTTGTTGTTTAACTTTTAACGCTTAATGTACACTGTTTCATTTTACCAAACATGTATTTAAGTAATGAAGGGCTATTTAAGGTTTGTTACGCGGCTGAGGTTTGTTATGGTATAATACTAAACAGTACGTTATTTATTAGAGAAAGTAAAACATGTTGGGATGGTAATGTATTGCTTACGGCGCCCAGAATCACGGTCTCGAGCAGATGACGGTAACAGAAACAGTCTTTCGATTCAATCTCGAATATCATGCTTTGAAAATGACTCATTTTTGACCATTTTTCGATATTCGACTGATCGGAAGGTTTGTTCATACATAATTTTTTTACCGGTTCAAAATTGCGTCGTTGTAAATGCTATGCCCAGAAATCACCGATGTCTCAACAAAGGTTGACCTGTATCATAATCTACCAACCAGATAGCAGAATACGATTGTATTATATCGTAAAATAGAAGAAAATTGACCGTCGATCGGGTTCCTTAACTAACAATAGATAAACCTATCGAGCCAATTTTATGAAAAAACAAACAAACAATTTACAATAATTCACACCTGTTTTTTTGTCGATTCAGACTTACAGCTTTAGAAGTTATCCCTTACCCATAATTGGTAGAATCTTAGAGTCCGTTGAAACAACCCTAACTCGAAACAAATTTTCGGACTTTTTACACTAAAATGGAACAAAATTGTTAAAAAAAACCCGAGCTATCATTATAAGATCGAAATGTGGGTCTCACGTTATTTGATAAGCCTCCAGAAAATTGCTATAATTATGTATACGTATGTAGAAAAAACGATGTTCGAGCGAGATACCAGTGGTCTCTGTAACAACACAAAGCTTTTGGCCAACTTTATTTCAATGTTGATCGATTCCTGACAGTTTCTTAATAGATATAGGGGAAGCTTGGCAGTAACATTGTCAGTAATACAAATGAATCTGTACCGGAACTGACGTCGTCGTCTAGGTTCCAGCTCACGTCAGGTTCCAGTTGAGCCAGCTTGAACCTTGTATCACACTAAGTCTACTACGTATGACGAAATCCTCACGCTAAGCATTTGCGCTACACGCGCACAAATGCTACGACCGCCAGCAAAAGAACTGATCTCGGCAGCCGAGGCTGAGTTCGTTTCAAGTTTACCTTTGTTCAGTAGTAGTCTATGTGTAATGCACCCATGTCTCATAGTTGGGTTTTTGATAACTTCAAAGCACTGAGCGTTTCGACAACATGTCAGTAAGTCAGAGCATGCCCTATAGGTTACAACCTTCAGCTAGCGAAGCCATGAAGTCCTGGGAGTACATGTCGCAGTGCAGAGTACAGAATATGGGCCTTACAAGCGAGTTAATTACAATTGCCAGTGGTCGAAGAGCAAAATGTTCAACGATACAATCGTATCATAGATTGGTCTGCGCATATAGGAACCCAATCGTTCTTTACATGAGACCGGAACTCATTTCATTCTCTAGCTGCTTCGGCCAAACACGGCATCTTTCAAGCGGTAAGTAATCTGTTTGGGTTAGATCGGAAACGAAGTTTACGCTGCCTAGGCCCAGTCTTTAGGTTTAGCGGCAGTTGTCGTGTGATCGCGAAGCATTCAAAAGTAGTAATAGTTGTCCCAACTCGTAATTGAGTCAGTCAAATAGTGAGCCGATACCAGGCCAATTCGTCAGCGATCGGAAGCTGCGTCTTACGGTTTCACTTACGACGCCCGTAGTATATGTGTCTGCTTACATACGACTCGAGTATCGGTAGTGTAGTACATACGGAGTCAGATCTGATCTGCGCAAATATCAGTCTTTAATCAGAATATCTGATTCCACCGTCAAGCAGTCCCTGGCCGAGCTCATATATTATATGAAAGACATCGAACCAAAGTGTGGAAACTTCCAAGGGTTTACTTTCTTGTCGCGAACAACCGATCTTTTAAAGCAGCTAGAATTGTCTCAGCCAGAATCTATCTTATTTAATATTTGTAATAACCACAGGAAACTTCGTAAAAAATCAGCGATATGTTAAAACAACGTGCCGTGTTATCACAAATGAAAACGAAGGCTCCAAGAGTACATGTTCGTTGCTCAAATCCCTCGGCTTTTATGTACGGTGCGCTCATCTTAACTAAGTATTGCTTTACATGGCTGATTGTTTCTATTAGCACAAAACGTGTTTATGCCCGGTTTCGAACCCACACTCCCTCCGTGTTTTACTGTCAATGCCGTACACTTCAACACTCAAACATCATCGTGAGGTATGATCGGCCGCTCAATCTATAAAAAGAGTCGTACATAGTTGCGGCTCCTGGAACAGTGCGAAAGAACACTCGATACCAACATATAGATCCGGTGCGCCTGCATAACAGCATATTCGATGTTTGTGTAGATATCTGCCACTCATAATTCAGGTATTCATAGGCGTGTCAATTCGATCCACGTCTCACGCTCGCTCAGACGAAGTGTTTGAAACGGCAGCCACTCCACTCAGTGGTGATTCTCAGTGATGATAATTTACGAGCAGGCGCGTAATAGGAAAAAACAGAAGCGGGAATCGAAGGCTTGAACGGAAAAGGATTTCCCTCCCGCTAACAGCGAGCGTAGCCACCGCTGTCCTTTGTAGGCCCGTTCCGCGCATTGGCCTGATCACAACGAAGAATATGCTGAAGAAAGGTGAAAGTATGTCTCGTCCTATTATCGCCTTGTCAACTCGGACAGCGGATGACAGCGGATTCCGGGTCATCGTACTGGCCTTCTTGTAGCCGTGGTCCACGTCAGAGTATTTCGTTCAAATGCTTCCCCAAGGGATTGATCAGTGTTTCAGGACCGAAACGGCGCGTACATGTTTTCTCATTGATATTTGGAAGGTATGCAGTAACGTTGAACCTCGGGCACTCCGATACGGAAGAAGCGTTTTTATAAACGAGCTTTTGGCGATGCCAGATGTGCTCACAGTTTAATGTATCCTTCACGCCCGGCTCCGGTTTGTGTGGCGCGGGCTGGTTGACCGTCGTTCTAAGTGTTTACCCAGACCTTGTAGTATGTAACGAAGAAGATGTTTGATAGCCAACTCGTGCATACTTCTACTGAATTGAAATATGAGTGAGGTGGTCCAGGTTTGAACCCAAGCATAGACGCACTTTTTGTGATGGGAGGGAGTCCTGAACGTTTGAAACAGAAATGCTGAATTAAGCCAGTAGAATCGAACGTAACACCCGCAAAGTTCTCTCGCTGAGTATATTGAGGTTTTGCTCGGTATTGACACTTCACTCGTATTCACCCTATACCCCTGCATACATTTTTCATATTAATGAAGAAGGAGACGCAGAGAATCAGTCAGTGATTGTAACAAATGGAGCACGGTGTTCTCAAAGCCACAACAAAGCTCCAAAGCCAGATACTTCAGGCCTATAATCGGCCAAGAAGCCGAAACAAATTGCAAACAGATCTAAATTATCGTGGATGGTACAGAGCCAGTATAACAAGCGAATCTGGTGAGATTCTCGTAATCGTATGATCGTATTTATGGCCAGCAAGCTCTAGCACCCAGACTATGGCCATTGTTAAAGCTCTCCGACTGAACGGGACCCAGTCACCTAGTTGAATTCGCATACGTCCTTTACATCTGGGTTTGTCATCTGGTCGTTGATAAATCTTTAGCATTTTGCTGCTGGCGGTAGGAATCTACTCGAACAATAGGCAACAATTCATATTAATGAAATTTACAGGTTAATCGGTTATAAAGTCAAACCGAATATCGATACTAGTGACCACGCACGCTCATCGGCGTAGTACGTGAATTCATCCCCGGTTGACCATTTTGAACATTATTGAATTGATCATGTAAATTTTGCTTAATAAGCCCTTATATTTCGAGCAATGAATAGGCCGCTGCCCTTTTACAAAATAAAGTTAAGCCCGCTGAAGCCCAGGTCTCTCGTGCCTTCTCTTGTGGAACGCGTTCGTTGAAAAAAAGCTTCATTAATAATATTCAACGTAACGCACTTGTTGCGCGACGTATCTACAATTAGCGATGCATCGTCTGAGTAAATAAATGAAATAGTTACTCGAGGGTGCTGAGAACCAGGTAGGCTAAGCGGTACATAGGCAAACGACTGCCCTTAAATGGGTGGTCCGATCCACCTTTGGGTTTCGCGACGGAACAGCACCTCACCAATGCGTTGTTGTCCTCACCAACGACAAAACAATATGTTATTAATCCGACAGCGATTCGTTGTATCGTTGAAGCCAATAGAAAGGTCCACAGGCGAAAAAAAGAACTTAACTTCTTGCGCAGGCCAAATGATCCAGCCTCGTCGGGCGAGACCTCGGGAGAACGAGCAGCGTGATTCATTTGAACGTTAAACAATTAGTTAGATGTGTACATTTCTAGGTGCCGGTTGGATGGCTAAGAGCAGGTCGCGTGACTTGGTAGGAAGCACTAGGTCAATACATAGCTACATCTGAAGGCCTGCCTCCCTGCCCGCCTGCCTGCCTGCCTGCCTGCCTGATGTAACCTCTATCCTCCGGGTTAACGAACTATAGGTTTTCACCTATAATAAAACTATTTATATAAACCTTTGCCAGGTAAATAAGCATGTTGAGTAAAGAGTACTACTCATAATAACAATACAGTATAGAACACGATTGAGTACCCACCCACGTTTGAAGGATATTTGGCTCATCTGATTTGATGATTTCTGTGGTTCACACTCTTAACACAATTATTATGATGAAGTGTAGAACGAGTCTATAAAAAATATCGACGATCCTTCTTTACTATGATGAACATCGTTTGAATATGTTACAGGTTTTGTCGAAGGCCCGAAATCGTGCTTGACTTTATCGTCTACACTAATCCAATATGACCAATATGTCAACGAGGGTTTATTAATACAATAATTTTACAAATGTTATATACAAAGTGTTCTATTTGAGTAAAGTGCTGTAAAATGTATGAGTTTGTAAGCCGCTTAAAGGGCAGACTGCAAAATACCTTTTTGACATTGGTAGTATAGAGAACTAGGCGTACGAACGAGATCCGGCTTAGGTAATGCATTAACATTATATCTGAGCAAACCCCATGATTTGGTAATGTCTGATGCGATAGTTCTACGAGTGTTTTGGTTGGAAAACAGTCTCGGTAGTACTCGTATTGGACATCAGACATCTATAACATAATTTAATTAATTATTATCGGAATTTGACCAAGTAAATTCGTTTTTTTGTCGATGATAACGAATAGATTCAAGTTAAGATGCATCTAAGAGTAAATATTTTTTTTAAAAAACTGTTCCCTCATCTGCTGTCATATGGGGCTAATTTTCGGCGTTTGACTGATCTAGGCGTTTGGGCCGTGGCTGCGTCTGTAACCGCTCAGCGCGTGCCTACCCTCCAAGATCGAATGATTCATTGAATAATTGAGATATAAAACTTTTGGTGCAGACATTGGTGACAGCTAAATAGTCAATATTCACCTGCTTGTCGTGTGTGGACAGCTAAAGCAAGCATGAAAAATGCGTACCCAGAACCAAGGCGACGCTAGTATGCCATCGTAGGTCCTAGTTCGCCCGATTGGTCACAAGTTCAACGTAACTTAAGGACCCACACAAACATTACGTTCGAAATACTAGAATAGGCGAAGCGAAACCTTACGCTAGCTTTTTTTTGAACAATCTTTACTAACGTTTTGCCCAGTTCGCTGCAAACGCTTAGCGCCGAAAATGCGCCGAGGCTGACTCATTTATCAGTAATTGGGATTAAAACATTCACAAGAAGTGTAGAAATATAATACATCGGTTGTTTTAAACTTAACAATAATGTTATTAATTTCATTTAAGGGCACCTCTAAGTCGACTCGTAAAGCTTCGGACAAGGACGAGACTTGCCTCACCTTCCCCGAAACCGGGAGTGATATATGTGCAAATGCCTACAAGGTTTCAATTTAAATGCGGCAGCGGGACGCATCTTCATGAAGATCTCTAGATAACAGGGCAGACTCTAGTGGCTAGTCGAATTCACACCTTGCACTACGATCGATCTTAGCCCTAGGTAGAGCCTTCTTCAGGAAGGTTTGACTAGATAGCACTAGGTAGGGCTAACCATCGACAATATGTGCATAGGAACAGAACCAGCCCGAATAGCGACGAAGTGCTCGTTCAGTACGGCTTGATCCCAATTTTTCTCTGCCATTATCATTGTCGATAGATATGTCATCAGCATCGCTTCGTTCGAGACCTATTCAGAGCACAATACTTAGGCACCGGGCAATCAACTGTGAACTCTCCCGTCTGGCGCAAGTTAAAACGAAAATGCTATCGCCACTTTTTGTGGCCAAGTCAATTGGAGAAAGGCACCAATTCCATAAAGAAAGTTGTTACGGTGACCTCAAGCCGCAGCGCTTTTTGCATCGCCCGACCTGATCAGCGTTGGGGGCACGTGCGAATACAAACGAAATCGAAAATGAACCCAGTTATAGATCTTTAAAGACGTGGAATTGTTTAAAGATCCTGGAAAGTAAGGGTTCACCAGACCAGATGCCGGTGAGGAAGTTCTCCTTATGTGGTCGTATAGTTTGCCCACTAACCTTAGGGACACTTTAGAACGACCGAAATTCGAATCTGTTGACGTACGTTGAAAACACAGCATGTTAAATATAAACACGATAGTTTAGAACTCGTTGCGGAAATAAGATCCATCCGCCAACGACCGTTTTTTTGTACAGTCATAATTAATCTACGCTTGCAACCGATCTCCAATCTGTTTAGTTGGCGTAGTAATATTGATCATGTTTACTCTCAACCCTAACCCGTAGTAATTAAATAGGTATGACATCTTTCTTTTCAGTATTTTGTTACCCATTTCTTGTTTGTATTTTCTAGTATGACTTCGTTCCTATTCATTTATATCATCTCGACTTTCCTATTCTTGTCCATTAATCCGATTACCACAACCGACAATGTCGAATACGACACGAAGCAGGTAAGATAACAGAGGACGATAAATAAAGTCGTTGCTTCGTCCAATCACCGACGAAACGTAACAACATACGAAAAACTAAGCGAGCGGCCAAGTAGCTCTTCTTTTAACATGTTTTCCTAACAATTTTTGCTAAGATTACAATTTAACGCTGCTATTCTCCCTAGCATTCGTTACTACGATATTCGCTTCGTTACTTCAAGCTTCGCCGTTATTTCGTCGACTTCGCCTTCATTGCTGACAACAGCAGTCTCACTGTCACCGCCCCCCGTATCGGCGGCCACACAAACCCCAGAAATTATTAGCGGCCATACAGGCCCTGTTTTTTTCTTTGCTTCCCGTCGTACCTTTACGTATCGGTACGGCAATGCTACATCTACATTCGTCGTGTTATAACATCTAAACGAGAAGACAACAAAAAGGGCAAATGGAATCAACAAAAGAAGACTCCTTTGAAAATGGTCGACGAAGGATTCAGCCTTTGCAGCTAAATATGTAGAAATTACAGAGTAACGTAGTGACAAGCAAACTCTATAAGCAGGGGCTCCGTAAAGCTTTGCAGCCAGAGGGAAAGGTAAGTGATACCAAAGTAAACAAAACATAAATAACAATAGGACTTCGAGTAAAAAAATAATAATAATAATAATAGTACAAACATACATAGATATAGACAAGTACTGAGCGCGAAGAATGAATTGACGACATTCCTCGGACGGTCCGAAGGCGATTAAGTCTATGATGTACAAAGGACACATAGCGCATCGTGTCTAGCTCGTGATCTGGCTACGGGTAGCACTGGTGCGCCATAATGGGGCAACATTTTAAGGATAAACTTATCGAAGACTGTCGAATAATAATATCTCTATATTGTACGCGTGGCTGCAGTTCAGCAGTTATTGCGGAAACCGGAATTGGTACAGACACATGTGGATTCAACAGACTAATCTACGTTATGAGTTGGGCTGCGTTGTTGATACCAAACGAGCACATAGTGCCAATTGGCTAATGAAGACATTTAGCCATATTGCCTAGGGTGGATGTACCAACATCTCAATTTGAAATGGAACGATGCTATTATATTGGGCTTCATGAAGAAAGATCCATCTCTCAGGTGTCGCACAGAGGAGCCCTGGGAGATCTCGGGGGAGACCGTAATGCCGCCGCAAATAAGCAAGGAAAAGCCAGTTTCGAATCGTTGCTAATCGTCGTGGGTGTAATGTTGTTTTTCTGTTGAAAATAAACAAGGCAAATGATCCTAATACTCTTATTACTGAGAACCTTTTTCTGAAAACAGTTTTAGGAGACGTATAGAACGTATGAAAATAATCAACCATATTACACTGAGGGGCGCATATGGCAGTGTCTCAATTGGGGTCCAACCATACAACGATGCATATATATATAAATAATATCATACGTATCGTATTGGTCATTAGCTATAAGTCGTGTTGCAACAGTGGACTGTATCCCCAAAGGATGACAGGTCGATATAGGTATAGTCAAGAAGTATAAACGCTGCAGTTTGCTACAGGTTATTTGTATTTGTACATTTGTGTGAAAAAAATAAGGGATCGCTGGTTCAAGCCCGGCCAACCGCGTACATTGAAATAGAGAAATATATAAAACTAATGATATGTTGGCATTTGCCTTTGGAAGCAAGCAACCAGAAAGCTACCCACGGGAACACTAGTAGTGAGCTTCTTACCAAGCTGTGATAGGGCCTGTATGGACTTCACGAAGCGCCACTGGCGGGTCGTGGTAGAATTTCAGAACGGTGGAGACCGTACAAGTCGAACATGGGCATTTTGAATTCAGTTTATCAGTCTTCTGGCATCGGCATTAGAAACGGAAAGTCAGTTAGTGGATCCGCGCTGTCTTTGATGACAGCGAAAACATCAGTGAGGTTCTCACGGGCTATAGTGATTTAACGAAGTTAAGTCGGATATATGTCTTCACTGGGTGGTCATAAAGGCCCAGGTAAACTCTGCATGGCTAACGGCCGCAAAGTGCAGCAAAATCTGCTTTTTTTCTTTATGCTGTCATGGCCAACAATCTCGTCAGTGTGCTCGCCCTCCTGATCGATCAGAAAACAAGCCACGAAAGTTTAACAACAAGACAAACTTTACTCGTAACTTGTTTGTTATTTCGTTTCGATATCCAAAAATCAGCGAGGAGCAAAACAGGATATATTTACGCAGTCTGATTGATTTTTTGCGCCGACAATCATTACCACGAAATCATTCTCCTGAACACGAGCTTTTCCTTTACATTCCGCTTTTTTTCGCCTTTATAACAACTGCTGACTATGCGATTGTCGATAGAGGCTCGCTATGGGGTGTTTTGCTACTCAAGCGCCAACATAAGTTACTTTACTTATTTAGCCAATTAGTAATTATTTAGCAAGTGGGGAAAAAGTAACTGTTTCAAGTAATAATTAACTTTTATGATAGACAATGTACGTGATTCACGACGGTAACAACAATATACGCTCCTCTTGATCAGAGACGAGTGGAACAAGTTTCGGCAAAGGGATAAATTAGAAGTTTTCTGTTTTTGGTATAGCTATAGTTAACAGAGTCCGATTAACACAATAATAATTCAATATTATTTACGACTGTTGTGCTTGTTACTATATAAATATTGCACTGTAAGTAACTCAGAAAAAAAGTAGCACATTTAGCTACGTTACATGATGCTATACCGACCATTGAACAATTTCTGACTTCGGCAAAATTATCGTAAAAGAAATTCCAGCCAGCTACGACCTAGATACGACAGATAAAACGTTTCATCGTTGCCAGTGGCGTTTTAGAGCCAACTTATCGTAACTGAGCAAATTTACTTAGCTAATTACGCTTTTGTTTGTGTAACGTATGACATTTAGATGTTTCGTAAATTACTCAAATCTATAATTAATGCTCACATGAGCCGCCTATCTCCGTTCTCGTTAGTTGATGATCTCTGTTGACTCTAAAACGGCGCGCCTCGCGCAACGCCAGCGCCGTCTATTACGACGCCACTGGAACACGTAACGTGTCATTTGACTTAAGGTAGCTTATACAAACATGGCTATAACGAGGATAACGTCCTGTTCTTCCATGGGTGTGGCGATTTGGTCTCATGGCCTTCATTGATCTGCTACTCTCACCGTTCACTCTTTACGACGTCGAGAAGTAGAACGGCTTTAAGTATATCTTTATATGATTTCTCTCGTTATTTGTTTTCTTTGTTTGTTTGAAACACTTTTCGGCGCACGTTCGCATAGCAGACGACACCACCCCCGATAGTAGCAGTCATTGTGCGTCAACCGTTTGTAATATACTGCACCATGCCGCCACCGCCACCGCCGCCGCCGTTGCCATCGTCGTCGTCTGTAAACTACGGAAGCTAATGTTTCGCCCGCGAATGCTCAAGTCGGTTTTATTGACTTGGCCACGAAGTCGGCCATCGTTCCGCCTATGTATTGATTTCTACGGTTTCACAGAGCTATTTTGTTGCTGACCGTCGTATGTCGATACGGTACGAGACAAAGAAAACATGGATCATACTTTTGTTGCGTAGGAAATTGGCGAGTCTTATGAGAATTTCTGTGAGTCTATAAGTCATTCGTTCAACGAGGGCTGTACGGTAGCCAGTTGAACAACAAAGTGTTACAAGTGAGCCCTTCGGACTCCGTCGGTGAATGTTTGCTTACCGTTGTTATTGAGTCTCGTGTGTACCATTGAGGTGGACGAAGCGCGGCTGTTGCGCATAGGAAAGCTTCAAGAGTTTGTACTCGTATATCGGGTGGAGTGATCCTATCCATGACGAAGCTGCTTAAGCCGGTTGGGCCTGAACGTCGAGAGTACTTCAGCCGCCGAAATACGAATAAAGAATAAGCGTATCACACGGCTAGCCAAAGGCTGATGTTGTTTTTTTTTGTCAGGCGGATTCTACTGGGCAACCCAACGACTGACACTTTGATGGAGCGAATTTAAGCCGAAGTGGACTGACAGCGGGATGACATCACTGAACGGAGCAAAGTGGAAATGACGATTTGATTTGTGTTATATGGTGTCGATTTAGCGTACATTAGCAACAGAGGCTCCCGTTTGGTAACTAATTTGGTACAAAACACCTTCTTCTTGTACGTGACGAAAAAAACTGGGCTTGCATATGGTATGGCTACGTATACGCCTTTGACTAAAATGGTTAATTAAACGACCTAGCTTTGGTCGCTCTTTAAGAATAACTCACCAGCAGAGTAAGTCCGTAGTTCTCACTTAATTCGACTATTATTATCAAGATTTTATGATGCTTCACTGGCGATGTCAAGTCGTCGATCTCTCCCAATAGTCTTTCTTTGTTTGTTTTCAGATGTCCGAACCGGTAGCATAGCCTCGTGTTATGACACACTCTTGTTACGCATCCTGCAGCACCCAGGTCCCGTCACAGTTGTCGCCAACCTTCGTCTTGATGATCACCGCGCCTGACCCTCGTGTCGAAACCCGATAATTAACATACATTTGTTACGAGGACCGTCGCTGCGAACAGATCGCCGAGGGTATCTCAAAGACTAATTTGCCCGTTTTCCATTTCTCGAGCTGTGTTTACATTCATAACTGGTAAATCGGCACTAACGACTGTGTTGATGATTCGCCCGTCTAATGGCGAATACTGATCGCTGGGGTGGAACGATGTCCCATACGGCGTCTGCACCGATTTTGAACTGACGATTTCTGGGCGCCTCCAAATTGTCACGTTAACGATAAACCAGCACCCTCGACTCGAATAAGACTAGTGAGAATCGCAAATATTCCAGTCTAGACCTATGATATCACCCGCTTGTTGGCCGTGTGCTGAAGGCGAGCCTCGATGGGTTAACATCTGTAACATCCTAGACGCATCGAGCGAATATTGACTGCAGCGCGAACGACATTGGGACTACGTATCGCAGACTGGGTCAGAATCCTTCGCAAAGCTGGTCCGAACACGCTCCCCGATTCGGTTTGGCGCCCAAGCAAAATTACGAAAACAGCTTGTCAACTGGGTCTGAATTAGCACGATGCAGCAATAAAATTTCTGTAGACAATCAAATGGAGCCGAGACGCGTAAGACTGGTAGTATGGACGGTAGTTAGGTCAACTTATCCCATTAACGACCGCTATTAGTCATATCATTTTGTGTTGAAACCAATTTAGGTTAACAAGAAGTAAGTTAGTTCAATTTGAGCGTCAAACATAGCTCAATCGATATGATTTCAGCGTTGTTTTAGGTACCCGCCGTTGATGCTATGGGCATCGTTAATGGCTCAATTCTGTGGAGAGTGGGGGGTGCGAATAAAGATGGTGGTAAAGACTGGCGCAGAAGGGGAGCGATTCGTGGGTGATGAATGAAGACTTTGGCGCCGACGAACTTCACAGGGATAGCAAAACTAGGAAAGGGTCTGTCACAGCCAGACCACAGAGGATTACTGTCGCTAGCAATGTAACTGAACGTGAATCTACCACTCTGGAGGGGCTTCACTCAGCCCCAATAGCATCTTTAACGAGACGTTTTTTTTATCCATCTGTTGTTCAAACTTTTCACATAAACAGGCTAACAGAATAATGTATGTGCGCATAATGTGTCGAATTTTATCTTGGGGGTGTTGGATCTATACGTCAGGGAATCATTGTTACGTGATCATGCTCCAGCATATTACAAGGTTTCGATGGTTGTTACCTGACTAGGCCTGTCCTTCCCAACTATCAAACACATTCGAATAATTTTCTAATTTTCATAAATTAGCGAGGCCTGAAGTAGCGAGCCCCGATTTTGCTCAACGACGGACAGGCGATTACCTAAGTCGATAGAAGACAAACAAACAAACAAACAAACGAGGTTTACTATGCAATAACATATACACAATTTGAACTAATTAGGTCTTTTGCTGTATCGATTATATGGTACGTCGACCTTGAACGAAGGTCATTAAGCCGCTGACTAGTTACCGGATGTATACATTCAAGTGCGATTGAGGCCAGGAACGTCGGCATTCGATATCCGTACCGAATGTCTTAATCAGACGGGCGACCTTCAGGCAACCATAAGCATTAAAGAAGGATAAATACGTAGGCATGGTAGTGCATTAGAGTTAGAACTAGGTTATGATTAGGGTAAATTGCTGATGTTCATCAACAATCCGGTCGGTACTCGATGGTTTGTCGATCAGTCGAGTTATACGAGTAAATCGAGTTGGGTCATCTCGTCAGGATTTGTAGATGATTAAATTGGACAAATAAAAGTATCATTCTACGATATGCTTACTGAGAGTTTTTAGTTCAGCTATTCACAGAGATTTTTTTCCATATCAATTTATGGACTAATACCTTAATTCATAATGTGCATGTCTATATGCCGTATTAGATTGAGATAGGCTATGGAGAAATGTGCCATTGACCTACACAACTCATATGAGAGACGGAAAGTTCTGAAATAGAATACTTAAGGTACATCATATATTTATCATCATATATAGTATCGAAGCCACTTGAACGTGATAAATCGCATCATCTTGGGGCACAGTGCGCTAATTACCTTTGTTCTGTACATTGTTGGTGTACCTGGGATTCGTTCTCCTATCGCAGAGATTTCCCATGACGTACTTCTGTTTGGTGTATTGAGGTTCGATTCATATGCGAACCTGGCGTCTACTTTGATTAAGACCTGAAGCTTCATTCCCACGTTACCCCATAGGAAACGTGAGTCTCTTTTACTCTGTTTCGTGTAGATATAACTAAACTGTTTTACCTGGGAGGAAACCGGCAGGGCACCCCTGCACCGTAGATCTTACAGCCTGTTTATTCTCGTACCTCAGGTGTACGAGTGAAGCTCTCTTCAAAGGCGCATCATATCGATTGTTATTCCGTCGCTGAGAAGCCTCGTATCGCGTAGATTTGTTTGTCGCCATACATACATATTAGTGGCGACTACGTCGTTCATTTTGTTACAGTTTCAAGCGGAAGAGGGCATAAGCGACTCGGCCTTCATCACGAAGTTCGCTAACCGAAGTCTCACCAACGCTGTACGTTACATCGAGACCTGATCGACCTAAAAAGCAAAGAACCCCGTCATGTTGCCCCCGGGGCTTCACTGTTTTCAATCGTGAGAAAAAAAGGAGCATTCTCACTAGTCAGTAGCCTCTAATTTCTACTGGTATTATAACAAGTCATCTACTGGTAGCGCTGACTGTTTAGCATTTTAGCTTTTAGCGGAGGTAGCCGAGATTTGGTTTAACGTAAGACGGTCCATGTTCTACGAGAATCTACAATGGGATATATTAGCTTGCACAAGGAAGGACGCGCAGCTCATGGGAACCCAGCCACACAATGAACGACACAAATTTGACTGGGAAATAACGGAAGGAAGAATAACGTTTCATTCGCGCTACGAAATCGAAATAAAGACAGACATTGACTGTGTATATTTGCATAGCGTTCCGAGCCGGCACAAAAGCGAAGTGTCTCTTCGACAAATTAACGGTCGGAACAGCTTCTGTACAACGAACTAATAGGGCCTAGACCTATTACGACGGGATGAAGGACTGTGATTTGAGGTGGGACCGCATCAACACATCAGAGATCAAACTGTGGTGAGACAACCCGGGTCGGTATACTGGCCAGCACATAGGAAATACAATTCCCGTCAGCGAATATTCATTCCATCGTTCATCACAATAAACACTTTGTATAGTGTGCTATTTTCTGCATTTGAATTTTCAGCCTGAGATTTTATCTTTGCTAATAGTTATTGCAATAGGTGAAAGGCTTTCATTGTTCTAATCCTACTTCATATTTGGGCTTGCTGTTAAGTTATATCAAATATATAGCGGTTCCAGATTTCAGAACACAGTGTCTAGTAAGGGTAGATGCTGATATGTTTCTGTTGATTATACAATAGCTAGACATTTATTGGTATGATCCTATGAGCTATAATTAAAGAATCTATCAATTGAGCCTTTCATCTAGAATTCGTTCGATCAATAGCTACTGTCATAATATTAGATTTTCTTATTCTATATCTATCTGTTGTTTAGGGGGTAAACGATGCCCCTTTGTGCAACTTTTTCAGACTGCCGTCACTAGAACAAGCTCATTTTGTCAAGAGACAAGATCATTTTGAAATGACCGAAGTTATATCGGATGGTACCCGATATTTTTAGAGCTCTTGCGTTGTGGCGGGCACTCGGGACTACGCATCGTTCATCGAGTGCTTCGGCGATGCTAACTATTTTTCGGGGTTTCGATACTTCATTTATTATTATGTGCGTATCAAGCAACAAGGTGCCGGCAACCCCACAGAAATATTAACCAGTAACTTCTGTCGGTGCGGATGAGCGAACACGGGGTGGTCATCAACGCTCCTCGTGTGAGTAACCAGCAAATGCAAAGTAGTGAAATAGATCCGGGAAGACTGATATTAAGAGAGTACAAAATATCACATGAATGAACTGCAAATCGCTCATCCGACATTACTTTGCGTTCTAACAAATGGTTCCGATTAGTGCCCCTGCTCGATTGAAAACAATTAACGTATGAGCGATTAATGGAGGCACCTTGATCATCATTAGCGATGCGTAGCAGTAACTAAGATAACAAAAAAAAGAAACGGTCAGTAGTGGCATAACATCTAATGGCCGAAGTAATCAACTAATATTATAGCTGTTCCTAAACAGAAGTAAAGCGTTATAGCCTACACTTAAGTTTCCACCTTTTCGCACTACTAAACGCGAGCCGCGCGACGAAACGTTACAGATCATCAAAAGACTGTTTCCATCGGACCTTTACGGGCTTTGCAGTAGACCTAACGAATTCAGAGTGGCTAAAACAGTTGGGTCAAGATACGCAGGCGACGTTCTTTGAGCCAGTATGGTGGGCGGCAATTCTATCTGCTCATCGTCCAGTTCGTATATGCCGCTATGGGATGCCGTAGGTACACACAACTGCACCGCGTCAGAGAGTAGCCTCTTCGGATCGGATTGAGTTCCGATGGCTTAACGCGCGATGCGCTCGAGCTTTTCGTTCAACCTCAAGAGTCGTGCGAATTGAGGATATATCCTTCTCCATGGACTCAGCGCCGCGTCTTACTCTAGAGTGGTTCGGGAAATCTATAACAGTGTTTTACCAGTCGCCACAAAAGAAATGAGACTGTTAGTGCAGATTTTTACTCGTCGGCATCCTAGTTTGGTGTTTTCTGACAGGCAACAAAAAACGAAAACTAAAACAAAGTCCAATGGAGCATAAACGTAAGGGAGATAAAGCCATGCCGATGGAACTTTATTCTACATATAACGGCGTTCCGACATAAAGGACCTATTGACTTACATTCAATCCAATATCCGTTTGTGTACAATAGCATCATTAATTTTTATACGGGGTTCATCATAATGACACGCCGATCGAAAGCCAAACAGTACGTTAGCGCCTGACAGATTGTCTTAAAAGCGCGATCACAAAAACGTCACTTTTAAGTAAATGAAATGTCACGTATAATAACCTATTTACATTCATAGATGTATGTATCAATATCTATCTATAGATTGCGTATATGTTCACAGGGCTGTGCTTCTTTCATCGAGCCTGTGACTTATATGTTTTATAGGCGTTTCATTTGTCTATAAATATTGCTGCTATATTGTTGCTACGATAAATCTCAGCAACGACAACTACGCTTACTTGTTAGTACTTTTATAGGGTATTTTTTTTCTGATTAACTGAATCTGTTAGCGCCACAGGATTGGCCTTGTGCAAACGACCCGCTGTTACCGCTGCTGCTTCGTCTTCATTGGGTATCACCATTGCCTTAAGGGGCCCACAAATTCTAAAATTTCGAATTCCGCTAGGTACCTGTACGGCTAACCGCTGTTAAATTATAGCTCGACTTGAGCCGGCGTCTTGTTAGCGCGATCAAATATCTAACTATCTTAGACATCGGGAGCGTCAGTGACGCCTTCTTGTCGCCGTTCCCGGTGCCGTATGGAGTAAATCGAGCGAACGTCGAAGAATTGCGCCTGAGTTTCGCAGTCAACGGGACGTACAGCTGAGGCTGGTCGCGAGCCTCAGCAGGTGCTTCGCCAGTAGGTACTGGTTCGAATGCAACTACTGACATGAAAAACAGCGACCAGAACAGAAACGAAGAGGAAACAAGGTGTACTAAGGAAATGTGATGAAATCTTCACCCCACAAAATGAAGCTTAAGGCTTAAGTGATGTCGCCAATAATTTCACTGATAAATGATTCTTGGTCAATCCGTCGAAACAACGGTATTGTATTCACATTTCGGTCAGGGGGTTGCCGTAATTCTCATGTGATACAGTATTTGATACAAGAAATATGACGTATGATTTTGCCTTAATACGTCCTTAGACGTTGTTTTAATTCAGCGAACAAGGCACTATTGAGGTGGGTCGATGTTTTTATGGTGTGAATTTCATAAGGGGAATATTGTAAGCGTATGATTATTGCGGTATAGACTGCGGAAATCGCATACTTTTCCCATTGACTAACCTAGACACACTATATAAAATGTAATTGTCCTGATTAAAAAGAAAAGCCAACCAGAAGGAACAAAAACTCGGCGCCATTTTAATATTAACTGTGTCTTTCCTGTCCTACAATGCACATCTAGCACGACCAGGTTCACGTCTTACTGCCACTAAAAACGATTACTAAACATCATTATAATGAATCCTGCACGCATCGCTTTTGAGCTATTTCGCGCGTTCTTTTCCAAAATCGGTCTTCCAAATCAACTAGCTTTGTAAAAACACAGCCTTTTCTATAGCCTTTCTTTTCTAGAAGAGCGGATCTTCTATTGTTAGTGATTCTCGTAGTAAAATTTGCTTGATGGATGCGTATCGCATCGTAGACAAGGGCTGTTCTACGCATACTACCACATCTATCATCAGCTGATCTAAATCGACTACTTTACAATACTCCGAAACATTGAGAGCTGGCCACGTCCGCGGCCTCAATGGCACCACCACTACCTTTCTACGAGGTGTGTCGTCTGCTTTGAGTAAATTTTCACAGTTTTTAGTCCTTGACTTTCTTCACATGGCCAAGTACCAGTTTCGGCGAAGACTACGTTCTTACGTATGTATGTATTTCGTGCGAGATGATACGTCACTGGGCCGCGTACAGAATCCGTAGAGCGGTACGACACACGTTTGCTCAGTGAAGTAAAATGCCTCTTGCCCTTCCCCGTCCCAGAGAGCTCGCTTTAAACGCTACCTGTTTACTTACAATTAAGTGTTGACTTGGTTCCTTTGTTTTTCCAAATAGACCAACCTGCCGGATATCACCCAAAAGAGAAGAAAGAAGCTGACGCCGTGAAGACACTCTACGTACTACTTATTGTGCAAACGGTTAAGTCGCGTCATGTGCGTGCCGAACGACAGTAATGTCGGTGCGTTGACACTATTTCTGTTGTTGGTGGAGTCTAAGTAGGGAGCTGTCCCGGATACGTGTTTATGGTAGATTTTCGTTGATCTGTATATGTTTGCTGGCCATATAGCTTATGCTGGCTTAAGTTAGTTTCGAGGAGATAGATAGTTCGAGGAGGAGGAGGAGGCAGGGATCATCGATACGGCGCGAAGGACGTGTCGGACGTTGATCTACTTCTCGCGGTATATCGTATCATATTATACCGACATAAACAAATATGCAAAACTAACAAAGCTTAATGCAAATTGTCCTTCACTTATTGTGTTCGTATCCAGCGTTGCGTCAACAAACTTGCCGAATGTCTAGTTAAATTAAGCGTTAACTAATAACGCTTGGAGTGTTGAAACGACGACGTCCAACCAACTGAAGATTTTAAAACTAAGATGAAACGATTGCGTTCACGGGTTAACAATCGTTATTTAATTGGGTATAAATTATGGCAACTATCGACATGAATAGCGGTAATAGTTTTTTTTTTCTTTTTTTTTTTGATATATTTCTGTGTTTAGTTAGATCCCACAATGGGCTAGAAGCTGTTTCGGGTTAAGTCGAAATGGTCAAGAACTTTGCTTCGGTTTCAATGTTCAGCCAATACCCAGTTTTCTCTCTTTCTCGGAAGTACGCAAAGACCTTTTGATATATTGGCTGGACGCGCAATCCGCACGCTTGTTAACCGACGCTGGTCATTAATATGAAGACGTCGCTCTGCTAATCACTTCGCGTGTGTCGTTCCTGATAAAGCGTATTCGTTGAGGTGACGAACGATCGTCGATCTGTCTTGACAAGTTCAACATGTCGTTCAGTCGAGGCAGCGGACCGCCTCAATAACACACAATGTCGAAAAAAACAACAGAGGAAAAATTGCATCGATTCCTCTTCATGTGATTCGTACTAAATAGAAATTAAAACATTCTCGAGAATGGAGCCGCTCTTGGGCTACGTACAAGTGGTGATTGTTTGATGTCTTTGACCACGATACAGTACATTCTGCTCTGTGTGAAGGTAGCGTTGGTAAAGAGCTTATTGAAGGGAAACGATATCGGCGCCAAGGTCCAATAATGGGGTCGCCTAATAGGATACCCAGTCGCGTGAGGACACCCGACGCGTTACAAGCTCTTGAATGACAGTTAACGTTTCCGAGATGTCGTCGACAGTGAATCTGAAGTAGAAAACCGTCGTCAACATCTAAGGGCGTCAGTCCCTAGGTGCAGAAGTCAGATAAACGTATTCGACTAAGTTTATTTGGCCACAGATTATATATCATACTGCGCTCCTGCTATACTAGTCTATCCGTAACCTTTACTTTAGTACCGTTCCTTCAATAATAGAGGATCGCAAATAACGAAGGCCGGAATCGGTCGGCTTGTGCTGTCCTTCAACACCCGTTGCTGCCAAAAAATGGCACCAGCTCTTTTTACAGTGTTCGAAAGCTACGAGAATCTTTTTCTTTCCACAGCAATGCTTAACATTGGTTTTTTGCCGAAGCGCGTACGCCACCGTATGGAATGCATCGAGAGTGAGATCAACGTCCGGCAGACCGTAAGAGGCGCAGCGGTCAAGCAAAAAATAGTAGCAGGCACCCGCTGATCCTACGACCAGATAACCGTTCAGAATGGAGGCAAATCGCCAGCGGAAAATAACAGGTTCGAACATGGTTACGAGTGCAATGTTCTTGCAGCAAATGAAAACGACCGTCGATGTCGGCAAGGTTGTGGTTAGTAATGATGACGTTACTAATGAGGAACGAGACCGCTTTTTTGAGAAGAGAGCGATAGAAATCGATACGATTGGATCTAGTGATCACGATATGACCGCGTTATTTGAGGCTGACGAAAACGCTTGTTCGGTGAATGGCATCTTTCTCAGTGGCTGCAATCGGAGCACGGATGCCCCATGGGGGCAATAAATGCGGACAAGCTGATCTTTTTTTCAGTTAGCTTCTCAAATTGTCAGTCGGGCCAGTTTACTTCAGCCAAACAATTGTTGAGACCCTGATGAGAAAATACTATCCTCGTCGTATGTATCTATGCTATTGGTACCTGACAAAGGCAAATTTATGATAACAAGCCATTGCACAGATATATAAGTAACAGTATACATGGTGTATTGTAGGATGGTTAATAACCAAGCTCGATTTTAATGTGACATTTAATACAGGAGGCGAATATATCTACCTAAGCGTTTCTTTGAATAAACCCTATGTGCTTGAATATTTGCTGGATCAGCCATTTGGTTCAATACACGCTAACTCGGTCCATTCCTTAGTCATCAATGCATCTGTATCAATCTACATTTTTCAAAGTACTTTATGCAAGTCAAAATACTTCGATACTCAATGTCTCTAAGACCAGTTCCCTGTTCCGTTTTAGATCCGACGGCACAAATCTGTCTGTTACATCCATCTGACATGCACACATACCCCAGGCCCACAAGTCAAGTAATTCACTGTCAACAAGCACACCTAAGAAACATACCCCATTAACAGTAAACCAGAATACGCAGCTTCTTCGAATATGTAACATTCAAACAATTTTTCGACAAGCCAGTTTCCTTTTCGCACAGCCACTCTCGTTCTGTCCAATATATATATATATATATATATATATAGGTAAACGTTTACGCTATGGACGTCGCGTTACGACGCTCGCGTGGCCTAACGCCGCAGCTGCGCGCGTCCAGCTGTCTTCGTCAATAAGGCCTGCCTGTGTGCCTATTTGTCCGTTTGCGTTTTTGGACGCCGTAGTGGTCCAAGCCTACGCTGTTGTCGTCATCATCTGCAGCAGTAGCAGTCTATTCGGCCGCAAGCGGTGGAGGCTGCAACGTCTATCGACTCTAGCCAAGTGCCGCGAGCTGGCACACGCGCAAGATCGGCCCGACGCGAACATAGACGGAATAGTGCACAAAGCGGCACAAAAAGAAATATTCATTTATAAAACGACACCGGGCCCGCAGCTATCGACAAAATCGACGCACTGTCGGCCAGGGAGCTCAACGAACGGGTACATCGCGCCCGCTCGTGGATGATAGTAGTAACCGTAATGATAATGGGAGTAATGGCGGCAATGACTCATAATAAGATCGAAAATGTGCAACAGCCGAAGACAACGGCGGATACAAGAGACTATAAAAAAATCGAGATACTCTCGGTTTTCACGAGCATTTGATGAAGCAGGATTATTTTTGTGCCAGAAGTAAAAAATGCCGTTATCGAAGTACTGATATGCATTACTGTCAGGTGCGTGTGATGTACTATAGCTTAAAGTGTTTAAATCTAGGTTTCTGAATCAGATCCGTCGGCCAGCTGTAAAAGTCCGCCTATAAACTTTCGACAAGAGGATGTATCTAGTTGAAATTATAGAAAAATTATTAGTTCGTTAATGATATGAAAGTATTGTGTTATTGCCGATCTGGCAGACCGAAGTAGCACTTAATGGGAATCTTCGTCTTCACTACATCAAAGAAGCAGATTTCTGTCTTGTTGGCATACTTTTTGGAACCACAAATAAGCTGTTCGTTGGGTTGGTCAGAATGGTTTTGTCGTTACTAATTTCATTACTAAGATAGCGGGCCACGTAGTAGTAAACATAAGTCAAGGGTCTTTGCTACCTCCATAGCAAACGCCTTCGCGAAAATCTCGCTCCTCAGTAAACTGCTACCATAACAACAAGAAAGATCGATTTAACATTTGCTATGGGTGTTTCGTTAAACAATTTAACAACAGCTAGACCCATCTATGATTGTTGGCCTAATTATTAAAGGGCTTTCAAGCGGTGTTCAGATGTTTCTCCTATCCTCTTAATATTCCAGCCCATATGTGAGCCTTCTTCCCAGAGTCATTGCCTAGGTTTAAGGGCGTATCTTTTGCTTTTCAATAATAGCCGTCCGGTCACTCAGCTACTGAGTTGCGTACTCGTCGATGTACGTAACGCTCCTCTAAAAATACCGCTCCACAAAGACATTCTCTCGGTTCACCTCTTTCAACGAAATGCGCGCTCGCCATCGTCAGCCGAAACTCACTAGCTAGGACCACCCAGGCAGTACTGAAGGCGAAGACCAAACGAGACTTGACAGCAAGATTCTATTTCATCAGATTAGCACTCCGGTGAAGCTCGCCTTCAGGGTTCACTAGAGCTAACAACATAACTGTTGTCGACTGCTACTGGCAAAGACCTTATTGAGACATGGGCAGGACTCGACAACACGACGGTCCTATTGTTGTTAGTCCTAGTGTTAGGATTGCAGCCACCAGTGTGCCACCGACGACGTTAAGCATCTCGAAACATCCCGAAAAAACATCGAAATCTGCCATTATGTTAATGTGTGTTGATTGGATGTTGTCGTCGACAAGTTATGAAGTGGTGTCTTTTGTTGTGTCTTCAGTAACAAAAAATAACAATCACAGTAATAGGAACATAACTAGATGCGACACATAGACGCATGAAGAACAAACGAAAAGTAACATATATAAACATACAAAAGAATTTGAGCGAACGTTAGGCGATGCCGAGACTCTTAAGTCAGCGAATGTCATTAAATTGGATTGGTCACGAGTCGATAGAACGATATCGAACAGATACTTTGTTTTGGGTTAACGGCAAACTACTATATCTGAGCTACTGGCGACCTAGTTGCAACGAGTAACAACGTAAGTTCTTATAGCTTGTATATAGCTGGATATTTAAATAAAATGATATAAAAAGTGTGCTCCGCTTAATCTAACGCTGAAGCTTATTTATGATTTTATATATATATATATATATTATTAGATAGATCGCGGAGAGGACACCCATTTGTTTCGTCCATAGAATCAATGTGTCAGCTTTTTTTTGTAATTGTCACAGTTTGATATCTATCTATTGCTAATCTTATTGACTAGTTAGGTTACGTCCCCATATTTAAAAGTGAATTCTAGCACATAGTCTCAACCGGCGCCGACACAGATACGCTATCACCAATAACTAGACAATAAAACAAAGACAAATGCCGAGGAAGGTTGATAAGCCTTGAACGGACGCGTTTTTCTTGTTATTATTAGCAATAGTTGCGCGATTTGTTATGCGCCAACGAACTACCGACGCCGTATAGATCTTCAACGTATATCAACGTTGTAATTCTTCCTTCCGTTGAAGCTCGAAGTCAGATAGCTACATGAGCAAATTTTGTCTCTAGTCGAACGGTTCCGATGTTGGAGATCGATTACTGCTGGTAACCGCAGTCTTCTTCGCTACTTTGATCGACTGGAATAGGGGGCTGTGATTGTTGGACTGGCATGGGGCGCAACATGGGACCAGGTTTAGCTCGTTTTATACTCTGCTCGAGATTCGGTTTTGCAACAAGCTGCGAACTTTTGAGCCTGCCCAATTCACCCATACGGCACGCGCCCAACGTGCTGCCCATTAGTCGAGACCCTATCATATTAGCCTTCATCATTGAGCCTTGCAGGTTTGCCGTGCTAAGGACAGAACCACATGGGACAGAGCCTTTAAGACGTCTAGCCTCTTCGTGTGAGCTCCCGCTCAAAATAGACGCCACAGATTCATTTGATCTGGAGCCGCGAGTCGATTTTTTTTTGCCTAACCAAAAAACATGAACAGAAATTTATAATACAGTTATTAAGTATTAGGATTACAAATTGCTAGAATATGCATCTTCTACGAACGACAGAATGTTAATGAACAGTTGGAAAGAAGGATACTTCAGACCCTCGCGACCGTCTATAATTAATATCATATTAAGTAAAATAAAAAAAAAAAAGCATTATAACATTTGTGTTAACCTGGAAGATAAGGCATTGGTGGGAAATTACTAACCTTTCGATTTTCCTGTAGAAACAAATTCCCGTATCACGTTAGTACATACAAATACAGAAACGTAGTTAATAAGATCTACTCGGTTAAGTTAGGAACTCCTGATACGGCCTTCGCCGGGTCCAGCATAGAGAGCAGCGCGTCAAGGAAAGCACATGTTTCCTTCTATATCCTTAGCACAATACTAGAAAATCAATTGCTAAAATCGTCAAAGCTAACAAACATGTACAAATGTAGACTGTACAAAAAAAGCCAGGTTGGTCGTGTTATTTTTATTAAGTCGTTTGCACATCGTATATTCGTAGTCTGATCCGAACAAAATCTTTCCCACCTTTGCTGCTTTTCTTTTTCTTTTTCTGCAAAAGAGATCAATAAGAAAGAACCTCGTAAATAAAACAGTGTTTTGTTTCCTCTTTTAGTTTTCAGATATTTTTACTCCAATAATCCGTTTATAAGTTGTTTTCAGCTAAGTTGCCTTGTGTGTCTTTGGAATCAGCTTTTCGCCATTTTTATTGTTAAAATTGAAAAGCAAGGACACGCGATTCAGCACACCGCTGAACTGACATGATCCTTGCGGTCCTTGAACTAATACAGAACTCACGTTGTTATTTTTTTGGACCATGGTCTGATACAATGAGAAGGAAAGGGTACTTTTCTATTAAACTATTACACTAGTCCATTTTTTAGTACGGTTGCTAAAGACGTTTTTTTGCCAAATAAACTATTTGAAATGGATATACAATATGGGCAATAGGGAACCAGGTTAGGAGTCCAGCTAAATAAACTGAATCAAGAGCACAGGGACACACGCTTTTTTGTTTCCGAATCTCTCACACGGTACCGAACAACATGCAGCTACCATGACGGGCTTCAGAATGCTTACACTTTAAGTGAAGGGGTGTTTACGCCAATATAAGTAACGAAAAAGTAGTTTCGAGGGTATATTTGCTCCCGGAGTTATGACAAATCTCCGTTTTAAAACGACCATTTTTATGTATATCGCCCAATTCTATCGAACGAACGAAGCTATCCAACGGAAAGATACGAACAAGTAATCGGTTCCCACGACAACGCCAGATCACACGTAGAGAAAATCGCTAAAACAGCCACGCAGGATTTGGGTGAGACATTTTGTTGCACCCATCATATGCTTCAGACTACGGTCTGATGACATACCAATGGTATGTATACTTTTCCCAACTATTGACAAATTCGTAATCGTCCATCTTGCAATTAAAAAGCTGAATAATTTTTTTGGACGAGTTGCTTAACACCAAACCTGCAAATTTGTCGCGAAGTGGAGCAGATTGAACCCTAGAAAATCTAATTGGTCTCTATATAATAGAATTTTTTTTTTTAGTAGAAAGTGCTAAGCGGATAAAAATATATAAAGATAAAAAAAAGAAAAAAACAATTTGACCGGATGCGAAAATCACAGACGAATAGATTGATCTTTGCACTTACCTCTTTTTTGTCGCGACCCCTGCCCAAATAATACATAAAGAATCATATTAATACGGTTTCGAGTGCTGAGAACGCAACGCTGACTGCTTTAAAGTCATCAGCAAGTCATTGGTGTATCAATCTATAAGGGAATAATTGATTTTCATTATTTATAAACAGATCCCTAATGTATGTAAATGATGAACATTCTGATGTAAGGTCTATCAATAGAATAGTAACCCTTTCATTGCTAAGTTACGTCTAATAGTTATTTTTTGGAACCTCAAGGGTTGTACTTGGTGCCGCGAGCCCGGCACAATACCCATGAAAAATTATTCCGTGTCTTGCATACATGGCACATAATTTTCTAAGCATTTTTTTTATGCACATAATATCTTTATTGTCGTTTGTTTAGTCTGTCCTTGAGATGAACTAATGAATGATTTACCTAAATGATGAACAATATAGCAAGTATTACGATGCTCTTTAGTCCAAACGCTACATAGGACAACACTGGAAAAAAAAAAACGTCTCGAACGCTGTTTAATAAAATATTTCCACATCCGGTACTGCTGATAACAACATGAAACCCAAAGCATGATATTGAGATTTACGGCCAGATGTGAACCCGCACCCCTAAGTGTCATTTAGTTGACATTACTATCGCACCGTCACCCGAAGACACTGAGAGTCTCCCCACTTGATAATCATGCCGACGGCTTATAAATTAGTCGCGCGACGCATACGATGCAAGAACATAATAATACATAATAAATAACAACATAAAATAAAAAAACAGAACGAAGTTGGCCGTGTCACGTTAAAAAAAAAAAGACTATTCCTGATCGAGCATTACCTGTCAGCTAGTGTACTGGACACACCGATCGAGCGCCCCTTTTCCTTTTCACCACTGCTAATTCTGTACCCAGCTTTTGTGCCCCCCCGTAAGTGTTACAATTTCTCGTAGCAGTGTCAACTCGCTCACCAGCTAAGCGCTAAATCGCTCATCTTGGCAAGCGTTTGATCTTCTGTGGTACGCGTCAGCGTGAAAGTCTTGCCGTTCCCACTACAACTATTTACTGCCATTAAACACCTATAATCTGTACCAAAAGCTACACGCAACGACAGCGGCAGCAGCAGCAACAGCAACAACAACAACGGTAAAAGTGGAAGCCGCGTTAGCGGATCCTGAAAAGCCGACTTTCCCTACGAGTTTTCTCAAACTAGTTCTCTTCGGTTGCCATTTTGGTAGGACTGTTTCCTGCGAGAGCTTCACCAACGGTTCGAGACACACATCAGGGCTTCAGGTGACGTCCGCAGGCTGAACCGGAGTTTTCTAAAGAGATTTTGCATTACAAATTGTTAGACCACTTTCGTTGGCTACGTGCGCATTAGATAACACTTACTTGCTCCTTTTGGGCATCGCGCACCAGATGCTTCGTTTTCTCCCAGAGGTAAAGGTTATTCTAGCTGCAGGTGACCAGCATCGAGCAATTCCCAATTATGTTGCTCTTATCAGTAGAAAGCCTAATTCGAAGTAGGCATGCCAAATGCCTTCGTGATGGCACAAAGCTAACTTGTCTGTCTACAGAACATTGGGGACACTCATGGAGGGGTCATCTAGGTTCGAATTCGAGCGGAGACACGGTTTATTTGGTGCTGCTAGAAAGAGCCGCTGCGACCTGGGGCAATTACTAAGGCGAAAGTACCAAATTTCACTGGCAACTTTATTCAGTTTGATTTAGACAGACGTACATAGTTCAGGGGTGCGATCGTTTTAAAATTCCCCTTTTTCTGTTGTTCTCTTCCTAAAAGTAACACAGCCGTCCAGTAAGCAGCTCCGAAGGTTAACGAGTAGTTAGAAAACGTGTATTTTTAGCTAACCTAACCCCTGTCACAGCGAATTCACGTCGCAATAAAGGTGTTATTCTTTTGACGTCTATTCAAAGAGACGTTTGCAAGACAGCGGTGTTGTTGAAGTTGGCTGCTGGGTCCAGGAATGAAATGTGAAGATAGGTCAGTGTTGTGGGCCAGAGTTGACTGGCAGTCAGGGGTGTAAATTCTATTATAGGGGTTGAAGTATATGCTATAAATGCGTTTGGCACAAGGCTAGCCAGTGTAAGCAGAATTGCTAAAGGTATATGTCCCCGATACGTAGACAGCCTATACAAGCCTTTGCGGAAGTCATACATTAATATTGTTGATTCACGTTACTATTACCAATTATAGCGTTTCTAAGTAGTCGCCTGGTTCTAGGAATCCCTGGTTCAAGTCCCCAAACGACAAATCTTACGCAAGCTATGTGGATAAAAAAAAAAACAAAAAAACAAAACAACTTTCTTATATAAACAGTGGCCTACAAAGATTTGCCTGGACTAATTATGTTCGGTAATTCGTAATAATTTTTAGGCTTCTCATTATACCCCGTGTGGCTGTTGGTGTCATAATTTCGTATCAATAAACTTAGTCCCCCATGAGAAGAAGGATGGCAACACTCTGGATGGAACACTAACGATAAACATCTGTTTATTATTAGCTTGATCTTGTAAACATTTAATCTACTGGCTAGAGCATTGTTTAACAAGTGGCATATATGAACTGTATTTGTTATTTGTAGCGCTTTCTTTCTGTTTTAATGCAGACGACCTAAATGGCTTATGCCTTCGAATGCGATGCGACCGGAGTCGGTGATCTCTACCCCTGACCGCTTTTAGCGACGCGGCACCCGTGCAGGCTTACCTAGTTCTAACTTGCAGGGCCTAGTGCTATGACATGCAACCAGAGTTTTGTGTCGTCAGATACAGTGAGATTTAACTTTTTAAGCAAAGTTCATTTTTGCGAATGTTTAGTGTTGCTAGGGCAAGGCATGAGTATGGAATAGTGCGAGATGAATTTCGGTATCAAACACAGAAATTCCGTGGCACAATATTTAAAAGGGCCGTGAAAATAACTTTTTGGCTCAGGTTAGCGTAATTTATATCGCAAAAACTGTTTAGATAAAAAAATATAGATAGATTGTGTAGGAATATTGACGAACGTCAGTCGCATTTGGGGCAATTCGAGAGATGCTCGGAACTATTGTTAGATCCATTACATCCCAAACAGCTGTCAGCTACATCACCCAAGTTAGCACTAGGGCAAATGTAAGTTATCCTGTATTATTAGCGAGCTATTGTTAGCCGAAGACATTTCCAAACCTGTATATCGTGTATATATCAATACTGCAGACAGTGCTTGTGAGCTTTGTTCTTGTGAAGTAGAAATATCTCTATCGTTCTTGATCTCTACAAGATCTAAAACTTCATCATACACACCTGACGACAAGGGCTTCAATTTGATGAAAGTGTCATTCAAGATGTCTCAGATTTTGTCCTCGGGACAAATCTGTACTGTTCCATGGTTTCTGTTGCTCGTTTTTACCCCTACTTACTTATTTTTCTCGCAGTTTATTAAGATAATATCTAGCGAAATCTGTCATCAACGATTAGGCTGAAAATAGCATCAAACAATAATAGAAGCGACGCAACGTTAACGTATGTAGCACAACGTATCAATAATGTACAGTGCTTCGTCTCATTCATTTGCCAGCTGGGATATTCTCATGGCGTGAGTTTTACGTGACGTCAATTGCCGTGCGTAGCGGACGAAATGAGCAATCGTGGTCAGCACCTTTCAGTTGGGGCTTGGGCGTCACCTTCCGGCGTCTTTTTCACTCAGTACGGTCAAGGCTAGGGCGCCCTCTGTAGTCCGTGCGAGGACGCCACTGATGCCTAAAATGAACCCGGTACCAATCTAAACAAAGGTTAACCATAACACTTAACCAACCCAACGTCCACACTATACATGGGCATTGCCATGTTGTTCCACTAGCGAGAGGTAAAACTACGATGCATCAATTGCATCCGTGTTAGTCAAATGCATCGCTTGTTTTGGGCAGACGGTCAAGTACGTATCGTTACGATATATAGGACGCGACAGATATGATTAAACAAAAAAAAAAAGTATCCTTTGAATGTCTACAGGTTCCAGGCTAATTAGTGCTTATATTCGTTTGGAAGATGGTGTGTATTAGCTATGGGGCGTAAAAGCTGGCTTAAGTATCAGCTCAACGTTGCGAATGAGAAACACAAAGAAGGTCATCATATGCTTATTAACTATACACATGGTTTTCCAAAGGTTTTGACAACCTAGGCAAAACTGTACCAATTACATAGGTGCGACTAACTGATTGGAATGGCAGGTCAAGCTCAACAACCTCTGTGGTCGGCTACCTCAAACAGCTCTGAAATTAAACGACTGTTTCGACGCTCCTGCCTTAGCCGAACGTTCTAGCCTCAAATGGCTGGCGACGCTTTCAAGTACGAAATGGAGCCTCTTCATTTGCTTTCGTGGTGAGATCCCAGCGCAGTTGCTGTCCTTAAGTTCAACAGGCCAAGAAGTTACCACTGCGCCATAGCAATGATAATAGCAGAAAACATTATCTTATCTATTATTAGAAACTTCACCAGGCGTATTTAGCATCGTCCTGGCTGCTCTTTGCCATTGATGTAACGACAATGTCAGTTTGTTGACTTTAGTTCAGTTCCGCTGCAGGGAAGAGGGCATCCGTTAAGTAGTTAATGAAAAACAACTGTTCTTAGGGCGATAATATATGTACATATATTTGTCATTATAATACTGTAGCTTCAACGGCTTGCAAGCCCTTTGGATGAAAACCGTTTGTTTAGCTACCTTTGAGCAGTACGAAATATGCTTAATTAGTTAATATACTTATACAGATGACTCACGAGAAAAACAAACGTCTCTTGTTGTTTATATATCAGCGCTATACATTGTGTTACTTGTTATGCTATTAACTATATTATAATTGTTGACTGATGATATGTGGCTTCTTTCATTTTCATCCTCGTAACGAAAACCCGAATGAAGCTCGTTTCGCTGCGAAGCTCGAGACGGTCTGAAAAATTTTCGGCGATGGCCTCCAGAATGCGTGCGCAGTCTTTTCGGACGGCGAAAATGATACCGTTAATGCGAGCATAACTGATAGTGATTTGGATGATTCCAGATTTTCCGCTGAAACCCAAAAAAAAAAAGCAGAAAACACTTATGGCGAATACACTGGAGCTGACGAAAAAAATTCTCGAGGTAAATTAAGCTAAATGTAAATCTACATATGATGAAATATGTTGTTCAAGTTTTACTTGTACCAAGCTGGTACTCCTTTTTCCGTTCATGCAGTGCTAAGTGCAACAATGGCATGGATCTGTGGATTACCTAGCTCGAGTAACTTTCTGCGCAAGACCATGCCACAAATTCAGGAGCTGCATGTTCTACAAAATTGATCTTGTTTATTGCAATTTAGGAGGTTTGTTTAGGCGATCGCTGATTTCTAGTTCGAGACATGCTGGAGTTAATTAAGTGTTTTTTGAGGACACATAGTCAAGTTGAACGTAGAAAATTTAAGGGGGAAAATAAAAAAAAAGAAGGCCATCGTTCTATCTTTATTATCATAGTTTATTGCTTTCCAGTTTTTCAAAGGTTTTCGTTTGTCTAAGAAAATATACGAGGACCTCTGCAGCTACCAACGCGATGGACTTGCCTGGATGCACCTATCGTTCGGACGTAAATGCAAGGGCGGACTTCTATGCAACGAGACAGGTTTGGGTAAAACTATTAAAGTCATTATCTTCCTATAACTTTTTCTCTTTGTCTCTTGCTGCAGTTCAGAATTCGTAAAGTTTCGCATCTCATGGATGTAACGCGGTCCCGACGATGGGTGAAGCTGCAACAAAACTGGTATTTTAAGCCAGCTTTAGAGGAACCACGTAATTGAATTCGGCTATTCACTCCAGAGATCTTTTCAGAGATCGTTTTCTCAAAAAAGGTGTCTATTTGCACAGCGGAAATGATACCTATGACCTAAAAGGTCAGGTCGCTAAAAAGACCTATTTTGGAGTGTTGAGATGTTACCTAGAGGAAGAAAAATGCCACGATATGCAAACAATAAAGGTTGCATGGCTATGAAGCCAAGCACGTGCATCTCATGGTTCCGGTCGTAGTGAAGCCTGATATAATGCTACGACTAAAAGCTGTGAGATCCTAAGCTTAAGGTTGACTAAGGAAAAAAAACCCAATGCACACTGCTTGTGGAAGATCCTTAAACAATGTACACTATTAGAAAATGATATTCAGATCTATGACAACAAATTTAAGCTCGCCATATATCCTAAAATTTGTAACGTATAATTTTATTCATTTCTGTCAGTACATCCTGCTATATACCTATTTGCCATATATCCTATCAATTGAGAAGCTCGTTATTTAGCTATCTTTTTTAATGAATAGAACAATTAAATATATTGTTGTTTTTGGCCAGTTGACTTCTCATTAAGTTTATCATTATGATTATCATTTGACTTGGTCTTCTTAACGACTAATACGTTACTCATGGACAGGTTAACATGAATAGCATGCCCACATGTGTCGTTTATTTAACCGTTGGGGGCATCATTGATTGTTATGTCTCCTTCACTCATTTGATATTGAAGGACAGGGTTTAAACGGTGCGCCCCGCGCCTAAATAAATATCCTTGATTATCATCACGGAATGGAAAAAGAATGACAACTTGTTCTTGAAGAGGTTAGCTTTTTAGTTGTATCGTTTCAAAAGAAAAGAGCATGTTCCGACATTACATGCTCATTACTAATTAAACCTTACAGCTGGGACTTTTCCAGCTTAAATGCTCGCTTTAGTTCTATGGTATCCTAGGTTAACTCGACAGAATGTCGGCAACGGATTCGTGACTGATCATTTTTTTTTTTATGTATTGCCGAACAGTCATCGGTTGTCCAGAGGGTTCATTAGTTTGTATGGTGAGTCAAAAGAAACTCATCGTTTACTAGCACGTATTAGCACTGCACTTTAGTACCTGTGAAGGTTAACAAAGTGGAGACGATCCTAATCCTATTCACTTCTCACCAGCTAAATTGTAGGTCTACTCTTTGGTTTATATGTTTTTGACGATCTCCGAGCGATGAACGCCGATGGCACCATTGTTTTGAGATTGCTGGAGAATCGTGTGAATAATTTCATTATAAAAAATACCGAAATGTCTAGATGGGACCACGTGGTGCTCGACGAAGTTCAACAACTCAAGCACAGATCTATACGAAGTTCTTATAAACGTTGAGTCCTCAAATCGTCTCGTGAGTAGTTGTCTCTACAAAATTGTTGGCTTGGTGATTTCTTCATTTTCGGACAGAACTAATGAATAAGCTATAACCGTTCATATCTACTGATCAAAATAATTGTAGGATAACTGATGTAAAAATGACTTATTGCAACTGGTCTCCTCCAGATATTAGCGGACACTGACTTGCAAAATAACGTATCCGAAGTTTGAAGCTACATTAACTTAGCTCGAAAATTTGAAATTTAATAAACCGCGAAAATTCGGCCAGGTGCACCTCACAGCTCTCCACCTCATTCCGTACATCCTTATATACATAAAGTTTATCCTCATTATTGCGGGGACATTTCATATCAATCTAAGTAAATGGTTAAAGTTGTACGGCAGCTACCGCCGCTGTGTAAGCGGTGCTTCAGGCAGGCGGCTGGCGTTCCCCTCTAGCACGAACGAAGCCTGCGTCTACAGCAGGTTTCGAATCTAGACCCTTTACAACATCTTCTTGGATTTAATAGGTAAGTACGTTGTGAAAATTCTAAGGGGACTGCTGATATCTACTTAATGCTTTGTTTTCGATTCGAATCGTCGTGCCTACAATAGCTTCGTAATACTCGATACACGCCCGACGAGGTTCCCTTGTCGGGCCACAGTCGGGGAAATAACAAATGAACTTATTTCAAATGAGCCGAGAAAGAACTTGCTGCCTGCCGTCTGTTATCTGATCTACAAACAACTGCCAGTAATCAAGGGATAAAGCATGTGGCTACAAAGAAACAATACAATATTTATAAAGACGCTCTAATTATCGTTCTGAATCGAAAACCGATTACAAGACCTCTTCACAGACATCTTCATGCGTATATTTGTTCTATACTTTAGCATTGCTTTTGTTGGTAAGACGGATAAACTTTTTGAAGTTCGATATTATGCATCGCTTTGGACGGCTGTTGGCAGCGTAAAACAAACCATGTGTCTATGTATGTGCTATCCTAAATTAATACCTTCACCCTGACAACTAAGTTCGCCTAAGTGTACTAGGCAGGCACGTTACCCCTTCCGTTGTCGTTGTTGTTGGAGCAATTGTACTGAAGTTGTATTAAGACTGTAAACCTCTTTGTGTAAAATTAGCGATTCATTCGCAGGCACGATGGGTCAACAATCCGCAATGTCATCTTACCGAGAAAATTTTGTATACGTGTCACGCCATACAAAGGACAAAGTGCCCAATCACAAAGCTGGACCCAAATTTTAGACCAGTGGACCATTGACACGCTGTAAGTATGATTTTTGCACGATAAATATCGTTCTCGAGTCTGCTACTTTATTCATATCAGACTGATCTGTACATTAGCATCTGTTGGTTGTAGCTACGTAGGACTCGTCTCATGCTTGAAATTATCCGTTATGATATTTGTGGCCTTTGTACATGTAATTTACATTGCGGATGGTGTAAGATTTATACGGTGTATTCTATTATATAAGGCCATGTGAGTATACGTATAAAAACAGTTTGAATGTGTGTAACTTAAAAACGAGATGTGGTGATTTTGTGGACAACCCTCTCAGAATCACAGGAGCAGGCATATACGGATCAAACTATGGACGAAAGGCACCTTATGCATGATAAAGCCCTAAAAAGGATCGGCGACTATCCGCCATTCTTGTTTTTTGCCAGCAAAACAAAAATGGAGACCAGAATAAACCATACTTACACATCATTTTTCACCTATGTTTTCAGGTATCGCTAAACAAAGAGCAAAATAGCTTATGTTTGAATCACGAGTTCTTTTCTTCTATATCTAGAATGGAACTTGTGTATAAGTACTTCACTTGACCACTCTCCGTTTGTCAAGTGGCATCAACTTAATACGTCGTTGTCCACTGATAACTGCTAACAACGAATAGTTCCAGTGAATTTCTAATCAAAATGTTTAGATCGGCAAATTTACTGTTTAACCATGACGACAGTTTTTAGTTAATGGGGTTGTACAATGTAAATCAAAAGAAACACTTTAGGTAAAATGCTTCTTACCTAGATATGTGCGTTTGCCTTAGACTGCCTTAAGACATTGGCGTATTCGCCAAAGGTGATGGGAACCGGCGTAGGAGCAGAAACATTTGGCTTCTATCCCCAGCTAAAGCTGACAACCCCTTAGAATCATCAGAGTTGAACTGCATAACACCAACGCTTTGTGTAAGCATATATGGCGCATTGTACAGCGTATCTTGTATACGTCAATCTAGAAGGAATGGGGGTGTCACGTTCATAAGACCACCTACGTATCTTTCGTGCGTAACTATTGTTTATGAGAAACCTCTTTCATAGTGGCCTTAAGACCAACCTATGCACTCGCTACAAAGATGATTAGCTCTGAACCCAAAATGATGATCTATAGGATCAGTATTGTGCAGCTGGGCGAGGTCGACAGGCGATTCGTTTCGGTCCATTACCTAGTTTTTAGCCGAAAATAGAGTTATTGACGGTAGACAGCTTTGCTTATCGTTTAAGCGTCGGTTACATTTTATGTTCACAGATTCATTTGGATTACTCTCCACCAGTAATGAGGCCAACGACAGCGAGACCACCTCCGAAGACGCCCATGAAGGTAGTCTATTGTTTTTCTATGGCTTCAGCGTCGAGCGTCTCGTAGAGGAGTGCAGCAAACTGAGGACCTCTCCTCTTGACACTTCTTACTGATTTTGACGCAAACGGTAACTGGGATTTTCAAGTTTATGATTTGGCAGTGCGGCTGGATTATAAATTGCCTTATATATATGAGACCCACCGATGTTTATCGTCATTCAGTTTGCTAACCGCAGTAATACAATGGATCACCGACGGTTCTAAGCGGTAGGTTATATACGACACAGCTGGCTGTCACATAAACGTTGATTTTCAGCGAGCTGAACAAAATCAATGGACGGATCTTATCAGGACCAGATCGGTTCTTTTTGTTGTAGTATGTAAGTTCACTCAAAACGTATATAAGTTACGACGATGGCTAGAATGACGAATTTCCTACAGCAGTTACACAAGTATATTAGTACACTATTAATACAAACCCCGCATTTTAGGACACCTTGCGATTTGTTCGTCGGGCGTCGTCTTCGAAATTCTCGAACGTCTCATGAAAGGAAAAAATCCCTTGTGGACGCATAGATTCATCAAGCAAAGTCGCCGAGCGGGACGTAATAGCCGAAATGTTTCAAAATGACGTTGAATGACTGTTGAGCATGTTTCTAAGCAAGTACGCATGACCATTTATAACACTCGTGTATAATGCCGTTTGAATGGTTTAACTAGTAATCCTAATCGTGTGTTTCGATAATTGGTATCAATAACTGTTTATATACATTTGAAATACGACTATTACCCAAGGGCATTCCCGAGAATAAACTACTTAGCGGTTCGGAGCCCCATAAACAATGCCGTTCCATATGGTCATCGCTGCAATTTAGTGTGGAAGAAGATTATTTTGAAGATTTTGAAGAAAAGCCATCTCTGAAGTTTTTGTTGTATGTTTATACAATACATATACATACAGTGTACATACATCGAATATGACTGTCAAGAGACTTTTGTCCCGTCCTGTATATTAACTCATTGTTGCCCTTGCCAGCATTTTCTCAGTGCGTCATATTACAGATGATATCGGGTTCTATGCTCACAGCGGCTAATCACGCCATTATCTATGATCGGAGCTGGAACTCGGCAATAGACCTGAAGGTCGTCGAGACTGTGCGTGAAATCGACCAAAGAGATAACGTCCAAGTCTATTACCTCGTGACGTGTGGCACAGTCGAAGAAAAGATGTATGCGAACAATCACGGAAGGTAAACCAGCAGTAGAGCCAAAGCGGAGAACTCTTGCGAGGTACGAAATCTCAAAATGTCTCTGGTTAACCTACGTAAATATATTATTAAAACGGCACGTAAACGATGAGTCTTCCCATGTTGATCAGCGTTAGTGGATTCTCGTTTAAGTTGTTATCGGCACATAAGTTTACCTTTATAGTAGTCAATACATGTACGCTGTTGTTTTGTTGGAACTTTTCCAATTGATTTGCTTCTCTGCCTTTTCCCTTTAAAGGTCCATTGACATACCTATAGTACTTAAAACGGGCTTTCTCTTTGGAACTGCTCGTGCTTCTACGAAAATTAAGGACTTGTTGTATTATAATAAGCCTAGCTACGATCTTCCGTCGGTAATGCAGTCGTAACGTGTTCGACTGATAAACTTAGGACACTTACTCATGAGATGGCCTGGGCTCAAAACCAAGCGCAACACACTTTGTTTTGTGTTGTTAAAAGCTAATCATTTAAAGCAGTGCTTAAACAAATTAAAAATTGTGTTAAGCTTGGCCGAACCGATCAGGTGTAACCACGACTCTTCAAGACCTATTCGTAGCAAAAGACCTCCTGTTTCTATCTTGAAAGATATTTCAACGATGACGAATTAGAACAGTTGTTCCAGTTTGATTTTTCTTTGAAATCGAAAACGTTGGAGAAAACTAACCACTTAAAGGAGCCACGTGAGGTCCCTGATAATATTCGAACTCACATCGAGAGCTCGATGGCCGGCTCAACTGCCGGCCTATCAGTACTATAAATCTATGCTGTCCGTTTAGGAGCTCTCTTACACCTGTCGTAAACAGAATCTGTCATATAACAGCATGTAAGGTAAACATGAAATTTTTCCTTGAAAACTCTAATTGGAAAGGGCCGAAGCACTGCGTTGTAGCGATACAGATCAGATCCCTGCTGCAAACAAAGCAATAAACTTTGTCGTGTTTAGTGCAAGTACATTTTAATATACTCGACGATATATTAAACCCCTGTTATTAATCGGTAGAAGTCATATTACAGATTAACTGACTGGTAGATTCATTGATTGGGTGGTAAAAGCATGTAACGTCTTTAATTGTAAGGGCCAATACAACCAAATAACAACCGCAAACTACCATAACATGTTGTGTCCCCTTCATTAGCTCAGCAATGTGCATTCTCTTACGGCATGTCCTTTGTTTTCTGGATCAAAGGGGTCATTTTGCCTAAACCGCCTCTACAATAAATCAGCTTTTTTCCTTATTTAATTTCGGCACAATTCATTTTTCTTAGAAGCGCTGATGTTGTAGTATCGCTCTAAGTATTTTTAATCTCCGATTTTATACAGACGTACAATATTTATATAATATTCATTTACTCTACAACGTTGTATGTCTTTATGGGGCTACGAAACTTATACTATATGACAAGGACGAAAGGTGACTTCCGTTATTGCAGCGTTTCACAAAACAAAAACAACTAAAATATAAGTTAATTGTAGAAAATTACATGAAAATAACATGAAGAATGACTAACCGCTCAAGTTGCTTTGATCATATATATAACGAAAAAAATTACTTGTCGTCTGGCCGCAACACGATTCATCTCGGACGTCTTTTGTAAGTTATTTACTAATTGTCTTTGCTATTTGTGTACGTGGTTCGCGGTAATTATTAGATTGAGCACCTTATAAAAAAGATACCTGAATTGTGCACCGGCACAATTTCGAAACGTATTGTGGTATGCAATAGTGTTTTCAATGGGTGCTAGGTATTACTTTCGCCTAAATCATGAATTTCTTATTGTTTGATTAATAAAATTACAGATTCCTGAATTTATGCGAATGGAATATTTTCGAATAGTCGCTCTCATGTCCGGGTCAACGAAACGCCTTTGCCAATAAACAAACGTGTGTTACTGAGTGTAAATTGACCATAGCTATTATTATTCATCTGGCAAATCAATGATAATTTTGCTTTACAAAAATTCTATTTTGTGAAAACAGGTACCGGTAGATGAATCAGACATTATTATTTCATTAGTAATCCTTCGGCCGATTAACAGCGCGACGTCTACGGAGCGTTGAACGTCTGTTTTATTTAGAACAATGATTCCAGGGTCGGCTCAAATTCCCTTTATGTCACTTCATGAATAAATCCCATTGAGTCATTTAGATGCGTAACAATCGATCTATAGAACAGTTATAGTGGTAGCTGTCGCTTTCTTCCTTGGGACCTCTAAAAAGAATAAGCCCATAAATTACCTATGGAACGTTTAGCTGCAGCTCCAAATCGCCTCACTCAAGAGAGCTTAATTATGAGAGCAAATAATGATCCTGGATATTTTTTGCAACATACACCTGATGCAGCTGGAGCTAGGTTAGATTCAGCATTAGATTCTGTGCTCCTGGAAAAATTTAGCGAGTATCCTTCGGGCGTAAGTTTAAAAAAACTTCATCACAACATTTAAAAAAATGTTGTGATCCCGTTAGCTGTTACTTCACTGATACGCTAACAGCCGATAAAGCATGTTCTGTATACAATGAGATGATACACATTGTTTTTGCCACTATCACATGTTGTTAAGTGACATCAGTTCATCGATATTACGTAAGCCTCATATTCAGTAGAACGTCTGTATAGGTACGATTAACATTCTGAATCTGAGCCTACGGCAGTCGAAGGAGATACGTTACTGCTTTACCCGAGCTGTTTGAAGTTGTAACTCTTGCTCCAACAAAAATCTATAATATAAGCTGTACAATAGCGGTTTTTTTTTGTAATCCATGCTTCATATAGTGTTAGTGTTTTTTTTTTCAAATTACTTTAACTTAACGCTGACTATTTTATAGTAAAATCAGATGATGGGAAGAGGGCTAAAATTCACACCAAAGAGTGTGGCTTCTGTCAGATTGATTTACTCAGTTCCTGGCGCGATGAAATAGTAACGTGTCTACCTAAGGTAAACTTATAGAGACATATAGGCGGTGGTGGCCGGGATTTGAAAGCGGGCGTAGATGCACATTGTTTCGCGCTGAAGAGCGCAATACCATACAGCAGTATCGGTCGTAGAAGTCGAAACATTGATTTTTAGATTAACACCTCTGCATCCGTGGCCTTCCTAGCTAGCAGATTGCACATGGACACGGTAAATAACATTTACAAATGTGTGCTTAGCTCATCATCGATCTATCGTTTCCACATAACGTGAAGTTACCTATCTTGAATCGCAAAACAAATGTAGTTCCCTTCTCTTTGCCAATATGTCTATCACATATATATAGTTGGGATCAACCATTACACAATAGTTTGGGTTCTTTTATCATAAATTAAATACTCAGGAAGGTATTTTCCGTTGTTAAGGGGTCATTGTGCTTAGAGATGCCGAATTTTCTAGAAACGTAAACATATATTATATACCAGCACTCCTGCATGTCGCGCTTTTTTTGTTGTGCAAGTCAGTACAGGCATATATACATAGACCGAAGACGCATTAATAAGAGGTTATCTAACGATACATAGTACTTCCTCAAAACACATAGAAAGTCCCTAGAATCGACTAGAACGGTTTCGCGTCATCAAATTGAAAGCTTAGCAGATCTTTACAACGATTCTCCTGAGCCGACCTTACATATTTTTTTTGCTGTGCTTGGACATTAGTAAACCCTGGGTCCGGCCACCCATACCACAACGCCGGGTCAGAATTAAACTATAAGGAAAACCACAGAAGACGACGTTTATAACAGTCACAGTACAAACTGAAAATATATTCCATGTCAAACTTTTACACCAGGATAACTACAGATATAGAAGTACAGATGAGTGAATGAACAGCGTAACAAACCTACAGGGATAATTGCTTCTAGGGACCCATTTTTTACTCGTTTATAAGTCTAACTACAGCATATGGAAGCTTTTTTCAAAAATAGCGCGCTGTCGATTCTAACAAAGCGCCACTAAAAAACTAATCATAGAGGATATAAGATGCTGTTTTATTTGGCCAAAGCGCCTATCTAGCAAAAAAGCAAGTTATCGGGAACTGAGGAAACGATTGGGATCCTGTCTGCTACTGACACATATTGAGCGAAACGGCACAAACGATACAGGCGATTATGCTTGTGTTCTACAATTGTCTGATAGCCAGCATCGCCGATGACTAGGAACGTTCCTAGTCGCTGTATGCGTAAGCGAATTCGTTAACGATGGTCAACTGGATCATGAAGGATGGCAGGGACGAGAGAACACCGAACTCGATTGAACTCGACGAATTCTCCCGGATAATCGTAACGACCAGGTACTTCGCAATGTTATCTAGCATCTAAATATGGTAGCGCGACTGGGGGAACTTGCACGATATAATTTGTTACATAAATCTGCGTAAAGCACCTGTGCTATACATGCACGTCAGCTGTTACATGTTAAAAAGCCTATAGTGTATTCGTAATTACAATAGAAGATATTGTCGTTTTGCACTATCTTTTTTATTAACGATGATTCGAGGAGTTACTGGTTACGAGCGGTATTTTTCGTATCTTTTTGAGCATGCACCAGCGTTTGCCAAACAGCGTTCGTAGCTGTCGTTGTGCCGGACGGCACTTAGTAGAGGCTGGTCGCCCCTTGTCCATCTATGACATAATGAACATACAGCACGTGTTATTGAAGGCGATATTTCTACGTGTATGATAAAGTATTATCAATACTACATCATATGCTCTTGAAGTCATAAAGGACCAGCATGAAGTGTGCAAGAGGTTGCATCCTCTCAGTCCGGCCATCTGATCTTCGACAGCCATCGTACATTTCTGTTGTTTTGAGGTAGAATAAGTATGCCGAGATCTACTGTCAGTATGTACCGTATTGTCAGATAGACTTCGTTGGGCCTACGATCAGGCCACGCTCGTCGTATGAGCAATTGAAGAAATTACTCAACAATCAAGAATCTTAGCGTTGTGAAGATAGCTTCACAAGAAGCAATGTACCAGCCCAAGGCTAGTTATCGCATTGGGTATTAAATAATAGCACAATTATCAACGTAGATGTAAAGTACGTTATTCAATAGCTAGCCTTAGCCCAAACTCGTCCGCCGTGTAAGAGACACATGTAGGCCGCATAGCAGCCGAGCTGGATTTAAACATTTAAGCAGAATCAGCTGGTAAGTTAATACCAGTCGAACTGTTCTAGTTGTCTCTACCTGGAGAACCAATGAATTATACAACACAATTTCTGTCTGGGTGAACAAACGAGATTTATGCCGGTGTCAATATGACAATATCCTGTACCAACGTCCCGTATCATGATTTCAACGCATATTTATGCTTTAATTATAGAAAACAGAATGTGTGACAGACATTTTTGGGGAAAAGAACTGGTAAAAAGTTCACTGTCGTATTCTTTGCATCAAGAGCAGATGTCGGATAAGAATCTTCCCTATGGACCAGATACCCTGGGGACTCGAATTGCATGCAGTATTTTAGTAGCATTTAGGATCACAGTAAGAAAAGCAAAGCAGCCAGTTATATCACGTGAACGGCTTGTATAATATATCGAGTCGAATAGGTGCGCTGACACGCAATGCTTGAATGTGTTTTATGTTACGTGACGGTGTATTGGTTGAACATTCGAGACGTTAGATTACATTGTCTACCTAGCTAACATCGTCGTATCCACCAACGTATGTGACATTATGTGCTATAATATGATATGTGGTAGTTGGTAAACGCCAACGGACGTGGGGTGGACAGAAGCGACATTTGAATTCGTGGTAACTTCGTAGAAAAGTAAATATGCTCTTTTAGTGCGGTCTGCGTAGTAATATCAGATACGAGCTGACCCTGTCTCGTATATGGAAGTCCAACGATTTCTCACCGGCCTGTTACAGTTGTTAACTCCATTCTACTTTGTCGATGATAATCATGGAATAAAGTGACGCTTGTCAATATTTTGAACTTGGATTGGAATGGTGCAGGCTTAACTTCCGCAGTGGGCTAAAGTAAGTTCCGAATTTTTCACCGTATCAGTTTTGTTCATTTACACGTTCGGGCTTTGCAGTATCGTTTGTCTAATGCAGAAAGGCGTTTTATTAGCTTTTCTTTTGTGATCTAGACACGCTTGTAGTCGAATAAATGAATGCTTCCAGTTTTACGTCAGGTACTGCTTTAATTACGCATTGCTTCAAACGGCTGGCCTTTCCTAGGCCGACATGACGTATGTCGATACTCGTTTTAAATCCGAAAATCATTTTACGTTTCTTTAAGTTCAGCAGGAAAAGACGTTAACCTCGTACCACGGCTCCGAAATAGATTTGCATATACTGGCCAAATCCAAGGATCTTCTACGTAATTCTGAACTTGCGTGTAATATAGAGCGGGTTTATTTCTTGTTTAGGAAAAGTATTTAGATAAACTTCGCAATTGATCACGAGTGCGGAAAGCTCTTCGGCGGGTTCGATAGCCAGAAAATCTGAAAAAGGGAAAGGACAGAAAATGACGAATATACATATGGGCTTAAAACGCTTCATTGCAACGTAGGCATATTTAACAAATCAACAAATATTATAATCCTTTCGAAACGCAGATAAGCAAATGGCTTGAAAAGTAACACTATATTTGATTTTTTAAAATAGAAGTTGTTTTTTTTTCTTTTTAATAGGTTGTGCCACATATTGTCGCGTTTTTTGTGACTCGGAGGTCGTTAAAATGAGGCTTCACTTTGATTTACCGTATATGTTGAGATTCATTGACACAATTAGTCTTTTAAATTACCATTTTTTTCTAAGCAGACGTAATACTACATGTCATAAAAGGGAAAAAATCTTTAAGGATAAATTATTTATACTCGCCTAATTGTTTCGATTTAGCTCCGAGCAAAATGGAGATACACTGTACTAAGAATTTTCGCTATCGAGCAGTCGCAAATTATAAATTTCATTCAATGGGTTAAACAACATTAAATCTTGGACGTTTGAAACATATTATTACAATGTGTGTTCGCTAATATTTGAATATTGTTAATCATTCCTCAAGAACCCAGGACATCAACAAAGGTCATTGTACAAACGATCCGGATGGAGCACATCGCGCGGAAAGAGCTGTGGACATCAGCGAGGTCCCCTTGATAGGGAAAACGATTTCTGAGACAAAAAAAGAGGAAAGCGAGTATTGCGAAGAACTCGATGGGTCTTACGACAAGGTATATAGTGCTCTCAAGCAGAAAGATAAAGTTCAGGGCATCAAAGTAAAAAGCCCTGATTCAACTGACAAACAAACTGATTTAAAAGTTGTGTATGATTCTAGAAGTTTGAATCTATCGGATAGGCAGGAGTCCTACTTAGATCTTGCCGTCGACATCGACTACGAGAGTGCACTGGATCAAAAAACTATCGAAGAACTCTGCCAAAAATTCAAAGGATTGAGGTACGCGAGCAGTTCACGCAATGTATGATTTGGGCAAATGTTTATTAACACTGATAGGTGCGTAAAGCGTTTTGTGGAAATATTGCTATTGCGTATCAGTGAAGAAAAAACGCTCAACGCAGGAGCCTTTGATTGTTTCCTTTTTCATTGTAGGCTGATACAACAGGCAGATTTAGCCATTTGCACTAGGACACCTCTATACCCTATCGTGAGAAAGATAACGACGTATGATTAAGAACAATAAAACATAACTTCGTCTATTTATTCCAGTTGTTTAATATCTAAAAGCCATTGTACATGTTCAGTTTCAAGTCGAATGAGGAAGTGACCTATCCAGATGTTAACACCTCATTGAATCTAAAGGCGACGGAAGGCGCTCGGTATAGTCTGACCTCCGAAGCTCCCAAGGACACCTGTTGCGTCTACAATATCGACGTGGAAATCAGGTCGGACAGCAGTCAGGCTGGTGGAAACTGCTATGATCATATTATCTATTCGATTGCCATAGTGCTAATCGTACTGATATTATTATCAGTTACAGTAGTGTTTCTGGAGTTGCGATGAAGCCGAAATTTTCAGCTATCACAGTAAATACAGAGCACAGCTGAACAAATGCATCGGTTCATTTGTAGCAGACGCGCTTAATTTTGTTCTTCGTAATACTAATGCCACTATTGTTTACCCCAGACAGAGCTCTGAGAAAACTACATTAAGTCGTATTTGTAATGCTGTAACATTTGCCAGTTGTATCTGTTGACATTGTACTGCTCTCAGTGAGATGAATACGCAAGCTGACCATTATCAGACCGTGGAACGTATTAAAAGAGCTTTCATCTTGTGCTCCTGGAAATCCTGACTACTGACATATTCCATAAGGATAATAACATCCGTTGATACCTAAAGCTTTCATTTTAAATCGTTGTAGATCAATTTATGTCGATATGTCTTTAAGATTAAAAATAATAAAAGATATTGTCGGTTAGACATTCGCACAAACGAAGAACGTAGTCATTGAAAATTACCATAGGTCAGGCGCGAAAATTTGAAATGCAATACTGACCTAGGACCGGATTTGGCCATAACGATCGTGACACGCTTCGTCTGGTCAAGATCGTGATTTGTGCGTGAAACTACTAAGCGCATGTATGAGAATGCCGTGTAAAAATCTGCTGATCGCTTTTTTGACGATCCGCCATGAGTGCCCATCGTTCATCCCAACGTCTATGCCAGAGGGTAACTGAACAGATTGTCTGAGTTGCTTCTCGAAAGCAACACATGTTTCTAAGCGCCCATCGCGTGTAAGCATTTCAACAGGATAATGCATCTTACAACACTCACTGTTAAGACAATAGCTTTCCCTTGCTTTGCCTCCCATAGGACGATTACTCCTCTATTAGGTTACAGTTACCCACTTGCATTTCCTGTTAGGAACTTATTTAGGTGTTTATATATTTATTATATTGATTGCTAAAATATGTAGTCATGTCGACAAAGCTTAGAATAGACCGAGTAGAGTCTATTATAGGTCAAAAGCAAACGTACTGTATCTGTTATCTTGTTGAGGGGCAACTAGAAGAAATTCATGATTCATGAAAGATTATCATTAGTAATGACTTCATACGCGATCTATCGTCTACTTAACTGGAAATAAATATTCTTGTAGTGGTTCGCTATTATGGCAACAGACCATCGTACCTCGATGTTTTCTTATTCGCTGCGCGTATTAAATATTGCCGAGCGAATCTTCAAGGGCCGAATCAGGTTTTCCGTGGCGCGTCCAAGTTAAAACGATCGAGTGAAGCCAAATAGTCAAGAGTTTCCAGGACGTCGTATAGTTTTTGCTAACTAGAAAAGTATGATATCTTTATTTACATCTAGCTACGTATCGCTTTTGTTAGCCAATGTAATGAAATAGAACAGTTTTACGTAACACTGTATAGTTATGTAGTACTTCGTTGTACGGTAGTGAATATAGCCGTTGCGTTTCATGGATTTGACAGAAATGTACTGCACATGCATATACTTTGTTTAATGCTAACAGCCAGTCATCCGAAGTAATACCCAGCGGCAATGCTATACGTTTGTATTGTTGCAACTTGTCATCTTAAGCATATGATGTATAGATAGCGAAAACGGCACAAGTTCAAAAGGGACTGGTAGAGAAAGGGCTAAGGTCTGGGGAATGATATAGTCACTAGCGGGCCTATTACCGTTCTGCTGCACGAAATAAACGAAGGGCTGTCACCTTTGTCTCTCACGGGTAAAATGCATGTAATGAACTAAGTGAAGTTTTTTGCTGGCGATTCACAGAAAGTTGCCCTAAGTTATTTTATATTCGTGCCAAGCCACGTTGTCAAGCCGAACAGCGACAATGGCTAACTTAGGTAATGTATCTCTTTAGAATTTTGACTTTTTCAAGTTATTTCTGGGTACATCCCGTTTGACGCAGGAGAAATTGGCTATGCTATTTACCTTATATTGCTAAGAGATAGCTTGCTCATACATGACCAAGTGAATGAATTATTAGTAATAAATAATGTACCTGCTAAAAAAGTAAATAATATATAAATCATTAATATTTTTTAGTAATTAAATAATCTACTAATCATTCATCTACTGATTTTTACTGTCCTGAAAATATTTACCCAAAAAAGATTTGCAGCTTGGTTGAATTCAGCAACCCACGAACAATTGACGCGGATGCCCCTTGAAACCTTGTTGAAAATGCATCAAGGACAGTTACCAAATGATCTGAAAAAAATTAATTAAGTTGGGAAAGATAAATGAGTTTAGGTATTAGCTTAGTGCGTAACGTATTTTTCCGCTAAGCTAAAAATACGTTGTGGTCTAGGTTCGAATCCGGGCGTAGACACGCTTCGTTTCGTGCTGGGACCCAGCTATCTGATGGAATACGGGACGTGTAATTTGAAATGTGCTGGTATAAAGCGAAGTCCGACGCAGAGGAATATATTCTCTATAACCGTTTAACTCTGGTCATCACACTAATTGTTCATTGGGCTTATCATACCTAATATAGATGTGGGAAAGCGGATCGTAGTTTCAGTCTAACAGCGATAATCTTTCCAGAAATAATAGGCTTTTATTGGCCAATCTCCAGTTTGTTATAAGATTCTTACCTATAATTTTCTAATGATTTTGTGGATGTGACGTATCGAAAATCCTTTCGAAACTGAAGTTGAAAACGATCTGTAACTAGAGTGGAACTTGGAATTTCGTTCAAAATGCTTTGTGCAAAGGAAGATAATTCCGACGACGTCGGTACCTAAAAGGGCTGAATTCACTGACAGACAAATAGACTGACACGTGGAACAAGTTCGCGCATGCAGTGTCACAATAACGTGCCCGAAGCGTCACCCGATATATCTACCAACCTTTAAAAACATACTATTTCATGTCGTTATCAGATAGCGATCTTCTTTGAATGAACTTGATTGGCTGTCCTAGAGACTGGCCCGATTTCTCCTAAACGAGTGGCTGATTTTCCATGAACCGACAGTTTAACCGCGATTATGATAGATAGTGACCTGTTATTAGTACACCTCGGAGAAAACGTTTTCAAGCCGTCAACGTAAGCCGACTTACGCGTCACTTCAAAATGCACGCACAGTTTTATAAATAAATGTAAATAAGAATGCCGATGCCGTATTTTTTCCATACCAACTCAGTGTTACGAAAACTAATTTAAAAAAATGCTTCCGAACGAATTTCGTAGTACTAGAAAGTCAAAAAATTGGGCAAATGACAAACGTGTAATGCCGATTTTTTTAAGTTATTTTTTGTAAAACGCACCTTGATGCTGTTCTGATCACAACACAATGCACACGGTTCCTATACGACGAGAATCGTCTATATACTAACTGAAGCTCTATGCTTTTGCTTAGAATAGCCTCTATAAAGTCGAACACAAACATACACGTTGGCTTAGACCAAAACCCTAATCAATTCGGGGCTTCAGAATCAAGATTATTTTTTTATTTCTATATGCTTCACACGACAAATCGGTGACATCGTTCATTTTATTCCTAAATTAAAGCCACCTGAAGTGGCTGTTTTTCTTGCGTTTTCGTTAGCGTGAGAGGCGTTTTGCTCTTTCAGACTTCTGTTAATATCTAGTTCAATTGAAAAATGGTACAAAAACCAGGTAAAGCTTAAAGAGTGGCCTGCAAAAGAAGTCGATCGATTATTTTTACAAGTTATCAATATATGCTGCGAATGTTATAGCTTAGCGGATCGTTATTGAAAACTTCGCTGCAAGTTTTAACCCACTTTATAGCATATCCAGTGGCGCTTGGTCTGGAGGATATAGTGAAAACGTGCAAAAACGTCTAGTTTTTAGGCTTTATTTAAGGTCAAAACCAACATCGTGGCTTAGATGAAAAAGCAGCTGTTTGGAAAACGAAGAAGCTGGCCACACCTGTGCGATATATCGTCACGTATATTATCATTATGCAAGTAGAAATGTCGGGGTCGCTATGGGCGTACCAGCAAAATTTTGGAGAAAATGGCTAATAATATTACGGCAGCAGGTATCAGGTGTGCTGTCATTTAACCAAGCAACATATCGCCGAAGCACACGAAGGGCGCTTTTGAATGAAAGGAGTCTTCGAGGCGCGACTTCCCATGCGATGCATCTGAAAAGGAGAGTATCCGGAACGAAAGCAGCATTGCTGGCTATGCCAAAATATCAGCCGTTATGGAGAGAGCTAGACAAAAAAGAACATCATGGCGGCGATTGATCGATACCTGATGGCGAAAAGTTAAAAAGCTCAAGCTAACAATATAATAGCCTGTAGTGGTCAGATTGAATTTGCAAGAAAAAGAGTTCTTTGCATATGGTAGTGTTGCATTCTTATTATTCGAATTATTTAAAACATCGCATTACATTTACGAAACAACCGCGAAAAGAGGTACATTGATCATACGCAGTATTTTAGATATATAAGTACAGGACATTTAAAAAGGTGCCACCGCAAACCGTATGGAAAAGTAAGCAAAGTTTGACACTTTTGTTAATTGCAGTTTTTGTTCTATGAATGTATAGTCAAACAGTAAAGTTTTCAAAAATGTCGTAAACATCATTGACAGTTTATTTTATAGCGAAAAAAGAAAATGGATTTTATACCAGGTCAAGCTTCATTTAATAAGTGTTATGTTATTTAGTATGTGACGTTCGCCGAAATATATTTCTCGGCTTTAGTGTCGATCCTGTTTTGTTCTAAAGTAAACGTATAATATTCAAAGAGCGAAAAGCGCACTTGAATTTCGCAAAGAATTACCTTTAAAAGAGTCAAACTTTGATTAATCTCCAATTGATTTGCATAACTTCTTAAGCAACTTGCACTAAGAGCATCAAAAACTGAACTAACTTTGTTTTATGTTCGCTCTTGTGCCATATCTCGACGTACGACGTGCTGCAAGCTTCTTTTTTATTGTTTAGTATTCAAAAATTAACATGTATCTTTTAGGAAAAATGCAGAAAACCGATATGTTTTGCCTTTAAATATTTCGACTTTTTTTTGTGAAAGATTCAAAAATGCCGCGCAGAAGCTCCTGAGCAGTTCTTCGAAAGAGTTCTTATCTGTGCAGAATGAAAGCTTGGCGTTGTGTTTATGGGGCCGTGTTAAATAGCCATCCGTTCCGAAATTCGTGTGGCGCCAGTCGATGTTCAGTGTGGACCAAGTTAACTTCCATTTGTTGCTCAAAAAATGCTAAATCAAATCAAAACTATACAACTTTTTAGCATAACTGTGTCGTATAACGCTCCATGTTTTCTTTAGTGTTAAATTATTATTAACAAAGGACCGTTGTGGGTTAGATTGAGTTTAGCACAAAGAGTGCGCGAGCATTAAACGGTTTTTGGACCAATTACCAGTTGTGACCATGGACTACACGGAGCTGAAAAGGAAGGGTCGGAAGCTACTGGAGGCTGGGGAACTCGAAAAATGCTACCAGATGTTTGAAGAAGCGTTAAGGTATCCTGGGAGCTGGGCAGGTTGTTTAGATATAATTGAATATTCGCTAATACTTCTATGTAAAAAAGTTGTGACATTTGGAGAAAGAGTTACAAAGTGAGAAGGATTTATGTACAGTCTCTAATGCGCGTTCCTACAATCTATACCTATATCTACTAATCAGAATTTCGTACTGTAGCGTCATTGGCTTTAAGATCACTCTATTGGCTTATGCTCATGATAAATGCATCTCCCGGAAGTCTGTGCAGTTATAAATGAAAATATAGTAGTTACAAATGCTTTAGATGTCGTACTTTAACCGTTGACAGGGTACACATGTATTGCCGTAGCTAAGAACTACAGCCAGAAGCCGAGCGTACGCACCTCTCGGTTTCCATAATAGTGTTTCGTACGTAAGAGTCGTTAGAGCAGGAGCCTATGAGGCACAGCGGACCGACTGTCAGCAAAGATCCAAAAACTTACAGAAGCTACAGCAGTGGGATAAGGTTTGCACCATGATATATCCGAAATGTGCATTTCGCTGTGTCACCGTTCAGCTAATCGCGCCGGGACATTTACAGACATATATAAAGGCATATCTCCCCGTAGAGTGAGCCTATTTACGCACACACAAAAATATCCGCCTAGAAAAATTGTTTTACGGTGAACAAGTACTGTGAAATCGAGTAATGGCGTCTTGTAATGGATTTTGTTCTAACTCAGTTCGGTTGGCGCTTGGCAACTATTCGTTCAGTTGATTAACGTATAATATAAACTGTTCTTTTACTTCCTGCAAGCGTAAACTGAAGAAGCAGAAAACCCTTGATATGTTTCGTAACATCGTTCACGCATTTAGTTGTTGGGTTAAATTTATTGCTTTTCGTTAGTTGCATTAATTTTCTTAAATACCCTCGCTCATTCAACTGGTGATTATTCTAAACCTGATTTCGCTGTCAAGTAGTGGTCAAGATGCTTCATATGGGACGCCTTCTTAATATTTATCATATACGATATCGTTACAAGAAGCAAAATATTTCATTATTAAAAAAGTAACTAGACATTGGTAAGTCATCTTCGTCGAAGAATTAAAATCAATATAATTTGCTGCTCAGTTTCTAATGGCAACGTAATTTCAGCCTGAACGTTTAAACATTTTAGAGTTGTATTACTATTAAAGCGCTTCACATTGCGATCCTTTTATTCAACTACTGGCATATCTTTCTGAACGTAAAACACGAAACATTGATATATCTGCTTGAATATTACTTACATTAGGAGCTAAGTTTATTTGGATCGTGCTTTGAACTTCTCGTACAGATTAAACCCATCCGATGTTCGGATACGCCAAAAGGTTGAAACGTTACGCGAAGCTTTAGACGAACAGACATGCGAGGAAGACGACTCCGATGCGCAACAGCAGGAAAACTCAGAGGTATTTATTATGTCGGTTACTAATAAGATGGGATCGTCAAAATCGAATGTACAAATGTTCTCATCCGGAGACAGCTAATCAGAGTATTTGAAAATGGTATGTTTTACCACCTTTAGTTTGTGTTATCATTTTTATATGGTATATATGTAGAGTCTTTGGGTGTCATGTATGAAGATTTTTTGATCGAAATCGCCATGCGTCATGTGCATACAGTTCATTCCAGTTAAATAAGTTTGGTGTTATTTGTACTATTATACACTATATTTAACAAGAAAAACGCGAACACTCTTAAGTAACTGATTATTTTTTTGTAGAACGGTCGTGTCCCTAAATAGCACCGAAGTAATAGAATTGCTTTTACAAATGCTTTTTTATGCTATTCTGATACTGAGATATACGATTTTTTGAAAGTTTAATCAAAATATTGTTTTTCTTTAACCTCTTCAGAGTAAATTAATGGGCTCAGCATGAAAATTATGTATTTCAATAAATAAGTACTGTTCACTGGCACCTAAACGGACTTAGAGATTTGAAAACATCCAACTTCCGGTTCGAATTTTATCTGCGCTATGTAAAACATGCATACTTCAGATGATCACCCATGTCGTTATCATCGAATACGTCAGCCTGTTCTTTTAGCTATTATTTCATGTGTAGAAAACTCACATGACCTCGACATCCGTACTGATGCAGCAATGTCCTCTAAGCCCCTATTTCACCGAGAATTTTGCCCAGGGGCTATCCTGATTACACCGCCGCCTCGCCTTATGATTCATAAGTAGTATTTACGTTATGTTCGTAGAATTTTTTTGTTAAAGTGGTCTCTATTTGACTAAAAAATTATTCTAAAGTAACAAGACACAAATATTATTATCGGTTTCTGTATAGTACGAACGGAGATATTCGACTTATACTAAAACTATTGTTCATAAGAACTTTCTATCGAATTAAACTTTATCTGAACCTCACGAGGTCATCTATTTTGACTACCATGAGTTTACCAAACCAACCCTATTACCCGGGTAGTACTAAGAGTGCCACCTATCTCTAAGAGCCAAATACGGGTTTTTCTTGCAACTTATGTTGAGTATTCAATTCAAGCCTGTTATTCTGTAAGAAGGCAAAATAGGATATCTACCAATGTCAGACGAGAAATCCATTTATGCGTTCCACTGCCTAGTGCAACCTTACAGCAGTCGTACAGAATTCCACCGGGGCATCCGTATGCTCTTTTTCACACTAAAAGCTAATCTAAAATTTATTGAAAAAAGAATGATAGTTATTGCTGCAGGATAAATTACCCATGATTAACTATCGTTTGATGCGATTTTGATTTATTATGGTAATTTAGATGGTGGAGCTGTGCCCTGATTACTATCTCCACAATAAAATATATTCGAAATTGTTTGAATATCAACGCGAAGGTTTGAAGTGGATGTATTCCTTGTTCAAACGGAAAAGAGGTGGCGTACTCGGTGATGATATGGGCCTGGGTAAGACCGTACAGGTCATATCATTTTTAGCGGGTAAGTTTCGTACCAAGAGGATTTTTAGTTAGAATACAATTGGCGGTTGTGAAAGCAACTATAATTACGATTATTATAATTACGGTTTAAGTAAAACTAGAGTACAACAGGTATACCAGTACGGAAGTGTGTTGTGGGCTAGAACAAACAAATTAGCCCCAGAAGCTATAGCTTGGTGGCGTTATTTAAGTCAGATAAAAAAAAATTGTTATCAATATGTTGAAAAAAAAATTATGAGCACATAAACAATTCTACAAATCGTTTGGTCGTATTTCGGGGACCTGACGAAATAACCTTTGTGCACCTACATATAATTTAAGGTTTAGGGGTAGAATAGTAAAATGTTATGAGCCAATTTTGTCCGACTAACATTTGATATCAGCCGTATTATTGCCTAAACGCAGGCGTGCAGTCAACTAAAGTTAGTTCAGCAAATTTTCTTTCTAAAAGAGCGTATTTCATTCGTTTGAAGCCGAATCTCAATGCGACTGAACCTATTTCGTCCCGTATTTATAAAAGGTCTGTACGACATGGAAAAGATATCGTCAGTGTTATTGGTCATGCCAGTCTCGCTCATTGGTAACTGGATGACAGAATTCGAAAAATGGGCACCCGGCATAAAAGTGTTCGACCATCATGCTGGCACCAACAAGGAGAAAGAAGTCGTCCTTCGGAAGGTACGTCATCAGCTACAAACATTTGACACACTTTTATCTTATTGAGTATTATAGCGTATAATTCTTAAATAGTATTTGCTTATAGGTATTTTCTAATGACTTCGGAAATTTCTCCTTGTATAATAGTTGTAGTATCTTGCTCCTAAGGCATGTGCTGCGCGTATTCGTCGTCAACGAGGCTTATTTAGTTAGCACACGATTTTGGCCACGAAACTGAATATACGGCTGTTAACAATGCGATTTACGCAATGTGCGAACCAGGTGATGAATCGCGGTGGCGTAATATTGACAACCTATGGAATGGTAACAACTCGTCATGAGGAGCTGTGCCAAAAGAACGGTCGAAATTTTGTCTGGGACTACATTATTCTCGATGAGGGTCACCGCATTAAAAATCCTACAAAGACACAGAAGGCCGTATTTGGCCTATTGGCTAAACATCGATTAGTAAGTCAAAAATAACAAGAACGTTTGCATTGATTAACTTTAACACTGAAATACCAATGCTCGTATTTAATCTAAAACTAAATGATAATAAAGTAATAATTTTTTCCAATTAGTGCGAAGTTAATACTGGAGTCGACGCAAGCCTAATATATTAGAATTCTAACGTAATTTCTGAAACGCTTAAATCCATATTCAATAAATCAATAAACATACTTTGGAAACATTCTGGTTACATGCTTCTTCAAATTCTTAATTCTAGCTTTTCCTTTTTAAAAATGCTGGCATTTGATGAACTTCAAACATTTTTGTCGCTTGTACTTCCCTTACCCAACTAGGTTCTTACGGGAACAGCTGTTCAAAATAATCTCCGTGAACTCTGGAGCCTGTTCCATTTCACGCATCAAGGGATGCTATTTGGAAACCTTGCCGGATTCAAGCAAGACTTCGAGGGACCTATTAATAGGTACGTTGAAAGCCGCTAATGTGTATCAAGCCTATTCAAAGTCGACTTGTTGAAGGAAAGTTTCGAGCTAACGAAAGATGAACATTTATATTTTGGTCAATTGAAATATAATATTTTTTTCCGTTTAGGGGCCGCGAGAAGGACGCAAAAGCAGGTGAACGCGAGATGGGTGTTCAGTTGGCTATACAATTAAAGAGAATGATTCAACCATTCTTTTTGCGTCGTACTAAAGCAGAGGTGTTTCGGTCAGGTCAGGGGATGAAAGTTCAGGTAAGCATAGTTACCAAATGATTCCTACAGCTTTTTCCAGTTATTAAATTTAGACTAGTAATATACTTCATACGGGGTTAAATTGAATGCCACTAGCCAAAAAATGAGTAAAAATTTGACTCGTGTTAACGCTAGGCGATGTGTTAATAGCGTTTGATTACTTAACGGTTGAGCATTTTTTAATTGCGAATATTTCATTCAGGCAAATAAAGAGGATTTGGTTCTATGGACATTTCTATCTGAGACTCAACAGCAGCTCTATCAGGACTTTCTACAATCGGAGAGCGTTAAGGATATTCTGATGTCCTCAAAGTCGCCTTTGTTGCAACTGAATATCTTGAAAAAGATTTGCGATCACCCGCGTCTTCTTCCTAAGAAAGCTTGCGTACAGCTCGGTACGTTTACTTACAAAAAACAATTATGGTTGTGTAAATTTTTATTATTGTAAGTAACGATTGGAATTTTTTATGGATTAATCTAACGATTTTTAATACTTGGATAGCGCTGTGGTCTTTGTGCGGATACTTTGACCTTATATAAATTTAGTTATATATATTAAAGGACATCTGCATGGTTATGCATTTGGTACAGTTCTGCTGAGTGAGTGCATTGCTTTAGTTGAGAAGTCATAACTCTGTTTCGATTTATTTTCTATTCAAAGTCTACTTTACTGTACCAATAAGTGGCTAATTACAATTAGCAAAATGTAAGTTAATACACGATTCCACAACATAACATTTACGGTAATATTCATCATATTCCATAGGCCTTTGCGATACGATGAGCGAAGATGAGATTCGTGAGTTCCTCGAAGACAATAAACACTGTCCGTTCTCAATCGATGATGTTAGTGATGAAGACCTACTGAACGAAAGTGGCAAGATGAGGCTCACTCTTGAACTCACGGTGCATTTGCGTGAACAGGGTAGGGGTTTTACTATTGACATAACTAATCATTATAACTAAAGCTCTATATATCGAGTGCCGCTGCGAAACCGTTAAATTTTCTGCGAAATTATTTTCAAAACGCGTATCGACGTGCGGACGAAGGTTAACTTGTTAACAGCGAAAAAATACGCCGTAACGTAAAATCATTACGTATATGACGAAGTCTGTTTTTATTAGCTTTAGTCTTTATTTGTTATTGAATGTACATGTATATATATCCCTGAGTATCTTGCAGGACATCGTACGCTAATATTCTCCACATCGAGACGTATTCTTGACATGATTCAACGAATTTTGCGAATGCGAAAATTCACGATAGCTCGTTTGGACGGTACAATTACCAAGCCCAGTGAAAGAAATGAGATTGTGAATGATTTCCAAAAACGTGGTAAAGATGTGTTTCTGCTTACCACACAGGTATGAAGCTTCTATAGGTTTAGTTGTTGACATTTAGTTGTCCATTGTAATTCAATAGCTCTATTATTATAGGAAATATGGTCCGCATATTCAGTATTCTCACTCAAATTTTATTTTTACGTCCGGTACATGGGCCATTAGGTATTGCCTCAGACAGCATCTGCTGTGTTTATCTGGCTTTTTCTCTAACGTAACTATGAGGCGGCAATGCAGCAGTACATCATAGTTGCCTTAAACAGGACCTTTTTTTGCAAAGCGTCTACAGATATATTTATGAATCGTTACGTTTTTCGTTATCGAAGTACGTTAACGTTTTTTTTTAATCGGCACATGGCAGTCAAGAGAGAAAGAAGTAAACGCTTAGGTAATGCCTAACCTTTGCCGATTAAATTGTAACGAACCACCAAGAGTTTACATTTCTATCTCGATTTTCCACTGCACGTGGTATTTTCTATGATAGTTATACAATTATTGCCTTATAAAATCAGAATTAAGTTGATGCGAATTTATAATAAATCATTACCTGTTTAGCTCCTTCGGGGCATTGGGCGTTAGTTAACAAGGCTCATTTTTTTTTGCTCTATGTTTGCTTGGGGCTTTGTACTCGTACAGGTCGGTGGGGTTGGTCTTACATTGACCAATGCCGATCGCGTCATTATATATGATCCCAATTGGAATCCGGCTACAGATGCCCAGGCCGTCGATCGAGTGTTCCGAATTGGGCAAACAAAGGACGTGTTCGTATATCGACTGATCACCTGTGGCACAATCGAGGAGAAGATATACTCCAGACAGATCTTCAAGGATTCCATTATAAAGCAAACAACTGGAAAACACTCCGATCCTACGAGGTGAGTGAACGTCTCCTTTTATTGGGTTATATATTGAGCTCTTTATATTTCATTAATTCTAGACAAGCGATCACAAAATGTGGATGACTCCATCTTGCTTCTAATCTTGTCTGATGGGTCTTCGTTTCTTGAATTTCGAAATTTTCAATTCTTTTACGCTTAAGTTGAGCCTTTCTTTTTTCGCTTCATTTAACCTAATGTCTCCATGCATACGATCAATATTATACTTATGTGCAATCCCCCTTTTGCCCTACGTATGCGCACAAAGGCACCTTGTAGTCTGATGAAAATAATCTGACACTGTATAGAAATCACATATGATTTAAAAAAATACAGCAGAAACGGAAAGAGTGCACCGAAATACCCATACGAGGGGTAACTAGGCCACAGGTTAACTGCACCGTACACCTACATTGAGATACGCCTTTGCAAAAGTGTTTTTCCGCTGCAATCACAAAATCGACAAATAATACCTTCGTATAATATGAATGGTATCAGTATCATTGCTTACTAACTAAGACGACCGAAATTAAACGTTTGTGTACATCGTATTTCGGTTCGAGTTAACAGGTACTTCACACGTAGCCAATTGCGTGAACTTTTCATACTTAACGACCCTCTTCGATCAGAAACTCAAGAAAAGCTAGCCGAGATGCATGAGAAACTTTTGTCAAACGAAGCTAAGGCCCACATTGACTTTCTGATGGCCAGCAAAATGGTCTATGGAGTGTCACACCATGACCTTTTATTTTCCACCGAAGAGGAGAAAGAGGAGGTGTCTGAAGATCAGCGAAGATTTATCAGCCAACAGGTGACAATCTTAGTTTTAAAATATTTGAAATAAAAAAAAATATTTGAAATGTCAGCGATGCAATCGAATATCGATGCCTGTACTGACATTTAACGTTTGTACTATTTACTTGCAAGGAAGCAACTTATGCCAATCGCAAGGGTCGTCTGTTTTTGGCGACAATAACAAAAAATTACGATTTGCCGTCAATAAAACCATCTTTTCACAAAAGATTTTTTTTTGTTGCTCTCTTTTGACATATCCAAGTAATTTTTAAGGATTTTCTTTTTAACTTAATGAGATTAATGATTCATATCTAATCAAGCGTTTTCTATTGTATAGGTGGAACGGGCCCGGGTCATTCGTGAAAGAGAAGCCGACGTCGTTGCTGTGGACCTGCGGCGGAACCCGCACGTGGTACCCAACCTTGACATGGCGAGCGCGTCGGCACGTAATAGGGCTGCGTCAATGCCATCAACAATCAATCCTGAAAACCTGCGCAACCGGCCACCGCTACCACGGAAAGTTGAGAATTTTAGCGGTGATTCCTACAATTCACTGAATCGAAGCAGCAATACGACGACGAACGAGACTTTCATTGACCTCTCACAGGATGACTTCCAAGACCAGCAGTTTCCAAAACATCTCCACAGTACAATGTAAGTTACATGAGTGAGGAGATGGAGACACAGCGCTGTAGTGACTAGATTATCTATTTGTTCTAAATGAGCCGATCATAGGCTATTTTCGGAGAACAACGATCTAATTAGTTTCGTAGAACGTTAAAGCCGTAGTCGGAGTGCCGAAGCGGTAAGTTCAGGGAATTCAATTAGTAAATACTGTTTTGAGTTACATGAGCTTTTACACTTGATTCTTATGTTCCGCTTTGCAACACCGATTATGAATTAACAACAAGGTTACAACCAGGTAATAAACTTTATTGGTAACTTTGCATACGAGGGATCGTACGGTGCATGATAAGTAAGTTTTCAGGCTTTCTGCTCTGAAGTTCGTTGAAAATGAGCTCTGCAAAAACAGTATATTGCTACATTGAAACGATCCACTAAAGGGGTTAAAGATGTTTCGGAGGAAAATACCACGAACATACGGAATTCGTTTTAGTTATCCTAGTGGTAAATCGTGGCTGTAATATGGGTCTCTCATATAACATTTCCCTACAGCTGCCTAAAACAGCTAGGCGATGTAATACAAACAGGGACAAACTACACACCCTGTGGGTGTGAATTCTTAGGACTTGAAGTAAGCAAGAATGGTCAATCTATAAGCATGATCACATTTGGTATTTTACTTTCTTAGAAACCATAGCATACAAGCAAATAAAGGCCGTTTAAATGGGCACATAAAGATCTGCTTTATGTGTCCATTTAAACTTAAATTTATATTTATTAAATATAAAAGCAAATCTCAGTTTGTTTATTAGCTAAGTGGATCGGTTGATTTTTAAACATGCTAATGTTCTAGTACAGAATTCCTTATTTAAAGAGAAAAATGCTTTATTTCAGTTAGCTATTCAGTTTGCTATTGTGGGTGTATTCTTACACTTTTTACAAAAAATACACTGCATCTATTATGTTCGTAACAGTTGTACGACTATAACGAACGTTATACGTATTGTACGACGATTGCATACGATTAATAAAATTCGTTAAATTGCAGAATTGAAGACGGCAGCCGGACGGGCGAGCTCATCATTGTGGACGACGACGACGACGACGACGATGATGACATACACATCATAAAAGTCAGTTTTGGTTTCTCTTTAGTATTTTGCGAATTCGCTGTACTATTTAGAAGCGTATAGCGTAATCTGCTCTACAATTTCATATTAGGCGTGGATCAGCTTAGCTCATACCGACATTAAGCACCGCTCAAGGCGTGTACAGCGCCCTGTAATTGTATGGCCAACTCTTGCAGTGGCCGATTCGATTGTAAATCGAACGTTGTCTAACGTGGGCGAAATCTCACCTTAATGCTGATATAACGAGTTTCCTACAATGTCATTCATTGGTAGAGCAACGGGGTCACGGTTACCAGTCAACGTCATGGTGACAGAAAGTTGCAGAAGTTCCGCATAAAATTAACATCAATTATGATACTCGCCATAGTAGAGGTTACAATACTTTCTGCCTTTGCAACTCGCTCGTAGAAATATTCGCGAAACAACGTTGAGATTTTCTACCTACGTTTACGCTATACAAGAATTCCGATGTGACGCGTAGTGACAGCTAGTGCTACATTCAATTTGTTGCTCTTGCTTCGAGATCCAAACATCAACCCATTTATAAATTAACTCTTGCAATTTTTTTATTTGTAGGAGACGATACGCGAGCGCGAAGTAACAATAATTAAGGACTCGGATGACGACGAGTTCAAGATCGAAGATGTCACCCCTAACAAACTGACCAGTGGTACTGGCAATCATAGCATTACAAGGTCGCCCGCGACCCGCATTAGGACGGAAGAACAACACAGTCACCACTTAAGTTCACGCTTGCCATCTCAATCACCCGCTCGACCGCGACGGAGCGTCAACGACCGTGGTGACGACGTCAGCGAGGATGAGGACAGCAGTCCCATTGTACCATATGGACGTGCGAGGCGACTTGTAATCGTCTCGGATCAAGAGGATGACAGTGAAGATCTTGCTCTAGAAAACAAAACGCGCCCTGAAGTTTCAAATCCAGAAGATGATATTAAAGATTTTGGTCTTGTTGCAAACACTGAAGAGACTTTGACGCTCAAGAGCCCTAACATCGTATCGAACGAAAGTAATGTGAGCTTTGAAAGAGCGAATGATTTGGCTTGCAGAAGTGGCCTTTTGCCTTCAGCAGGAAAAAAGGCCAAACGTCGTTCAGTGGCCGTGATCCAGCGAGCATCGCCTGAACCTGGTGATCATGAAGATGATTCGATGGACACGACTGAAGGCAATAACAGACCTGGTGTTTCATCTAGTAAAAATAAAACTGATGAGCAGGAGGAGCGTCTAAGAGCAGCCGAAGAAGCCGCTTATGACGAGGCCTTCGAGATAGATGATATTGATGAGAGCATCATCGAAAAGACAATTCTTGAGGCTTCAACGACGGCGTCCGATACTGATGGTGGTCACAATTCAAGTAGCGCTGCTGAAAAATCTTGGAACGGGACTTCGAGCATATCAGTGGGCCGGGGGACTGAGTCGGCTGAAAATGACATCAGCATGATGGTCGAAGAGAGCATTATTGACGAGGACGACGACTATCATTTAATGGAAGTAAAAAATGGCCAGCAACAAAGGACCGACGTATCAGTGACACAAGATGAAGATGAGGTCGTTGCCGATAGCTCAGATGAAGACTTGTAAATAGATATCGGGTGCGTAGGTCCGTCCTAGCCAACGTGGGTGTCCACCAAAAAACTTGACTTGTTCAGTAGTTTTTTAATAATAAATGGATTAACAATAATTTCAGTAGTGCTTTTATTCATAGCAAATCCAGGGAGTTTTTTCAGCTCTTTTTATAATGATTTTTTACTTGTGCTGTTGTTGCAAAGAACAAGCGAAATTTTGTTATTTAAATTTGCTTCACTGATTTTATAAAGAACTTTTTACTTCAGTAGCTAATTGTATTGAACTCAATAAAATGTAGATCTTTTGTCAAGTACGATATTAATAATGCGTTGCTTTCGCAGACAAATTCGTCTTATCTTAAATTTAGAGCTACTAACTTGCACGTTACCAAAAGAATAGGGAACTAATACCACTATTTTTGATAGCAGATGGTACATCACCGTAATAATATAGGACCAAATGGAGAGAGTATTTACGAATAGGTTAAGTAAATTTTTTTTCTAATAACATGATAAGAGGAGTAAAATACGAGCTAAACATAACTTTTATAGAATAAATAAGCAGACACTGAACAAACAATGAGCAAGCGAAAACTAAAAAATAGATTAAAAAAAAAAGTAATAACAGAGCTCTACGAATTCACCAGCGTTGTAGTAATCCATCTAGGACTGGAGACTGTGAACAAAACATTTAAATCCAACATCTCTTCTTAGTTTTGTCAGCCCTCAAACCCATACACCGCAAAGTAGCTTTAAAAGCATGATGTTTCGACTCTGCATAAAAGACCGAGTTGCGTGACGAAGATCATCCCTTTTTTGAATGAACCTTGGGTCAACTTGGATAAAACTATTAATTAATACATGTCAACAGTTTTTACAACAGGCACAGCTATAACAGTACGATACAGTGATAAGCTCTCCACGGTTGCGTCGTGGACGACAAAACGTACCTGATGCAAAATTAAATAAAATGCAAATAGGTTATTTTCTGATCAATAAAACCACTGCTGGCGTTCGCAGCCGAAAACTTTTAGATTGGGATTTTCATATTAGGTATCTCATGTCTGGTTTCGACATACAGACGTTTCACTTACGCCTTGCACTCGTTGCACACTATTTCAAATTGTTAGATTAGGATAGCCGTTGCTAAGCTGATCGTATCGAAATTACTGATAACCTACATTAACATGACTTATCATGAGAAACAGATTTTTTTTTATGGAACCAATATGGATAGTATCCAGCAAAAGCGTCATGTCATATTCGTGTTCGGTCGTCTTAAAAATATTTTAAAATATGAACAACAGATTAAACTATTTTAAAAACAATTGTATATTTAGTGTATACCTCAGTTTGATTGTGCATAACAAGAGAAACTATGATATCTACCAATTAATGTGTGATAAAGTCAGTATCGGAAGCAACATTCTTTTTGATCGAAAGAGAAAATCAAAAACAGAGCAAAGTGACCTGATTATTCCCTGACGCGTCTTTCCGTCGTGAGAACTTGGTTGCAAATAATTTTTCAGTTACAGATTTCGCCATATTGGGTACGTTTATGCGCGTCTCTAGTCATTCAAAAAAATCGAAAAATACAATTTCTAGATGTGGAAACTGATGCTCTCCGCCAATTTGACGTGATGGTGTGGCACCGGGCTAAAGACAATTGATTCTACTATTCATTATATTTCTTCGTTATTAATTTATTTCTTACTTTTGATGTAATTACAATACGAATACGTGTATAAGATACAGATATAAGAAATAAGAATAATGGATATAAGGAATAATAATAATAACCAATATTTTAATGATACATCCTAAAAGAGAAAAGATAACAAGGTATGTAATAATGGCATAAGCTCGACAGCGTGACATTTGCTGTTGGTTAAAAGTGAGGTGACAAAATGATGAAGTGATCCTATTTGACACCTTTGAGACTCATCACCACAGTATTTCGCTTGTAAGTGCTGTTCGCCTAACAAAAACTTTATGTACAGTAAAGTAAATGATGGAATCCGTGTACCGTAATGATGGAACCAACGTCTAGCGTTACCTTGTGTCTGTTCATTTGGTTTACTTCCTTCCGTTATTAGTGGCGGTTCTAAATAAAAATATGCCAATATCGTTTTTCTTTTTGCTTCTGTATTTCGACATGGGCAACGCTACACTTTACTAGGTGCATGTAGTAAAAATATCTTTAGAATACCCAGCCCTTGTTCTGAAAGAAGGTGACGTTTTTTTGTCTGCAACCTGGGTTTCTTTAGCGCCCTAGGAGTTTTCGGAGAGAAATGTAATAGAGAAAATTTCAAAAAACGTCTGTTGGGTCTGTAGGTTAATTACCCTTATATTAGACGTGCTCCACCGTTGGCTACTGTTATTGGTGGACTGTGAGAACAAACACTCTAATATCAAGCGCCGATGAATAGAACTATAAACTCCTAGCCATGCAATGTCATTGTTCCTAAGAATACTCGTTTTTTAATAAAAAATTCAAAGAAATATGTCTAATGAGAGAATTACGTGGGAATCAAACTAAGATGACAAAACAGTATAACGAGGAAGCATGCATTGCTTTAATTCAAGCAAATGTCTGCTGAAAGTAATACTTCCAAAAATCTAGCTTTTCCTTTTTTTTTATAATAATCCTTCTATTGTCACTTACCATGCTAGGCATTGTAATTATAAATCAGGTACAGAATTAATTTGCTAGACTATTTTTAGAAAAGTGCGTCTTGTTAGCTATTTATAAAGATCATGAAGTTCAAAGTTGGCATATGACCAGCTCCTTCAGCATACGACAATTGCTGAAATACTATATATATTATTTTCAATTTTCTTCCTAACTAGTTTCATTGCAAAAAAATCTAAAATTGTACATCTCAATAATTTCCGAAGGCCCAGTCCCGTCGCGATTTTATGTTAGGTAATTGCACTTATTTAAATCACCTTCGCCGCTATAATGGCTTGTGCAACTTGAGTAGTACTTTACCGTTCTCCTAACTTGCTTCGACTGGTTAGCAAATTGCATGAGTAACCGACATTCCGTGGTGCAACCGAAAATCACACAGCTATTTCCAAAATCCACCCCCATAGTCTCGCACATCAAATCAGTACAATCAAAGGATCTCGCGTCGAGAGTTCTTCTCGATAAAATATGTGTCCACCTCTACCATTCGATACATTTTCGTTTTTCTTTTGTTTTTCTCAGCCCGTATACAGGATGTTTAGCGCGTCCATTTCACGCGTACACTCTACCGCCACGTTGTCAACGTCGCGCATGCATCGCGCACTGCGTAATGTTACGCTTGCTCAAGTTATCAACAGCTGACCACCCATCGGCGATTGCATGCCCCATGCGCTTTGATGACGACGGGCTCCATCGTTCGACCATTTCTATTATCGCCCGTATCGTTCCGGGGAGATGCACACGCCGATCGACACACAGACAAATAGGCGCGAAAGCGCTATATGGGGGTATAGCCTTTGCAAGCGGCTATTAAAGATTCGGTTCTGGTGGAGAGAACACAAGGAAATGCTACCCTGAGCCGGCTGCTACGGGAGCCAGTCAGAATAATGCTAACGTTCATCGTAACAGAAGCGCAAAAGTATTGGCGCGCAATGGCAAACGGTGCAATCACACCGTGGCCAAAAAAATATAGTGGTAGTTCTACTTAAAGCTGTCGTTGGCAGCTGGTTTCTCTGGCACCCACGGTCAGAAAAAAATATCCAGCTAACCCAGTGCAGTGATGCTCTCGATATAGTTCATTTTCTCACTCGTTCTTTTTCTGCTGATATTTTCACTTAAGGGAGATCTTCCGTCCTATACGACTCGTGTTGCCGAATGTTCGTGCCTAGCTAGTGTTGCCCATCCGGCTCAGCGGTGAAAGAGTAAGCTCCGCGATATTTATAGTAACTTCTACGCACTCCTTCAAGCTGCCTGCTTGGCCAGTCCGCCCGTCGGAGTTTGTTGGGTGACAGAGTTGTTTTGTCGAGTGTTCTGGTTGACTGGCTGCTAGCTGGCCGGCCAGCCGCCAGCGTTTCTGCTGTATGCGAGAATCAAGCCCGCCAGGCCAATTGGCGAAAACTATCTTAGTGGACTAAACGGATCCAGAAGGATCTACGGAGACACGGCCGAGTACGCAGTTTTATGGCCGATCTGAAGGTGCGGATAGCAGGGCGCTCTCTCTCTGCGTCCAGCTCGGACAGAGAAGGAAACATCTATCCGAAAAGAAAGAGATCTGTCGACATCATGCGGAAAGTGGAAGGACCCTCGAAAACAGCAGTTTACTGAGTGTGCCCGTCGTCCCTTGAGTGATTCCGTCTTCATCTTCGCTAGTGATTGCCAGTCTCGATTGTATGGGAGGCCCGCTAGAGAATCACTTGGCCTCGGCGACATTCTCGCCGGCTAGGGTCAGAGAATTAACGCACTGTCAATGGCTTTCTTGATCTATAACGGCGCTTGCTTAAGCGACACTGTGGGCTGATGATCCTCGAATCGGCGCCTAGCCAATTTGGTGATGCGTTACGTGGCGTACCGTGCGACTGTAAAAATTAAACGGTGATTGGAGACGGGAAAGCGTGCAATCTAATTATCTAGATCTTTCTATATGGTTAGTAAGGTACCGATAGAAGCATGAAAGAGCATTAGAACTACTAGAACGTATTGGAAAGTATCAGAGTTGAATCTACTTGTAGTGTGTATTTTTTGTTCATACACAACAAGGTGTATTGCCGGTGAATGGAAAGGGAACTCCCACCATAAGGTAGCTAATTACAATAACCTATGAGCCGAAGCGGCCACTCCGCCATAAAAAAAACTCTATTTAAAGCCGGGCATCTATTCGCTGGAACGAATGAGCTATTGGCATCATTAGTAAATGTGAACATAGAATGTTGTAGTAATATAAGTTAGCAGAGTATGCCTCCTGCGTCGTGGTCCGCGAAGTTTATAAGTTATTGTCCCGTAAACAAATTTCGGGGAACGAAAGCTTCAGTGGAACAGTGAACGTCAATTGAAGTTTAACACCATGATCAGAGATTCGTGTAGTCGCTGCGTCCAGGTTTAATGGCAGCACTGAACCCGAAAGAATTCTGCAGAAATCAAATAAAAGAGTCCCTATCAGGTAAGTGTTAGATCTTGTGCATACGATTAACATATTTAGCATGTAAGTTCAAGTAGCATTTTTTTTTTTAACTATTAAAGGAAAATGCTCGCCGAAATCCTCGTAGTGAAATTTTATATGTAATGTAAATGGACGTAAAAGGTTATTCTCAGCTTGTGAGAACTGATTCAATAGAGTGATTCCACTCAATAGAGTGATTCAAATAACCCGTAGTTTACACGTGGAATATCTCTCTAAAATGTTATTTGCTGCGTTAAACTCTGACGCGTGTTGTCTCTCGCTGTTATCAGGTTTGTGTTTTTCGTTATGGCAATTCCAGTGCCACACTCAGCCTAGTAAGGTTAAACACGTTAACTAATGATAACGTTAATGCATATTTCGATCTTGGGAACAAAGCCTAGATTAAAAAAGTTTAATAGAAGCAGGTTTTTCTTCCAAATGATTGCTTCATTCCACAACATAATAATATTTGCTTCTAATTGAAGCTGCATAAAGGCTGTATATTGTTTGCATTTAAGAAGATTTCAAAGTGATTATGTTTTTAAAAATTGTTTACCTAAAGTATGAGAATTGTTAGGATACATGTTGCCGCAGCACAAAGCTTGGGAGATCAGGTAACTTCGTAGCGATAGAGTGGGCGCCTCTTTTCCGTGCGCATGAAGTGAAATAGTAAGGATTTTACTTTTCGTTCTGGGGTGATAATTCGCTTGATGTTACCAACCGGATATATAGTAACGGGCTCGCCGGTCCAATCTAATAAAGAACACGAAACATAAAGCTCTGTTTAATTTGACCTGTTGTATAGTATGTCATTCACGAACCTTGGACCCCTGGGTTTTATACCAGTCGTTTAGGCTACTGCATTAACGGCAAGACAAAAAATATCGAGTTTCCTAACACGATATTTCTGACGCTGAATGTGTTGATTTCAGCTGGTTACGGCTTTGAGAGTACCTGGTTGACCCAGCATGGAGTCAATATACGGTCAAAGAGAGCCGGCTTTTGTGACGCTCCGTACCAGAACTTTTCGGTAAAAATTATTTAATAAGTTCTCCATTAATCTGCCATGTGGCGGGCTTAAGCCTTGTGCTTCTGCAATGTTTAGATTTTACGCGAAGTTTAGGAACTTCCGAGTACTACAGTTACGTTGATGTACCAAAGACCGATAATATTTTTCCAAAGACACCTTCCTGGGGTCAAACTGTGCTCTACGAGAACATCAATGCGCCTCTAGAAACAAGCTGCCCTGAGATGGATTCCCGAAGAGTTTTGGCATGGCAAAGTGTCCGTATATTTTGCCAAGGCTGCTTATTTATGAAGTGTATTTTCTATATGGTGTGTTTAGGCGCAATAGAGAAATGTCCCGCAGGCCGTGTTGACTTTTCTTAAAAAATCTCCATAATGAAGCGAAATTTCATGAAAGAACAGAGGACAGTTAGATAAGTCCGGTTCTAATGCTTTTTTGTCTCAATCTTCCTGTAACAACACCAATATGATTCAATGGTATTATTTTTCAGATACAATTTAGCTTACTAGCTAATCCTAACCCATTGCAACAGTTAGAGGCCAAGCCATTGAGGACATTTAGATCTGACGACTAGCACTTCCGTCTACCGTCACTTTAATTACACATATACGCACACACACACACACACACACACACACACACACATACACACATACACACACACACAACCACGTCAGAACCGTCGATGTTGGATCACGCATCGTTTTATGGGCCGTCGGAAAACAACCAAATGGAGCTCAGCATGCCACCCAGATGACGCTGGTTATGACATGCCGGTTGTCCTCACTGCTTCACGCGTAAGCAAGGCTGGTTCCTTATTCCATTATTCGATAAGATCCAATCTACAACCCTATGATTTCCACCTGGCCACCATTACGTTCCGCCGCGCAAAGCACGCATGGGTCGAATTGGTAAACATGTCCTGCGAAAGAGGAGGCAGTTTTGTCTTTCTCCCTATAAAACCACATGGTCGCGGGGAAATTAAGCGGCACACACCCACGGGTTCCGGCAACCGGATACCGCGCTGTCAGAACTGTGGCCGCTGTTCTTGCTGCAGTTGTTGTTTAGCCGCCATTGGTACCCAGTAGGCGTGAATAATAGGACGTCGAACTTCCATGACGACAGCCGTAACAGCCACAGAAGTATAGGACTAAACTAGCACACAGTAGTTTTGAATGAGCAGTGCTTCCGTGCATACGGCCAAAGCTGCCAGTGCGTGATTAGAACGCTCGAATTCCCCCTTTGTCCAGTGAAAGGTGGTACACAACATTCAAAGAGGTGTCGACAATTTTGCTGCTGACTGATGGAACTACTCATAGAACAACAAAGATATTTCCTTCATTCTGGATTCTGGGGGATGATTGCTGAATAACGAAATAATAAATTAATAATGAAACTGATAATAAAATTATTGAACGGGACGCTGAAAGAAGAACGATCAACACGACGCAACCGATATTCATTCAGACGGCAGAACGTACACTGATGGAGTAGATGCCCGAATGAGCTTACTGCTTTGTTGTAGGTCCTGTATGAGTAATTAAATCTTATTAAAAAGCATTAGTTATAACTTATTGTATGTGCAGAATCGGATTGACGCTTAACGATGAAGTTAATAGTTGTGTATGGATATGCATATATATAAGCATAAAATTACCATGTGATTGCACTGAAACATCGAGAACATTTGCAATAGGTTTTTTTTTTATGGTGCTGTTTGCGTCGATGTTCGTCGCCTGATAAAGTGAGGAAGACTATAAGCATACAAACTTTCCTTATCCCACGTAAGATCATTAGGGAAAGCTACCAGTATACGAGAGCAAATTCGATATGATTACAATTACATTTAGTGGTCGAAAATTATCTGCGTAAATGACCAGTGAAAGAAAACCGAACAAGAGTTTTACTCGGTAAGCAACAGTGATATTTTCGAAAAAATTATACGAATTGATTTTTCCTGTGAAAACATCAACCAGCGCTAATTTCTAATTGAGAGCATGCCACGACTTTACACATTTTTGTGTTTCCTGTGGATAGCTAAACAAGGACAAGAAATATCGCCCTAGCTTGCTGTAAGACAATGTCTAGGTATCACTCCTGGGCTTAGCGTTTTTACGAGAATGCGTTAATGGCATTGGATGCCACAGCTATAAAAGAGCATCAATCAGTGTTTTATGAAGCAGTCTCACTGGCTTTCTGGTTACGCCGTCGTAAACTTTGTCAACGCAATACACATTACCGGTGTCCATTGACCAATACGCGTGCTGATAACGAGGTTAGCAAATAGTCGAGGTTTTGCTCGTCTTGAGTTAATGCTATGTACATGCACGAACACGTTTATAACAGCATTTTTCGAAATAATCTCACAGTTTCGAAATCTTGAGAAAACATTACTCAGCCCTTAGATGAATGGTCGATATATATCTTATAATTGAATGCGTGGAGAAGGTGGATAAAGATGGCAAAATATACCATCAGTAATGTCGAATCGAACCATTTAATATGATGGAACTGTGATGTCCTCGGAATTCTTTCAGGATGATCCTATTCTGTCGCTAACCCTCCTCTGGGGGTCCCACAGGGCGAGGCCTTTCCTTGTTATTTCGAGGTAAAAGCGTCCGAGTATTACCGTCACGATGAGTATTTGGCAGCCGTTGCTGATTGCCCCAGATTTATCTAAACGGGGTGTGGGTAAACTACGGCGATCGCAGGCGGCGAACCTGTTCAGTCTCATGATCGGGTGCCTCCTTGGCTTTCTGGTCACATCACAGTTCCTCCTTTGGATCAGGTATATTTTAAAGACTTTGAACTATGCATTCTAAAAACTTACGTATCATCAACATGTATAATATATATATATATATCAGAATATTAATAGAATTATTGCAATAATATATATATGTAATAAGCATGTGCACAGCAGATAAACCAGTTTTACTGTGAACAAATGAACATTGTTAACTGTAGGACTTGCACATAAAACAAATAACTGTAGATATTAGGAACGTTACAAATTATCCTCAAGCACGCAACATATCGTGGCGAATTGACCAAGGCAATATTTCACCTGTAGCAAATATTGAATCCAATATAATAACATGAAAATCTAACGTTTGTTTATCGAATACAGATATAATAGCAGTTGTGATAACGGTCTATGGGAAGTGGCTCGTAGGACGTCCAGGAGACTAGCTCAGAAACTGGTTAGCGCGGATATCATCGGTGAGAGTGGCCTATTATTTACAGGTATGTAGAACTGCATACCTAAATGGTTATGCAGAATATTTTAATCATATATATACACATACATATATGGCTATCTAAAGCACTACTACCTTTTTGTATTCAACTTGTATACGTATCGAACAAAGGTATCAGTATGTGATAATTTATAGCTGTATAGGTTTATGTATATGTGTAGATTTGACAAGGAACGGGCCACAGCGCTGTTGAAAGAGACCGGGGGCCGCTGATTCAAATGTTGTCAGCGACACATATATTATGTAACTGGCGAAAGTCGTCTAGTGTAGCGAGATACAGGCCATAACAAGGGCCTGTAACTGAATGAGAAAATTAGGGTAAAATTCAGCAACGAAAGTCGCAAAGTGTTTTTTCCTTTTCAAAAAATGGTTCTGTCCTGGTTATATATGCGGCGCTATAGGTGCACAAAAACAGTTTTATATACATATATATTTAAATGAGTATACTTTCCTCCTAAGTGTTTCCATATCGAACAAATAGATAGCGCAGTCCTTGATAACTGGGTAGAGGGTAGGGGGTGAACTGCATATTTTTTTCGAGTCCGGTATTGAAGCCATTAGGTTTGCCAGCGGGTTTGCTGGAGTTATCTGGGTGTTTCTACGAGAGATCGATGAAACGGCATAATAACAATGTGGCGGAGTAACTATATGCCAATACCGTCCGGTCGTAAATTACGGATAAATTACGTATTGTCAATCGTTTACTAATTAGTCTCATCTGAACTCACTTAGGTGTGATGACCGCACAAAGATATATTGATTCCCGAGCAGTGGCCATTTACGATACGTGGGGTCAAGGAGCTCCCGGGGGACTCCTCTTCTTTTCATCTGATGGAACTGTACGTCATATAGATTTTGAGTGATGATGGAATTTTCCTGAATGAATGACGTTATCCTTTTTTACACTGAACAAGTGAAAAGGAACTTGTTTATGTTTGTTGTTAATTCAAGCTTTTGTTGACTTTATTTTCACAGAAATTCTGTAATTTCGGAACGCTAATATCCACATAATAAATTCCAAAAACCATTAGATGTTCTCGTATACTGTGACACGATGACGCTTAGATAGTTGTTCTACGTGAAAACTTAGAGTTGTTTGATCGGTATCTGCCGATTCCTTAATTTGGTTCAATATCTTAGGTATACAAGAGGACTATACGCTACGCATAAAGCTCAATGCACACATTTAACACGAAAGCTTTCGTTGCCACCGTTTGCCTACTCATTTACAGACATCAAAACATGGCTTACCATTAGTGGCACTAAGATCGGTGGATGATTCCTATCCTCCGCAGAAGAAATCATTCATGATGCTTAAATATATGTACGATAATCTGCTCGACAAATACGATTGGTTTATGCGCTGTGATGATGACGTGTACGTGCATACGGAAAGATTAGAGCTGTTCTTGAGATCAATTAACTCCACGAAGGCGCATTTTTTAGGTAAGCACCTAAGTCACACTATAGGTTGAAGTCCCGCCAAAGACATGCACGGTACGACAGGTGCGATTGCGTCAAGATACACAGCAGAGCGTATGATTGGAATAAGAACCGTATGAGAATTAGTGGGCTTAAGCTGGTTTTTGACGGGTAATAATAATAAATATATACAAATATGATTTATGTACTGTTTCCTTTGATTGACATTGGTGTAGGAATCGCAGGTACAGCTCTAACACATTTTACTTCATTTTTGGCCAGTTTAGCCTAGTACAAATTATATTTATATAGAAAAAATGTTTTGTTTATTTTTTCTTAATAGGTCATAACGGTGACACTATATATGGGTAACTCTTACCAGCTTATATAGCACAAGTATAAAAGAAAAGCCCATTATGCAGTTATTTGGTAAGTGGCTGTATCCTTTTAATGGTCCTTGGTTTCGTCGCGTACTTCCTATCGAAAACACCTATTCTGCGGTGGGTCACTCGAACAGGCAAAGATGACTAGAATGATATATTTACTATTTAGTGGCTTGATTGTAACAGCAGTCTGCGTTATTTGTTCAATTTGGCTGCAACTTTGCGACGACTCCATGCAGGTCAGGCGGGACTGGGTAATAAGGCCGAACACGGTCAACTAAATCTTGGTCCAAATCAAAACTTCTGCATGGGTGGACCCGGGATGATTATGAGCAGGAAGACGCTCTCGCTTATAGGACCACATATCAAGTACGACATAAAGTTACTATTCAATTAAGTATAAAGCAATCTTGATCTAAACGTTCTTGCTAGATTAGCGAATTGCTGCATTTAAAGCTTCTATGCTAACACATTCATTGATTGATTTATCGCAAGTCTTTCTTCTTACTCACATAAAGCTCTTTAATTATAAAAATCTCACGCGCGTAGTCCAGTTTCTCAGCACTCAAGCTATCAAAAACGGAATCGCAAAAAAATATACATATATGTATAAATATTTATAGATAAATAACATAGAAGGAGGCTGTAAATAATATAAATGTATTTAGTAGATGTTTGATCTGCAAGCCGTCTGGAAATCTGATAACGACCATGATGTCGATAGCTTAAAAGCCCTCGAATTCCTTGTTCAGGTATTGTCTTGAACATCTGTATTCAACACACGAAGACGTCGAAGTGGGGCGATGCGTCCACAAGTTCGCAGGTAAACGGGATTCCAAGTGTAATTAGGCTTTGCCGACAATTAAATAAATCTATCTATTAAATAAATCTACTATTCAGTTTTTTCGTTTATTTCTAGTTCAATAGTTATCTACTTTAGTACCTTCTAGAGTTAGACGTAACGCCAGGGTACGGCTGGCGGTTTGCCAGATACAAAATATGATTAGGTCTTCATTACTTTGACGCCAACGCAAAAAGCTGGGCGTTCTGCGTCCGGCCCACTCAGCTGAGTTCGTTATTTCGAGATGTCAAACATATAAGTTTAATGTAACGGCTGACAAATAAGAGCTGCACTTTGCTTCTTTGTGCAGACTAAATTACTAGTCTAATTTCATTAATCCTTATATACGGCATATAGTGCTAATCCATAAGCGGAAGGGAGCTTTAGCGAATTGTCATGTTAAATGTTAAAAGTATGTTTTTTTCTTTAAAAAAAGAGGAAAGAGACATAACATTATGTCGTGTTCTGAATTTACGTTCAACGACCATCGCAGGTATTCCATGCACATGGTCATATGAGATGCAGTCAATATTCCACAACAACTTTGGAGGCGAAATAGAGGCCGAAGCTCTAAGCAAGAATGTACTCCAGAAAGTCATCACATTGCATCCAATCAAACGACCCCGGCAAATGTACCTCATGCATCGAGTATTTTTAAGGTTGAAGAGCGCAGAACTTAGACATCAGCTCATTGAACTCGAGAGAGATGCCAGGCAAATGCTTTATTATCAAGTAAGCAGTATCACTTGGTAGCATATGGTGTGATACATAAAGTGTTTGCGCAATCGTTACTACACCGCACCTATCATACAGTGAAGCGTACCAGATAACCCATGCTACTTAATCTTGTCATTATTTTTAGAAATCATTAGGTAGGAAACATGGATCATCAAATACAAAGAACTATTTCCTACGAAGCTTAATAGTTATCAACCCAGCGTTATTAAAGAAATCACGTTACGTATCTATTTAGATGCATGCAATACGAGAATATAGGTGATTCTAAAAATTCTAAGGGTAAATGATCTTTTCGCCAAGGCTGCAAAATGGCATTTTTATATTTCAATGATGTGGAGTGAAACTTATAGTTCAGGTCTCTACTTTTTTTTTTTATTGTCTCATCATTTTTGTCTCAAAAAAAGTTACCGTTTCAATTTCCCTGTCCCTTTTTAATCGATAAAATTGCATTGCTGGGTCTCACTTGACGGCTTTCTAGGGAGACCACTGTCAATTACTGGACGGCGATGAGTGCCCTTCGTTTGATCGATCCGTACTTCAGCATCCACTAAAACAGTTCAAACCTGTTTCTCTTCATGACATTCAGACATGGGACTTCTTCTCGAAAAATTTATACAGTCCAGCAAGTTCCAACCCTCGAAGACGAATTGAAGAGTTTAATGAGATTGCCATCAATGAGGTTCGTTATTTACTAATGCATTTTGATGCACAGTTGAAGTTGAACTACCTATGCGACAGCAACAAAAAAAACCTAAAGAAATTATGAAGAGGCCAAATCAAAAGTCTTGGCGACCTGAACACCTGGGAATTCACTTGACAGGCCCCAGACAATGGTGTCCTGGTAAGGAAAGTGTTTCTAATTTGGTTTCGGACCATTGCTGTTGGCTAAAAACACAGTGATGTGCAAATTAAGTATTTGGTTACTACTCCAAAAACATTAGTATGCGTCTGTTTGTCTTTATATGACCTAATGTATATATACATATACACACAGACACACATATATATATATATATATATATATATAGAAATTAATAGGGCCTACTTTTGACACGATAACTCTAGGTGATATCGGATCTAATGGCAATGATAAATCGATATTCTAAACAGAGAGGACGCGTCATTGATTATCGGGACGTCGTATATGGATACATGAGGTGGGTATCTAATGTAGACTCGAATAAAAAGCGCACGAATGGTCGGACATCAGTATTAAAATTATGATTGTTCCAACTGAAAACCTTATTTCAGCCCCGAATGGACCAGAAAAAGACCAGTGAATCAGGTGACTGGCTCTCTACATCGATTAGCTACGTGCTCATGCACCAATGACAAATAATGATACAAATATAACTGGTAACTGCAGGTATACCCCGACGCAAGGCATGGACTTTGTCCTCGATTTGTTGTTAAGCTATCGAAAATTTCGGGGCAGAAGAATGAGTATACCTGTTCGTAGACACGCCTACCTTCGGCGGAGTTTTGCTAGCCCTCTCGTGCGGCTTGTCGAAGAAAACGACCTTAAAAAGGTAACCACGAAAGAAAAAGTTGTTGTCGCGTATAGATCGTTTTTAAAGAAATCGCATTCACTGGTCCATTTTCTACCAACGACACGAACTATACAACCCACGCGAACGAAGTACACATGTTTATAGTTCGGCGCAATAGTTTTGGGTTACTTAAGCTTACCATGTGAATTAATTGAAAAAAGAGTCTTTATCGGTTTCGCAATGGTTTTCAAACAACTGCAGGTACTTGTTTTAGGTGCACTTTATCGTGCCGCTGGCTGGCCGCTCCGAGGCGTTCAAGCGATTTCTGCAAACGTACGAAGCGAACTGCGTCCTCCAGAAACATTTTACGGCATTAGCTGTAGTGTACTTCCAAAATTCGGACGCTAGACCTGCTGAAGAGGAAGACCCAAAACTTCTTCTTGAAGCTTTTAGAATTAAGTACGTGCAATAGATTTTTATTGTTAGATAGAAACAGAGTGTTTTTTTTTTTGTATTATATGCATAAGTAAATGAAAAGTTTCAATGGGAACTCGGACGCGGCAACCCATTGAATATGCATTCTCGGCTAATGCTTGGGTCACACAAATTAAGCCTATAACAACGACTAATTTGGTGAGGATTTAATGATGATTTTTCGGACTAAACGACGGCGTGCTCAACGGATCACGATTCTATATGAAAAACAAACGATGCACGTGACCTGCTTGATCCCCTTATGAGCGTTCAGGGCTGTGATCTTGAACCGTCGCGACCTAGGATGCAGCCAAGACCTGCGGCCCTCTACGTAGTATATAGGAAGCATTTTTGCTACCAGTAAGAAGAAATAAAAGCTCTACCTTTTCAAAGGCCTGCGCAAGATCTATCGTCAGCTAGATATATTTAATTGATTGGGAAGCGTTGTATTTTTTGAATCTGATTATTTCATTCAAATTTTCCTGCTTTTTTAGGTACAAAAATCACGATGTGCGCCTTGTCGAGGCCAGCGGCCAGTTCTCCCGTGCACAGGCGTTGGAAATTGGCGCTAAATTGTTTTCGCTGGATGCTCTCCTGTTTTTCGTGGACGTCGATATGATTTTCGACGACGGCCTGGTGCGCCGTATTGCCTGGAATACACAACAAGGCCGGAGCGTCTATTTTCCGATTGTGTTCAGTCAATATGACCCTGCACAGATCGCCGGTTCCGAGAAAATCGTTCCAACGATATCGTTTAGCAAAAAATTCCCGATTTATGATAATGCTAGTAATAAAAATAGCGAAACTCGAAGTTTTGTTGCTTCAGGTCAAACAGAATCGGCAAACAACGCGGTTGGACAACAGACGCTACGTGCTTCATTAAACAACTCCTCTACATTGACGTCTGATGGGATTAGACTAGAGTCACCGTTAGAGCTAGCCGCCTCGGCTGCCAAACGAGCGGTCACCGATGATCGACACGGATATTGGCGTCATTTTGGTTTCGGCATCGTCGGCATCTACCACTCGGACCTAATGCTCGTTGGAGGTCTTGACACAACGATTGAGGGTTGGGGTAAAGAGGATGTAGAGCTGTTTGACAAGATTGTCGCTTCAAACTTGACCGTATTCCGAGCGCCTGACCCCGGACTTATCCACGTATTTCATCCGATTCATTGTGCGCTTTCACTGTCAAAAGAACAGGCCGAAATGTGTCGCGGAACCAAACTTGCCTCAACTGCTTCCTGGGATGACCTTGGCGCTCGGGTGGAAAGACAGTTTCCTGATTTGCTCAGCGATTGAGTTGGGAAATGTATGATTACCGCTACTGTGCCTTAAGTTTAGTCAGACCCCTGCGCTAGTGCTTTTTCCTTTAGTAGATTTGGATAACATTGAAATCACATTTAGCTTACTTAAGGTTGAGGGAATGTGGAAACGTACGACTTACAATGTTTTTTTTTGACTGTGTTGTACATTGAGCCTGTAGATAAAAACAAAAAACGGTAGAAGGTTTGTTTGAAACGGGTACAGCGGTAGTCATATCTTTTTCGTGTAAAAAGCATAGTTACTTAATCATCATAATCATCATCACCATCATCATGTCGTCGTCATTGTTCGGTAACAAATATAGAATTGTGCTAAAAATTGAATTTTGAAGCTAGAGCTGTCAGCGGTTCCATAGGTACCCGCCGATAGCGCAGTCCGTATAATAGTGCAGTCACCAGGAGGTGTCTCAAAACGTTCTCACTATGCCTCGACTTCCACGAGATCTGTCACGCTACAATAATGATTCAAGAAATATGATGATTTGAGTGCGCCAGTGTAAGGTGAATATAGGCTGAGGCCACCGGATGGCTATTGGAAACAAATCAATACCGTACTTCCATACTTGTGGGTATAGCGTTATTATTAAATTCAATTGAATACCGTTTAGTTGTTTCATATAAAAAAAAACAAACAGTTGCGAACTGGTCAGTCAAATTGCTTTGTGCTCACATTGCAAACACTAGTACCGCATTTATCTATTATTTTATCTAGCAATATTTTTAATTATATATCATATTAGCTTTTATGAGCGAGTGAGAAATGTAAATAACCACCTAATGAATATACCTATACCTTTTTTGTGGCCTGCTATAATTTTCTTACGTGATTATGAATTAATGTGTATGTAAATACATTATGCTTGCTCTGACAGGGTACGTAAGTCTATCAAGCGATGTGTGTCGCTAAATAAAATGATTCGAAAAATAAATCAAAACGAGATAATACACTGGTTTCAAAGCAGGCGTCTCATTGTCGCGTATGATAGATACTTATATTGTTGTTGCGGCCTGGACAATAATTTGTGGTTCAAATGAAGGAAGCCAGTGGCTATATTACTCGTGTTCTTCGTTGTCACACAGGCCACTCTAACTGCTCGCTGCGAACGCCATCGGCTTCAAATGACTGACATTGCATTGTTGACAAATGATTCTTCTTCATTAAACAGATCTCCACAGATCATGGGACCATAACTAATACGGTTCAGCTTTCAATGGACAGTTGTGTCACTCGTTGTCCCGCAAGCGTTCGGAGCCACTGTTTGCCTGATAGAAACGGTACAGACGTCAACACAGTGCTATACGTGCATGCCCGACTAAATACACGCTGTGATAGTGGCAAGCCAAGCGCGTTGGCGAACTCGACCTTCCGGATACGAAGCTGCGTGTCCGAATGATAACGTAGCGGTGACGTTAAATCTTCGGACACTCGATGAAGGGTGGTCTAGGTTCGACCCTGAGTGTAGACACACATCGTTTCGCTGCTTCAGCCGGCCGTCTAAAGCAACGCTAAGATAGGGTCGGATGTGTGCATACTATAGATAAAAAGTTAGATAAAAATAAATTATTTTTTAATGACTTGTAATTGTGGTCGTATTACAGCAGGCGCGTAAAATACCATAGACAAAACGTTCTAACGTATCTGTCGAAGAAACAAGGCATATAAAGCTTTGCTTGTGCTTTTCCGCCGCTTGCCAACCTATTAGAGTTTCACATGAACAAACGCCAGCTTGATCTGGCGTTACACATCATCCAATACGGAACACAGGCTTCTAAGGATGACAACGGCAGCAATAAATACTAATCACTACAATATAGACATTTCAAACTAATTTACTCTACGCTAATTAGCATCAACGGTGTATAGCGCCTTCACGACGTGGCCTGCACGAGTGGCCGGAACAGTAAGAAGGATACTAAAAACGGGAACGTCTTCATAAGGAATCGCCGAATTAGCCCGGCCGATAACCAGCTGGTCAACGCAATTAATAAACTTGATGGCTCTTAACTCTAAGGTTTGTTCGTTTTGCTAATGGTGCATTTGTTTCCCTTGACGTCAAAGAACAATTGATACAGCAACGCTCCTAAGCCTTACTGCGTACAAACAGGTAAATACGGACCTGAAAATCGTGATCCGAATAGGCCATTTCGTGGTCGAACGTCATTAGTGCACTTATTTCGATATCGGTGTCCCTACCTACGTGTGGCTAACCCATATTGAACTTCTGAACCAACTATTCTGATTTTTGCTGTTTGCAAAGATGGTTTACTGTTGTCCGTTTATCTTTGTTCCGTACCTCCATGGGAAGATTGCACTGATTTAGTTTTTCTAGGCTCGTCGATTATAGTCTGGCTTGCTTCAAGGTTAATGCCTCGACGAATACGTCTGGATTCTAAGGAACTAGGTACTGCATTGTGTATTCATATAGAAGTAATATATCTATAGAGGGACACAAAGTGATTTAGGTTTAGGCCTGGGAACAGACATACAGTAGGTTGCGTACTGGTAGAAGCCGGCTATCTAGAGCACCGTTTAGCCAAGATAGTAGCATGAAATAGACAATACGACATATTTGTAGAAAGTTATTGCTGAGTGCCAGGCTGAACAAGACTGATAAACTTTTTTTGTTAGGTGTCAGTAACTATTGCATCTTATATGGCTGACACCGAGTGTACCTTTTATCCTGCGGCCGGTTAAACGATTTTGTGATTGTGCTATATTGCAAAGTTTTTATCCTTGGGTACTTCTAAAACAAGGACGAAGTATATAGAGACGCTTGCCTAGCTGGAGGATCATTGAGCATTTTACTTAAATAGTGCATCCGCCGATACGCACATAAGTACCAATAACAGCTGTCATCGATTCGATCAGTTACAAATAACCATACTCCGAAAGATCAGTTTTAAGTCATTATTTTGCATAGAAAAGTCCAGTTTTGTTTACCATTTTGAGTATGTTTGATAAGACCACGCCATGCATGGGTTAGGCTGGGTTAATCCTCATCCAAAATAAGTTTTTGTTTGTTTGAACCATATATACGTACCTGCTAGTTGGTACAATGACGACATGAGGTAAAAAATATAATTTCTTTAACAAAGTCGTTATTTACATAAACATAGTTATGTTCTTAAACACAATAATCCGCTAAGACTTGACCATATTGAGCAATAAAGACGTACAGGCACTGGGGATTTTTCCCATTTAACATATCTAAGTAAGCGTGTAATGATGAATTACCATTGAGGGCCACATATTGTCGGGTGTGGTGGCTTAGCCGACAGAAAAAGCTGCATGCATCAATGGTCCAAGTTCCTGTAACGACCTGTATAACACGCGATTTGTGATCAAATAGATAAACATAATAAATCGAGCTAACGTGGCCAGTTGATATGAAACAAACGATTGCTGTAACACCTAAACACACAATTCTACCCCCAGTCGATAAACATATCCCTTTCCTACGTATATATATACACACACGTACACATAAATTTTGACGTTGTTCAGAAATCTAACATTCCCTTTAGTACACAGCCATAGAATAGAGAAAAATTAAAAATCGGCAGGAAATTGCATGCAGTACACGCTTTCTGAAAGCTCACCTGCCCTTATATGTAGGTTCATTGTTCATGTCGTGACACAGCCAAGTACGTACATTTATCTCCCCATTTTCAATAACATCTGCCAACATTGTCAACCGTAGACACACGCCTGCATAATAATAATAATAACAATGGTACCTCAAAATATCTGTTCAGCAATTGTCTTCTCATACGAAGAAAATCGTACACGTCTACCCGTCGAAGCCGTTGTTGTATCTAAGAGAAATAAGCAGTATTAATCAACGCATGACTTCGACATTACGACAGGATATCGCGATATACAAACGAGATCCCTCTTTTCCGCGAAACAAAAGCTGGACGCCCAATTCAAAATGAAATTCACCACGCAACACAATTCATTAAAGAATTGGCTTCTACGCAGTAGAAAAAAGTTGTCCTGTAATTAATGTCCGCGAAGTGGTTAGTTTTCAATGTAGGAATAGAAATGAAAAAAGAATCAATGCATCCTACTATAATAGATAAAGTAAAGTCTCGTAGCATAAAAGATCTGTCGAAAGAAGTGAAGATCGGTCGGAAATCTGCTAGGAACTCGCGCGTTCTTCGGCGTGGCGTAATTTGAAAATAATTAAATTATTCCCTAAATACGGTCACGGTGCGGCGATTCGAGGTTTCGCCTGCCGTGCAAAAACGACAGAATTATGGGGCAGAGACGAAGGAGCAGCATAAGACATTAGTAGTTCGCCTCCCGACCAATCGCCGGCTGAAGTCTACAGTTTGGAGTCCCTATTCTTGTCTTGCAATGACTACTCGATACAAGCTGAAATTGAGAAACAGAAGAGAGATGGAGCAAAGCATTTGGAAGCCTGCATTGAGTTGCGCGATCCAGTCTGCCAGTTCGATTCGCTTATGCCAGGGGAGTTCGTCTTGTGGGCGTCTAATACAGACGGCCGACCGTGGATTGCCAGTCAGTGAACGTCGATGATGCCGAGGGGGACGTTATGAGCTGCAGTCACGAACAGAATCACAACCGATTCATAAACACAGAGAGTCATATATTATTAGCATATTTAATTTGAGTACGTTCCATTTTGCTAACCATTATAAACGGTGTGTAAGACAGTTAAAATATATTGGGTATAAAATTAATATTTTCTATCTAAGCTACTTAGTGTGTAGGCACTAGTTATTGACGTATATTTCCGTAAACTTAGATCAGGGTCCGTACACAATTCACTGTGCAAGAAAGCTCTTAGCAATATTGCGGGTTACAAAAATGTTTATACAGTCTTCACGGACATGCGTGCTACACTACCCTAAACGATTACTAGCTAACTATCAGCTGTAACAAATTTAGCGAAAAGACAGAACCTAAAGAGACGCCCGACTATACTCTATCAAAGACCTATCACATCGTTCGTACGATAGTCTCTTACAATGCTTTCCAGTTATTTCGCTCTCTCTGTGTAAACTTTTAAGCCATGAGGCCTTTTAGCTGACCGCTTTGTACGCGAACCCAAGTGACCAGAAGTGCAAGGGCACGGGTCTACTACCCGACTATCCCGTAGTCCTTTTAATGATAGTTTCCGTTGGCTACCGACCGCCGCCGTGTTCTCGGTTGATTATCACACCCACGCGATAACCCGTACCGGGCAACATGGCTTTGCACCGGCTAGGTATGGGATACCCCACGCATTTCGATTATCATTCCTTTTATCTCGTATTGACCGTTGGTTATTGTTATTCAGTTGGCGTTTAGTTGTATCGTAGCAGAAGCAACGACGTCGATTGCTTTCGTAAGTCCACATTCAGATTTCGGCCGAAATCTAGTTTTTTGCTTAATGGTATTATTGGCCTGTTTTGCTGATCAACGCGTACCTTCAGGCTATAGCCATATAGCTGTCGAAGTTGATGCCCACAGCGGTTATCCAGGATTGATCATCTTTACACGCTCAATCACTAACTGGTTACTTATCGACAGTAGTCAGTGAGGACTGAAGTCGAATGATTGTTCTTTTTAGTTAGCGTAGCTTGGCTTATAGAGAACCGCTCATACCAAGCCGGCTTCACCTTGTCCAACAGCGTCAGTGACCACCAAACGGTCATACTCACTTTTCTTGCCCATCTATATAGAATACAGTACGAATATATGTGGTAGTCGGACATTCGTCGTTGTCGATAAGCTCGCGGCCACATCCGCATTCATCCGCCGCTTCAGACGCACCTGCCGAAACGGCCGCGGACACCCGGTACAATTACGGCGCCGGCAGAAAGTCAAACAGGAACGTTGCTTCTTCGTGCTCGTTGCTACCAAAGTGCCCCGAGCGATCCTCACTCGAATACAGAAAGGCCTAACAACGCAATCAGATATGATTATTTACTGTCTGAGCGTACGATTGAGCAGTTCGTTCCAGCCGACCGGACCGTATCATCAGCTACTATTGCCATTATTATAGAAGTGTGTGCTCGATCGTGCTGCTTGGAATGATTGGGTTTTTGCAGCCATTACTACTGTCGCTATCATAGGCGACACCGCGCAATGAGTAAATACATATGGACATGCACATATACAGATGCATCTAGACTTGAGAAAATAAGGGAAACTGAAGATTAAGAATAGCAGCCAGAACCATGCCTACAATAAGCTAACGAGTGTAGAGCGCTAACGATAGGTTAGGTGTCACTGTTAACGCCACCCTGTGCTTTAAATCTTGTACCAGCGAGGCTAAACGGCGACCGATCGCGTAAAGCAGATATGTAAAGAATATGGCATATTAACGGCAATGGCAACCGGATATACTAGGAGCTGACACTGCTTTTTTACTGTTGTTGAACGCTTAAGCGATACCCAGTATCACAGGGCGACCCGGGAGGTACTGCACGTGTACATAGATACACAAACAAATGCACAGTCATCCATACATATATACGTAGTATTTTAGTGTGGAAGTGTAGAAGTGGCGAGTCTCTTTTGTTTCTCTTCCCTCCTACATCTGGCTGATGGAACGGGCGAACGAACGCGGCTACTGAACTGCGAGTTCTTGCCTTGTGCACGAAAGACAGATGCGTGCTGGTGTGATCCTGAACAGGCAGCTCGCGTCGAAGGCAGAAACGATATCGACTATGGACGGCGGAAGGACAATGTCGTTGAGAAGGTCTAAGTGTGAATGATGTTTCTTTTTTTTTGTTAATCACAAAGATTTCACATCTCGACAATGTGTCGATGAACACGATTGCGACGAGCCATAATCAGGATCCCGATAAGACGTCATTTGGTGTAGATATTTGCTTTTTTCGTTAAAATGTGGCTTTTGTCACAGTAGGGGAAATGAGACATCCATAGAAGTCGTGTGTACGTGAAACTTTACGGGGTAGATAAACTTCAATAGAGGTCGATATTTATATTTGCTTAGGTCTCAAGCTTACTTCGAGGTGAAGTCGACAGCATAAGAAAGTGGTAGACCTTCTGTGCGGTTTGCGCGCCTAAGGCCTTGCAGTTTTTCCGGGACGCAAAAGTTAGAGGACGACAAAAAATGGCTAGTATTCTTCGATGGACTAATTATTCATTCATCGTTGCATGCGGATATTGTGGCTAAAGCTGACCATTACATCTGCCAAGTTTGATATAGTGATATAGTTGTGCTAATTAATACAGCGAACGTGAATAGGATGGCAAGGTGTTGATGACCTCTGTGTCTCAGTGCCGGATCCGAAAAACCACAGATGTTTAACAAATGCCCACGTACTTGAAGAGATGCCTGTGATTAGCACCGTACAGGTTACCAGCTATGTGCAATTCGATGGTGATGAAACCACAGCTGTTCATACGAGGACTGTTGTGGAGATCTTGGAGGATGGAGATGTTCTCATCGAGGACTCGGCCGAAATTGATAATGCCGCCAATGCTATCTGCGTTCGACAGAGCGCTCAAGTCGACACGGAATGTTCGCAGATGTTGTTACATTCAGAAACCCAACAGGACCGTCCTGAGTTTGATCCCAAAGCGCCTCCAAGTGATGTCACCGTCGAGCAATGCAGCGACCTAGTTGAAAATAAAGAGCGGAAGGAAGCTAGGACCCATGTCACGATCAGCCCGAACGTGAAGCAGGCCCATGAGGACTCTGCTGGAAAAACGGCTCAAAACGGAGCCCATGACGGCAACGAAAATAGCGGAAACTCGAAACGAAAAAGCATCACTGATTATTCCAGCCTTACTCAGGTGTCGGACCTAGAAAAAGGTCTTGACGAGGAATCGGCGCAAAGCAAAGCTGAACACACCTTTACACCATCCAGTACAACAGCAGTGTCAAAACAAACGAAGCCATTACCAGCCCTCCCAGTAACGACGGAGATCCCTGTCAAGGTTGTCGTGCAACCCAAAAAAAGCCCACCTCAAGAGGATAAAGGCGCATTTCAGAGACCTACAGAGGAGCACAAAGTAGCCGGATCATCGGCGGAAAGGAAAAAAGCACTCCGAAGATCTACGAAGTTTGGTTTAGATGACGTAGAAGCTACTAATTACGAGGCATGTACAGAACAAGGGCCTGAATCGAAAGGAGCACAAGAACACGAGGTGGATATAACGCGCATTAATCTGCCGAGGGTAGTAGATCTCTTAGGTACTATTCGAAAGAAACCTGAAGAAAGTTCCTCGCAAGCCATTGTACGTCCTGCAGAAGCAGGAGATTCACAGGGCGCCCCAGAGCAGATCCATCACTCGAAGGTTGAACCGCCCTCTTTTCAAGCATCAGAGGATTACAATCTAACTGAAGATGATCGTCTCTCTTCTGAGTCTATTCGCCGAAGATCTCTAAGCCAGCTTGGTGTTCGGCCAAAGTTTTCAACACTAGATCTGCTCACTGAGGATATGTCCGATATACGCCTTGCAACCCGAAGGACGTCCCTTGATTTATGCCCGTCCCCTCCACAGAGACAAGCTTCATTAGATACCCAAGACCGGCCAGCAGAGCCTCGTAAAGTCTCTTTTGAGGTCCAGCCTAAGGGCACAACAACACATCGTTCTGAGGGTAGATCTAGGCCATCGAAGGAGCGACGGTTTATAATAGGATCCCCGGAGGATAACTCAGATAACGAAGAACCCCACACGAGCTCGAAGGATTCAATCTTCCCTAAATCCACGGAGGATACCCCTAAAAAAGCAACGAAGCTTATTCGAAAGCAGATTAAACCATCACTGGCCCTCCGCGCAAGGATTCGAAGGCCTTCACGAAATTTCGAAGAAGAACTAACAAAATCCAGCCCACGAGCCGCTCGAGCTCGTAAGCCCAAGACATCGTCCGTTGCACCGGATAGCTCTCCTGTACCGCGAAAAAGTGTTACCAAAGAAACTGTCCAGAAATACACTACTAAGGAATAAGGCAGACCAATGGCATACGAATGCTGTCGTAAGGAAAACCTTCGCGTGCGCATGAAAACCAATTAAGCAGAATATCAGAACATTGTTCTGGCAATAGACTGTGTTTGTGTGAATGCCACTATATCGTATTCACGACTTAATGATTCTTAATTTGCCCTTCAGCTGCATATCGTGACCGCGTAGTAGCCAATGAAGAAACCAACCATAAGCATCGTTTCAATGTGCAGTGATGAATAGCGTACATAAACGCCGACAGTGTATAAACTCAATATTATTACGATAATTTAATTATCCTTATTATTCTAATTTTAATATATATTTTTTGTGTATTAATTTCGATTACTTAACATATAGGTACCTGCTCGCTTTCGTTAAACCTCATTGTTAGTTCGCCCCACAATTAGTTGCATGCAGCTAAAATTCTCTGAATAATATCGGACATGAAGGTGTTTTACTATAATTAGTAATAATTATCATTTAATTCGTCTAGCTGGGTCGAATCTGAAGTGAGCTGTTTCATGCATGTCAAAGAATCTGCTTGTTATTTAAGTATTGAATGTATTCCGTTGAAGAAAGTTGATATACTTGTTTTGATGTATTATTTAGCTCTCAGTTCAATATTATATATGATACTTGATTCATCATTCGAACGGGTAAAGCTGGCCTTGTTAGGGCCTTAAAATTATTCATGTGTAAAAGTCGATCTGATTTCTTTGAATCAAGGCGCCTTACATGCTCAACACCGGTACTTGATTGTCTAGATTGCTCATACGAAATTAAGTATCCAACAAAAAAATCAAGCTGACTATAAACTGAAATACGATATAGTAAAGGTGGCGTACACGTACAGATACGAGCCAGTGGAAATAGGGAGTATGTAAGAAACTAATTTATTTTTGAGAACAATTTGGGGCAACCACGATGTGGAGGTTGCACCATGTAAATGTAGTTACAACGGGGGCATCTCTTCACGGCCAACGAAGCTGAAGCATTTTTAGATGAGATACTGTCAACACTATTATAAGCAATACGGCCTTAAAAACCCCGCAATCATTATGTAGTTCTATTATCATTCAGCAGATTCTAGCTGACACGCACATATGTACAGATAATCAAGAGCAATAAATAATTATTAAGGCGAACTTGTTTTGCATATGAATGAAGTTTGTACTCGTATCACCCATCCGCATAGCCAACAAGGACCAACTGTCATGCCATGTGCCTTTCTCGATGGTCCTACAATTTTCGAAGTGTATCTATCTGATTGAGATCCTTTTAATGGAGGTTATATTTCGTCTATATTCGGTTTCGTCGTAAATGTTAGTGAATTTGGTAAGCATATATAGGGATCGTATATCCTACACGAAATTCCAGCAGGGATTTCCAGCAGAGCGCATAAGCTATACGACTTAAGACTTGGCGGAGTTTGCACAGTTCAAAGCGTTCTTTTACGCTAGCTACCTAGCGGTTGTATTTTTGATATTATCACACCTGTCATACACTAAAATAAACGTTTCAAAGATTACGTCTGGTACTTTAGCCGTTAGGTACTGTTTCAGATGGCAGTCTGGATGAAACGCGTCTATGTTCGGGTTCGAATCCCGTCGCTCGTAAGCTTATTATACAGACTGGTTACTACTGCCCCATCGTAACCGTATCGAAATTCATCAATAAAAACATAACGAGAACGAATAGAATTTGAAAAGGCATGAGATAAGAAATGTACAGTCGATTAAAGCCTGAGATTTTACTTTTACACTGGCCTAACGCATTGCAGACAAATTTGGGACTGTCTAAACTTACTTAAACTTCTGTCATTTTGTTCCTTCGTTCCAATAATCTAAAAGGGTAGCAGTACGTCGGCAGTGCATCAGATCTTCATCGTATAAATCATATATTATCGCAGGTGTATTTTGATTGTTGAACTAGAATAGCTCGCTGGCCTGAGTTTTGGGCCACTTTTTGTTTTATACTTTGAATATTTCTCAGGAAAGATTTGAAAAATTTAATTAGAAACTAATTTTGTCAGAATATATCCTCCACTAACAACTGCATAATGTATCGATAATAATCGAGCGTTGAGTCGGCCAGCATTGAATAAAAATTAATTTGATTTAAAGGTAGGCTATTGTAGCTAAGTTACTAGCTAACAAGTTACTAAGCTGAGAAATACTTATATACTTTATTATTATTGCTAATCTTCGTAAATGAAATTTAGTTCATTTTCTAAGCAACTCCTAAGGAATGAGCTCTAATGAGAGGGTATGGTGTATGGCGGCAAACAAGACGCGCCCATTATGCGTAAGTTTCACAGCGTTTGCCCTCACTAACGGCCGTTTAGTATATTCCATGTTTTCTAAAAATTTGAATGAAATAACCATTCTGCGAAATTCAGAGGTTCCGTCGTTTGCTTTTTCAGAATACGCTCGTAAATAACCCTCTCTATTCGTTTTTACGATGAGATTTTTATCTGAAACGATGCCGATGACTGTAAATCGATCAGTCAAACCTGCTGGAAACGGTATCAAACGAGCGCCGATTTGCTCCGGTAAACCAAGACCAAACCTACGAAACTGCATACATATACATATGTGATGATTGTTTAGGATGCTGTCAGTAAGCGGGATTATTCGCAAGAAGATAAACAAATGATTGAATAGCTCTTCTCTAATGGTCTCAAGCGATTACTTCAGTTACAGAAATGTACTAGATTTGATTTTACACCAAAGTAACACACTTTTTCTGTATAATGACAGCGCGGGGCTCGCCTAAGCTGTTACACGTATGGCCTTCGTCTATCTTCGATTCAATTTCTACTTATACTTCAGGCTAATAAGTGTTACTATTATTACGAGAAATAAAACATAAAGAGGTACAAACTATACCAGAGATCAGTAGCGAGCGCTCATGTTAGCGCACACTGCTTAAACGAAACCTCTATATCATTCAGACTATAATTAGTAACATTTTGCCATTTTGATTTAACAGAGAGACACACAGGATTTCAAGTTACCTTCAGACATTTGCTACTATAGATTTTGCCGAACTTAGCTCAGATTAATAACGAAATGCAGCTAGCACGATTACCTTTGGAAACTCTTGAATTGTATGTAGCTTACGAAAAGCAGAATTAATTCGAAATGTTCCACGCTGCAGTTGTCTCATTAAGCGGTAGCTCGAGCGAGTTGTTTTTTTTGACCGAAATAGTTTAATTCACTCTATTGAAAGCATTAAAAATCGGGAGTATACATAGTAAAATACACATTTACCATTGCATTTTGTTCCTCAATATGGGTCGTCCTTCTGTATACTAGGTTCTATCCGTGGATCTCAGTTATTACGCATGATTGAAAAACTTTGCAAGTGGTTTACAGTGATTTTATCGAACAAGAAGCAAAGCTGTGAGCGCTTAGTTTATGCAAGCTTTCTCGCTTTCTTCAAGCACAAGCGTAATTAATAATACATTGAATAGGCCTAGGACTACGGCATCCTGATGTGAACATTTTAATAAGCTCGACTGCATATGGGACCGTTATAAACGATCAGGCGAGACGCAGCGTTTCTAGAGGCAGGATCGTACCCCATCGACTTCAATGCATCAAGCGTTACACGAACCTAGGGCTATATCTATATCTAGGACTAGGGGAGACGCGTCCGAACCGACGGAGGAAACAGTATTGAAGAAAACCACACGTTTTCCGTGAACGATTAGTGCAACAGCATCTTCATTGCTTTCAGTACATCTAGTTGCATAGTTCAAAAAGGCAGTAGTCTTGAAAGGTGCTGTTCATCTAAAGGACGCTGTTTTACAGCAGTCCTAGCCTGCAGACTGTGCAGAAAGACTTTCACCTCAAGACTCAAACATGTTGAGTCGGTCGTTTTGCATTGTTTAGCACAAATACCGAAACGTTCGGGCCGTGCTTCGAAATTTATGGGGTCTTTGCGGATACGTCGCTGAGCAGAACGATATAAGGCTCTGCTGTATTCCACGAACACAATATGCGTGCTATTAACGCGCGCTAAGTCTCGCTTCCATCGAATGTGGACCCCATAGCCCCCAGGAGTCGCCGAAATGGAAATATCTTCGTTCGTGGGGATTTATTTTATCGATCTTTTTTTCTTATTAAATCTAATCGCTATATGATCAGATAAAATTAACTTATCAGACTGAATTTGTTAGCTTTGAAGACCTAGTAATAAGTTCAGATAGTCTGCTACTGATGCTGAAATGGTTTAATATTTACTCTATTGCAGATCTAATAGAAAGGCAAATTTTGATTCGTTTACCCACGCAAATTGAAATCACCCGCAACAAAAGCCATTAAATCAGTGTCTTCCACTTGCCCTTTACGTACGTTTCCGCTTTCTGCATTTGCGACCTAGTACCGAAGCATACCGAAGCAGAGTTAATCGGCATCGAGCAAACCAAACATTTGTTTCAGAGAGACCTTCGTCCTCAAAAACACACCAGGTCGGCAATTATACTGCTCTAATGTACGTCACGATTTACCTCGGCCAAGGAAACAGCTGAAAACAGCTGAACCACACTTCTAATAGATTGAAAATAATATACGATTAATATGCTTTAAGTTAAAGTTGAAAAGCATTTTAAAAAGGATTTTAAGTTAGTTGAGGACTACTACAACCGATCGCTGACCTGATAATCGAAGTTTCGCATTTGTTAGTGGAATGAAACGCGACTACAATGAGCACCAAGAGATGGGGGTCACATTTACATTGGAGCGATTGGGAGCGAACATGGAGAATGAGCATTCATAATGTAGGAAAAATTTTATGCGTCTACGGTGGCGATCTACGGTGGGCAGTCCGCTGGAATTTGGCTGCCTCCGTCGGTCTACCTCCAGGGGCCCTGCGTTCAGAAAGGTTGGAGAAGGAGAGTATTCTCGATTGAAGTTTGACGCTGGAGCCCTTGGTAAAGCCTGCGAGATACGGCACAAGACCGCGGCACCTGGTGACAGGCTAACCTTCAAGTGTCGTCTATATTGTGGCAGCTGAAACGATTTCAAGCGGTACGTTTATACGTGGAACCGTACATCTTTTTTAGTGGTGAGCAAAGCCTTTCTTTTTTCCTTACTTTCGTTAATCATAGGCATAAGCTGTAACAAGTACCGTTTATATTTATTAGTCAAAACTCAGCATGTTATGATAGATTCGTCGTTTAATGACAGTTCACGCTCTTTAAATTGCTAACCTGCTATGATAAACTGCGTTGAATGAGATGAGCGTTGCTACTTTTTATAAATCGATCATCAGTAATATATAAAGTTTACCGACCTGAGTCCGATTACATAAAATAATCAAAATCTTATTGGAATCAGAAGGTGTTATAAGCTTTGTTCAATCATTTTGAATTTGCTTAACTGTTGACAGGAAAAATTCATTAAAAAAATACATTAGATTTATAATAATCTCTTTAGCGCTTACGAGGGGTTGCGGTAAAGAGATTATTATAAATTGTGCTGAGATAGTTAACAATTAAATAACGTATTCTATATAATTAAAGAAATATATTTCTATAAAGTTAGATACAAATATAGTTATGAAGTTAGTAGTTGTTAACACTTCATTTCCACTGCAGGAATATTTAATATGCATATATTAGAAGTATTATTTTTGCTACCAGCAGTTGATACTTTTTATTCGGAAATGATGAAATGAAGCATTGCCACGTTATCATTCGTACAGATTCATGCATGCTTTTGTATAGTTAATGCATATTACAGTAACAGATTTTTGTCCTGTACGTTGCTCTTCTATACTCACGGCCTGCGTCAGGCCGAGATAAGTACATAAAATATATCCGAAAGATTTAATCAAAGAATTTTTCTTAGAAAATTAAATTTGTCGACCCAATCGCCTATTCGTCATCCTCTTGATTGTCTACGTTGGCTGGTTCCGTTGAGGCGTTAGGGTCATCGATAAGTCTAATCTTCATCGAGAAGCAACCTAGCTTTTCTTCGGCCTCGGACTTCGCGTCATCGTCGATGAAGCGGACGAAGGCCGTAGTCTCAATCTGTAAGTACAGCAAGATTTTTTTAGTATAAAAAACACCAGAACGTAATAACGACGGAAATATGTAAACCGAATTGATCTTGTGCCACAGAATCTGTTAATATGGCAAAATTTTTTGGATGGATAAATAAATAACACGAATGTAGAAATATTAACGGGAAGATACAGAGACGGAGTTTGTCCTTATGGCATAATCTGTAAAAATAGCGCAAAACTTTTCAAACGTATGAGACAAATGAAGCGTATGTAGACACGATAAACATAATGGTAAGATATAACAACAGAACTTATGTCGATACGACACAGAACCTGTAAATACAGCAAGGTCTTTTTGGGCGGATAAATAAATCCAGGAATCACCTAAAACTAAATATGAAATGATACCAAGAACAAATCTGTGTCGTTTTGACAGAGAACAGAAACAGGTCTGTTTAACGCCTTTATGATTCACATTTGTTTGTACGATCATCACGACGTGAAGGACAAATTTGTCCTAAGAATAATGATAATACTAGGTAATGTTGAGCATGCACTAACTGAAAATAGACGCGAAAAAATAAAAAAAAAAAAAACTGTTGGTCACTGTAGCCTGATACTGCCCTTGACAAATTTCAGTAATACGAAAAACGAAGCAAACAATTATCTAGTTTACGCACTCGCCCAAATAATTCCTCAAAAATCCTTAATTTCCAAATGTTCTGCAGATATGTTTTTATTATTTTCCTTTAACCCTGCTGTCTATGATATATCACGGTCTGCTTTCATTTCTGTACTGACATACATTTGGGAACACGCTGAGAATTGGTAGAACCATTGTGGTGGTGTACTCTTGGCCGGCTGTCTGCGGACAGAAATTTTCATTGCCAGGGGTTTTGCACACATAACGCTTAAATCCTGGGAAGGGTAACTCTGCTTCGCCAACGAATCCAGTGATTAGCACCTTAACCACTTGGGCGCTTCGTGCTGTTATAAGATAACAACGTATACAAGGTGTTAGCTTATGCAACTAGACGCTGATGCGCGCCACAATTCAACATGTTAGATTTCAAATTTTTTTTTTTTTAATGTGTATTTTACCCACATCGTAAAAGCTAAATTTATTATTAAATCATTAAAACATTTACCCGGTAAACGAATGTGTTAATATCGTAGTAAATGACCGCGCAAACATGACTCTGAGTATATATGATATATCTGATACATGTTATGTAAACATAAGTTATTTCACTTCAAATTAGAAACGACCGAATAAACTTCAATAGTATGGATATCTACAAAGCCTGTAAACTTTTACTTACGTGGAACATAAGTGACTCTTAGGAGATGATTGTGTCCCCGGATCAACTCACAGAGGTCCTCTTTTGTACAGTTTTCTACTTCAACAGACTTGATTGTCGATAAACCATCTAGTGGGCATAATAGCAACGCATCAATAATAACAATAATATATATATATTAAAAAAACATTTACTCTCTGAGTAAAAGCTGAGATCGCATCATGTGAACAAATACTAACGAACACGTTATGCTAGCTATGTGACTCGTAATGATTAATATTAAAAATGAGGTGTTGTCGAAACGCCATTCACTTTCTAAGTAGCAAAATTGGGAAAAAAAACCACATAGAGCTCGCGTTACTTAGCGTCTGGATGCATGATTAGTTAGAATATAATGTAAATAGTAGTATTTCCTGCTAACTATTCTCATATGTAAATAAATAAAAAAAATATAACTTTTTTTTAAATATATAATCTATTTATTTATTTGTTTTTATTTTTCTTATTTAAATAAAAAAATAAGTTAAATGTTAACATAATAATGATTATTCACTCGCAAATAGTTTTGTCAGGTAGCGGTCGAAATATTGACATACGACAACGAGGAAAAATATTATGTACTTTTCATTGCACGTAAGTACCTGTAATCTATTTTCCTACTTCCTTAAATGAACGCTTGAGTAAAGCGAAAGACGAATAGAACTATTATCGGAAAAAAAAAACAGAAATTCTATTGAAGGAATCTTATTATTACTTGACAAAATGTAATTGAAATGGAAGATCGGTGCCCTAGAGGGACGCGGCCAATGCATGGTCAATCCGTTCGTTTCATCCAGTCGTATACGTTGCTTATCAGCTTTGAGAGCTAACACGAATTTGTATAGTGTACAGGTCACAGAAGCAACGAGTAATACTCGACGATACTCAACAAAGCAAATGACCTTCATTATAACTAACCATGGTAATCATTTGTTACTACGATAAGTTGGTTGGCTAAGGTCCTATAATAATAATAATAACTGCAACTGGTACGGTTTTTGATTGGGTCCTCTGTTTGGTTTCGCTAAAAAATGTAAAAAGCGCCTCCAGCATTGGCAGCAGGTGGTTTTCCATAGAATCAGTTAGGACACAGACTAATTTCATTTTAATGACAGATATAAAACAACGTGAATTATCCGCAGTGGATAATGATCGGATTTTTGAGTAACGAATGAAGCAAAAAATCGTTTTTAGCCAAACCTCTAGACAGGTACGCAGCAGCCGTGTTGCACCTGTCGCTCACAAAGCTTTAAGGGGTTGATTCGGGTATCTTGTACATTATGCATTTTGTAAGCCTGACAACACGCAGGAAACTATTTAGGCACACTCGCTACCTTTCGCCTACAAAAATAAGTAACTAAACGGATAGCATCAAAATCATTTGTTCAATTCGACCCACTTTAATGTGTGGCACTGTTCGGAACAAATTTACCATTACGGTACAGCGCACTGTTGTGCTCCAAAATAATGTGATGGTCATTAGCAAATGTTCTGGGCTTTATGGTGGAATTATTATTCACCCCATACCCACCGACCATAAGTAAGTGTCAGCTGGGTCGCAATTGCGAGCGCACTCGTTTCACATCATTCTGTTTCTAATGTAAGAGCTTAACATCTAGTTATGTTGACTATTGCTGTTTGAGACAGAGGGTCCTTTCCTCACAAAACCAACCGGGCTCTGTTTGGAACCTAGACTCCAGACGGCCCTCGCAAACGTTTCGACCAGTACTCTGCGGAAACCTCTATACTTGAGATAATGAGATATCGATTTTGGTATTGGTGCTTGCAAATGAACTTTCTGTTAACTGGAATTTTATCCTCCGCTAAGATATCGGTGACACACCGGTGTCATACGAGATGATTACGTAATTGGCGATGATATAGCCTACACAACTAATTTTCGACTGCCAAATTGTAAATTCCTAAGTTAAACCTAGCTATAAGAAATACCCGCATGGGCTTGTGGTCTCTTCGTTTATGTTTGGCCGATTCTTTAGAGGGGGCTAGGTCCGTGAAAGCGCAAAGGCAGAAAATGCTCCGATCTAGCATGGCGTTCTGCTCATTCAAGTGTAGCTTATAATGAAAATTTATATTTATTAGTTGTTTATAGTAAAAGGCAAAGCAACAACACTTCTCAAACGCTGAGTTTCCCTAATTTATAACAGTAACATAATCAATTTTCAATTACATAGACGTGATCCCCTTAGAATTCGAACGGAAGTAACTGCAGATCGTTTATTTATAAGAAATTTGGTTACTGTTTCAGCTACTATCTAATTATTTTACGTTAACTTTCTTCTGCTGTGTCTTCTGCTGGAGCTGGAGACCTTCAAAAGGCCAATCTGAATTTTTGCATTTCTCATGCGTAGTCAGTTAGCTCCGTTTCGCAGTGCAACAAGCAGATGTATCGAAGCAACAATCATCGATCATCGTGATGATAATAATAAGCAGCAATTTAGTCAGGAGGCCTCTGGGATAACATCAATGAATTTCGTGCTTGCTTTTGGCTTGTCAGTCCTCTCCGTCCTTGTTTATTGCAGAAATAACCGGAAAGCCGTAAAGTACTCCATAGCAGAAGCTGGCCAAGCAGAAACTCCTCCTATATTTTGTCCCTTTGCTAACTATATAGATTACGGCTCATATTATATTCCAGTTACAAAAGGAGTTCATCGACTGTTTCCGCTAAGCATAATAGAGTCACTCTGACACTATGGCTAATTCCCCGCTAGTCGATATCGAACTTTTTACATGACGCTAAATGATACCACTCTCAGAACATCGTTTAAGTGCTACTCATTCGCTAATCTTATCGGCCTTTTCGGTGGCCTACCCAACGCCATAGATTATCAACAAGACGAATGATCTCGACCCGGGCATTTGTGGGACGTCTCTGGAAATAACGTTTTTCGATCTGCGTCATCACTGTAGGGCCACTGTGGTGGTTTATCGAATAGTACGCAAATTATTCTATAACACGGCGGTGTCTATCAAGACAAATCTCACTAGATATCGTACCAGCATGCTGCCGATTCCGCAGCTAGGACTCAACTTTCTTAGACCACGAGAATTTCTTTCTTTATCCTTTACTGGTTTTCCTTTTGTAGGACATCGAATTAGCGCCGTTTTGTTTGCGAAAAGTGCCTTACATTAAGCAGGTCCAAAAGTGGCTTTGCGGTCGCTAATGGTTTAGAAGACGTTGCCCAGTATGATCCTGTTTGGCGTTCACTAATGCGTGCAAGTTCCATGACGAAGGATATCTGCTAATGTAACTGTGTTTAGTAATGTTGTTGCTTGTCCTATGCTCTGATTTTCGTCGTGTTAGATTTCTTGTAGGAATTTCCTACAGAGACAGTCACGCTGAAGTGGTTAAAAATTCAAATGCAGATTATCATTGGTCCTTCTTTAAAAAAAAAACGCATAATTTAACTTAATAATCAGTTTAATAACAATAGATACTAATAGTGAAAAAGAAACACCGAAACCCCTCACCACCAGTTCGTTATCTCTGGATCAGAGTTCATCTAGGAACAAACGAAAAATCAACGAAATCCACTGTATCTTCGCCTAACTCTTTATCTGATGAAACCTTCGACCTTTCAGGTATAGGATATACTTGCGTTTCATCAGGTTAATGACCAGCCAATGACCTCTATGATTACGAGCTTGCGTTTCGCTGTTCGCAAAATGTGTCTTATTGACACAACTGTGCTTTCGAGAGTTATCAATCTCATAATTTGATATACCCCGCTAGCGACACTATTTTTTGGTCGGCATCAAAAAGCTTCAAGGTACTCATATTTTTGTTCGAGAGACCAATCTCAGTCAACTTGTAGGCTTGTTCCTCATATAAATAATCATAAGTGTTTCGGGTCATAACTCGCATTCTGCTAGTATCTTTGACCACAATGACCGCGGCTGTAATTCCTCGTAATCTCAAATTCGGATCTCTATTTCAATTCTCCGTACGGGGCGATCTTGAGTGAACGCTTGCCGTCTTTAAAAATGGAGGACTACGTTCGGTTTTAGATGCCTTTAGTATATGCGAGGTTTCCACGATGACTGGAAAGCATCACACGATAGTCTTCGTTAGATTCACTGTTCAAACTAATTATTAATGAACAAAATCGAAGGCATTTATTGTGTACAATATTTTACTAGACGGTGATCGATCTTGATAATTCACAGCGATAACGTGTCTAGCTAGCACGTTTTGATAGGAAAGTCTGCCCAGTTGACGAAATTACCATCCAATAAACAGGGTTACAAACACAGCGAAACAACGTACCTTTTTGCCCTAATTTGGCACATTTTTTTCGCAGCTGCTTATTTACTTTCAACCTTTATGCTTATTCGATTATTTATTAGGCTGGTTAGTGCTTGTCGTTTATATGAACAATCGTCTATACAAGCTAGCTGGAGGAATTTCGGCCAAATTCATATTCGTTACACGCAGCTTTTGTGCCCATGATATCGAACATGTATACAAACTGACTGGCCTTCATCAGGCCCCATCGTGTCTAATATATATATATATACCAAATCTAAACAAGTCCTTATTTACTTACCGCACTGCTGTACGTTCTGGACCTTGTAGAGTTCTCCGGCATACGCCGCAGAGGCTATTGCAGCCAGCATGACAAATCTAAGCATTTTGTTAATTAATGATTTGTTCGTCAAAAGAACGCTAACTCAATTAATGACAACAGAGATCCTCTCTCAAGTCAAATTGAATGAAGGCGTTTAACAGGTAACTTCAGTAACGACGATAATCATAGCAGCACCAGCAGCAATCTACAAATGGCCGAGCTGTCGACGATGGACGTCACTTTCACACGCGAAGAGAACGCCTGGCTCACCAGTAACCGTGTACTATATAAGCCGCTGCGGCAATACCCTTCGCTGTTCGCTGCAGACGCACGACGTCGTGTTTTGACACTTTTGACCGCGATGGTAGCAGCGTCATCCCTCGATTAGACACGCGGCCATGTCCACTTTACGGGATTCATTGATGGCAAAAAACAGAAAGGCGAAAAAGAAACGGTTATCGATTCTCTATCGTTGCTTCTGCTACGAGCAGACGGATATTCAGCGAACTGCGAAAGTGAATTAGTAGCGTCGAGCAAGCAAATCGATAGCTTGAGCATTGGTGATACGCCAAACGGAGAGGGGGGCAACTTGAAGCAGTCGAGAGAAAGGAGTCTATGTGACAATATTAAGGGGAGTCGAGTCCGTTGATCGAAGCCGGCGTCGTTGGAGGCGAGGGCGCGTACATACATTCACGATGAACCAACAGTAATAGCGATCGGTCGAAGACAACGAGATCACTCGATCATTTAAAAAGAATTAGATGAACAGAGTCTTAATACAGAGTTACGATTCAGTCAGAAAGTGATGGGCGACAAACGTACAGATAGATTCTTGCCTATTAAGGGCCTCGAGAACCGAGCAAGAAACGGAACGATTTAAAGAAGATTATACTGCTAACACAACGTTGAGGGCGCTTAGGAACGGTTAGGATGGACGGGCTTTCGCGGAGTAGTAACACGATTGATAATATGGAATGTCCAGAAAATAATATAGTATGTTACAGGGAAAACAAAGTCGAAAAAAAGACCTGTCGTTACGTAATGTTATTGTCGATAATGTTAACACAGTTTCGGAGATGAAGTTACAAATTTCACAATTTCAAAACAATACTTTGGTGATATTATTAGCTGTAGAAAATTCATACGCGCGAACTAGGACTTGATAACGCGATCATAACGTCCGATATGTTAAGCGAGGCATACATGTAGTATCAGGTAGATATATTTCACTTCAATGAGCGATAATTAGAGCAATCCGATAGTGGATGCTGATAATTAACACTACTGACGCTTGACGTGTAATTATTGAGCTCTGATAATATATATTTCGAGTCTTACGTTTGGTACGTCCTGGGTTAAGCCTTTGTTTGAATGTCTGGTTCCCGACCGTGTATCTAAGCCAGGCTTTGAACCTGAACCCCACATTATTAAGTGTCCCTATGTTTAGTACGCAGGGTCAAATCAACGCCTTTTTTTTAGAGCATCGCGAGTGAAAGCTATTGTACAGGTGTGTCCTTAATATCTAGTAACGAACCAGCTGTATAGAAAAGTGCTACAGATCAATAACCGTAGTGTAAGTTGAGAAGTTCGTTGTAGACCGAAGTGATCATCGGTAGCTGATATCGACAAAGTTCCTTCGGTTTGCAGAGAATGTGTGAACGCTGTTTAGCCTCGAAGAATCGTAGTTTTATCCATGTGTGCTGCTCGTAAAGGCCTAATAATAGTTGATGAACTCGTCAGCGAGGCTTTTGCACAGATACGGTTGGCTTTTTGGTGTTAGCCAGGGCAATCTATAATATATTGTAAGTATAAAAACGCTAAATTGTTTATATAATAGCCTTCTCAATAAAAAAAACAATGCTGTCTTAGTCGCCCATTTACTAAATTACACTTTGTTCAGGTCTAGCAGAAATAATATAAAAACACAATCCTGTTAGTCTTGTCCTGCGCATCAGCCGCGGTATAAGAACAGCGTCGAGCTGTAGAACGATTCACAAAAAGAGTACTAGTATTATTAGACTAGTCCTCTTTCCACATAAAGCGTTGTTCCGCTCCTTGATGTCCAAAAAATAATGAGGCGTACGATGCGGGGTTAACATGTCGACAACAATGGACCTCGTGAGGTATAGTGCCGCTAAAACAATTTCATTGCGGCTCAGTGTGTGGAGGATGCGCGACGGTCATGCTATTGTAGTTACAACTACAATTAACTTATTAACTGGTTTAGGAACTCGTACTCCTTTGGTTGGCTCGGTCACACTCTAGACGTACATAATATCGGGAAAAACTTATCTCTAAGTTTGCTGTGCGCAGAGGAAAAAAAATCATGAGAATTGGCAAAACGGCAGTCAATACGCGAATGCTATTCTAAATAATTTCATATCGACAAGTTAACGAAGTCGATCGATCTATTAATTCAGCTGTATAAATAAGATATCATATTATTATTTTATCAAGTTACATAAATCAGTTCACGAATAGGATAGCAATAATTTCATAAAAAAAGCCTGTATTTCGTGGCTCCACAAACGTCTTCAATGATACCAGTACCATGCGTTTCAGTGCAGGCCCCTTTACAAGAAACGTTTATGTTTGAGAAATATTTTTATGCTCAATACTGGTTTTCACCATGGTAGAGTTATTCTTCGCTTTTGTTGAGTAGCTAATCGGCTAAGTAATAATTTTCTTTATGACCCTGCAAATGACACACATGTACAAAAATACCTGCATAAATAGGCAAACGTAAATACAACATGGGCAGGAGTCTATAAAGCCACTAAACAATTTCTTGAAAAATGACCCATATCATACGTTCAGTATTTTAAATTGATATCGGCAAGCCGGCACAGCAAATAGCGAATACTTGATTGTAATTGTGTCTAATCTTTAACTCATGCGGGTAAAACGTACGTGTTTCTTAAAACTTTTTTTTAGACATAACTTACGTATTCAAAGGGCTACTATATTCGTTTGTTTGCTTCTAACAACGCAGGTACTAACACCAATGAAGATTGCTCTATGACGCAGACACATATCTGACAGCATCATCAGTGCACCTTCACATATATATATATATATGCAATCAGCTAAGTCAAGTTAGAACACGCCGTTGAACGGTGCTTAAGTCCACTTCGCTTCCTTTTAGTTCGCATACAACACCCGTGATACGACTGAACGGCAGCTAAAATAAATATATCGAGTAATCCCTTTCAGATAGCAAGCCATCTATTGTAAGCTTAGGGACTTACCTGCGTGTACGAAAAAATAACCGCACTGCTAATCAGGCACCGTGTTAGAAATAAGCGTTTAACAATGGACGTCACAGTGGAATCTATTGACGAGGGCCTTGGGTAACGTTCATCGCTTACGCAGCCAAATAAACACAAAAGTCAGCCTTGTTATATTCTTTCTTAAGAAGCCTCATTCAGCTAAAAATAACAATAATTAAAATGAATTTTTATTATGGAAATGCCTAATTACTAGGGGACGTATGGAGATGGCATAAATGAGAAACTTTAGTACTGCATCGTCCATTCACTGCAGAAGGGTATAACACACCAACGTTGACAATCGTACTTTGGTCCCTGCAATTATATATATATATTTATATATATAATTTAGCTTTAATAAGTTCTTTAATGGGCATGCGGCCTAAAATACTGTCTAGATCGTTTTTGCGAAAATCACATCAGCTATGATTTGACAACAGATACTAAACTTTTCAGTTTAGAAATATTTCCCTATTTAGAACAAACCCTGTTAAGTTCCACAGCTCCTCCTTTGAATCATAGCTCGTTGATTTACTTCTTGGTAGAATGTTGTATACAATATACGTAGGGTTCATTAAACTAAGCTACATATGAAGCGTATAAAATCAGACTCAGCCCTTAAATCAAAGATTTGGATACGATCGGTGATTCGGAGACAGAACGCAACTTGCAGTAAGGGCCCACGCTTTACTTTTGTTTTCTTGTTTGACATAAATGTACTGTCATATGTCCTCGTACGCTATCGCCTGACTCATACCAAATCCTATTGATTATCCTCGCTTTAATCTGATAAACCATGTCCTCTTAGGTGTAATTTTTACAGGAAGATATTACTCCATATCCGGGGGTCTTTGCGCCGGCACCTACCAGCATCGTTGACAGATGACGACATGTTATAACAGTACTTACAGCAACAGCGGCTTATCGGTGCCAAGAAAAATCCATCGCTCCTTTCCTAACAAGAATAGTTACGATATTACTCAACCATTAGTAACTGTTCAACGTAACCGGGATCGATTGCTTTTATAGTACGTTACAACACAAATGGCATTTCGAAAGACTATACTCGTGGGGTAAATAAATATCGATGATGATGCTTTTATAGTCATGACTGCTTAGTATTACCGAACTATAAATAGGCCAACTGAGAAAAGATGTCCACTGGTGCTCGAAAAAGATACTTTCAGGGGCTGGAAAAAGAGAGCTTTATAATTTACTGTAACAATCTATTGGAAAAGATTTAAGACATTGCAATGGTTCGATCTGAGTAATATCGTATCTCACGCTGGGTCAGTGAGTTTCCAAACAAAAAGTTCATTTAAATAAACAGAATTTTGGGATTTGCTCTTAGAAACCAGGAAAATGTACTTTTGTTAAAGGAGTTTCTTTAAATTAAAAGGACTGCCCGGGGTGGTTTCTAGAGAACACATTTACCAAATAATTCTTGCATCCTTCCAGCGAAATTTCATTGACACCATTAAGTGAGTTTTACAGAGATCCAGACAGATAATAGTTTAATGGTGTAATATCTGGGCTATACAGTGGCCGTTGAATGCGTTGAATTTGTCTATCCTAATTTTTTAAATTTTTGCCGGGTAGCTAAAGATGTATGAAGTATGGCATTGTCACGGTGCCAGACGACGCATTTTCCGTTCGTTAATTTTTAATTGATTTTTTTTTGCGTCAACCCGGCCATTACTACATATTGTGAAGCACATTTTTCTATTTTTTTCTGCACATTATTGTCGCATGTGATCTACTTTTCATAAAACTCACCCACTGGCTTAGAAATGGCTCAATTTCGTAGTTTCGCGGATAGAATTGCGATCGAGTAAATTCTCATGAATCAACTCGTGTGGTGCTCGAATATCGAGCTTCGTTCCTTGTCGCTAGCATTCTTCGAAAAGATTAGGATTTCTTGCTAATGGATGTTCAGTAACTTGGCGACCTCATGGCGACTCGTAAATCGGTCTCTCTTAACTTCCGCAATGATTTAGTCAACTTTTTCTGGTTGGTTGATGGCTATTGAAAGCATCTTTCATATCGAATTTCTAAAATAAAAGCGAAAAAAACATCTTTAGGTCGTTTCTGATAAGGCATTTTAGCTGTTTTTTTTTATGGCGCCTTTATCATCACAGAATTGAAAAATATAGCGATTTCTTGCAGACATTTTGCTAATCTTCACAGTGCTCTATCTTGAATCTAAATAAATTTCAACAGTTTTAACTCATCTATTACTGTCAGCTCTGAGCTTCCAGAAAATACCAACACTAACCTTATGCGACACATCTTACCTAAGATATGTGCAAACCGTCTATTTATTTTCGGTAACCGAATATATATTGTTACAAGCAAATCGGGCGGACATTAAAATAGAAGAACCTTTTAATTAGTTAGGTTAGAACTACTACTTTTAATACCTGTTAGAGTAATACCTGTCCTAATGACGTATTTTTTACACACTTCTCCCAGCATTTGGGGTGCTTTTGGACAGCCATATATTCACAATTCGTGTTTCCATATGTAATTTTTTATTCTATGGCTCCTCGAAGTAAATTGATAATCAGATACGCTTATGCAGCAATTGTTTATTTTAGAGCATGGGAAGCCCCGTAATCCACGGATTTAGATCGGGAGAACAAGCCGATTGAAGCTAACGTTAAATATTTCTTTGCTTAATCCAGACGCAGTTTAGGTATGGTGATGAAGTATGGCGTTCGTCAAGTAAGTAGACCGGGTGCTTCCGCTTGCCATACCAACAGTTCATGGGTCTCTTAAGGAATTCAAGACAGCGCGCATTCATTGTTTTATTTCCAGCAAGTATCTCGTACCAGCAGATGCCCCTTGGTATCTATTACAAGTACTGCCAACCCCTTATGTCCGAATCTACTCAATACTGCCACCGAACTCGATTTCTCTCCAAGATGACGTTATTCTACAGCCTTTTTACTCTCCAGTTGGCTGCAGGTACTGAACTCCGCCTCTACGGCAACCATCTATTTCAAGCAGGTTTTTTTTTTATTAACTAAAAATGCATGTAAAATACATTATGCGAATAATTCTACTGACCTGGAGTCGATTCCGCATTTTCAGTCTAAAATTTTGTAACACATTATATCGGCAATACCAGTTCTGGCCGACAGAGCCCTAAAAACTCCAAGTTCTGCTTTCGTAAAAAGCCTCCTCAATTGCGACGATGCTTTCCTTGTTACCTTTTTGTTGTCCTTCAAGACTCTGATCTCCGTTTTTGAAATGTTTGCACCGCTCACGTACTGCGTCCTTTTTGCCGCATTTTTGCACCAATATTCGATGAATTTCCGCAGCACTGTGATCTTCAAGTAATAAGAATTTCCCCACTGACCGTTGATCGTTGAAATTAAAAGGTATTTTTCCCGAACTATTTTCTCCAAAAAAAACTGTTTTCATTTTTAGAAGACAATTACATTTCTCATTAAATTCCGTCTGCTGGCGGCGCGTAGTTCAAAAGCTGTTAGATTTTAAAGTCTACCGAAATCGCTTGCGACAGCCTGATATGTATGTTATTTGGCCAATCTCTTGCATGTCCTTATGGACGGTAAAATCATTAACACATGTGACCCGTGAACATCCCCGGTGGTAATATCCCATGTGGAAGTAACAAATTGTATTGCGCTAACATGCTCCACGAAATGGATAGAGTTATAAGAGTTACACGTTGTGTGAAGCTACAAATCTGACTAAAAAAAAGCACTTTGTTATAAAAATGCCTTACATAACCAAAACACTTTTCTGCAATGACAATACTGTACAGAATTATTCTAAGTAATGTTAACCTATCCCAGAGGCAAAGCGTAGCTGCCTAAATTAAAAATCCGCTCGAACGCGATTACACCGATGCGTTTTCTAAGGACGTTTAGCGGGATGATCTGGGTTCGAAGGCGAGCGTTCTGATATCCTCTAAAATATAGTTCAATAATTATTCATTTCCAGCCTTCTCAAGGGCAGACTTCTCAAAATTAAGGTTCCTTTGTTATGGAATTTTTATGCCTATGTAGCTGATACCGTATCAAATCAATTTCTTCCGACATTTAAGACTGTAATGTGCCGCTTCTGAAATAAGCTTGTTAGATTATGTTCATTGCCTGCCTCTAGTTGTTATCAAAGTAAATTATAATATAGTGATAGCTTTGCCAATTACGGAAACTTGGCCAAACGCATCAATGAAGTGAGCATGCAAAATCTACAGGAACTTCTGATTTTGTCATTTTCTAATGCCACTAAGTAGTACCGGGCATACTAACGAATTCTAGGATAAAGTTGTTTTCCATATAGAGAGCCTGATTTCGTAAATTCGTACTTTTCAGGCAGTATGAATGCCTAGAATCCATGGCGTCATTTAAACAGGATAAAAACAATCGTCTCTGCTGGGCACATTAAAAGCGTATTACCAATTGCACAGCAAATAAAATCAAATCAAGTGAACAAAAGCAGATTCGATTTTAGCTTTGCTCGGCACGTTGTAGTGAGATAAAGTTAAGCTATCTTTAGCCTTACAAAAATACCAAAAGGTTTGGCTTATATATACCAATTACAATTTTAGAAGTAAAAAAGAATTTTAGAAGTAAAAAATATTATAAAGTTTTATATACCAATTACAATTTTAGAAAAATTGTAATTGGTATATAAAACTTCTTAGCATTTTTTACGGTGAAAAACTAACCTGCATTTTCATTGGGAGGTATAGTAACCGTTTTCGAACAAGAATGCAATGCCCACTTCTATGACTCTATTATTTCTATTTGTTTATTATATTATTATTATATATATTACTATTGTTTCACGTTTTTCTGTGGTTCACAGATAAGACAAGTTTTTCTTCGTTGAAAAAGTTCCAGTTTATTATTAAATCGTCTCAAAACTAACCTGTTCGTATACAACTTTCGATGCGTGTCACGTTTACTGATTAGGCGAACTGAACAAGCGATCAGGGAGTAGCTATAAACAAATAGAGTCGTTCTATACGATACAAAATGTGTTTGTTGTTGAATAAATTTCTCTATTCACACAGAATGGGTAGTTATGCATCCTTGGTCGGACTCAATACAGCAGCCCCTGGTCTCTATCACTCGTAGGCACTTCGCCGTCTAAAGTAGCACGTAAAAATATTCAAAGCGGTTAACGATCTGTCGGCGTAAGTTTGATATTAAACGCTTACAGGTCCGTCGGCAAATTTCCTGACCGAAAAGGATGCGCAAGTGAAACGCTTATTGTGTTCCAGCTGTTCAAATGTTAAAAAGAATGAGAGAGTACAGGGTAAAAAACGCAGTGTAGGAAGGCATTGACTTAGCAACACAGCTAAATTACATACATTTACAATTATCTTCAGAAATTGTTATCATTATGTGAACCAAAGCAATATGTCCGTATTATGTTCAAAACATTGCAAACAATACATTTCTTATTAAAACTAATGTGTAGTGTTTATCTCTCGTGGATTCGTCCTTCTATTGTTCCTAAGTTGACTATTCTTTACCAGCAAATGAAGCGCAAATCATACACAATTATCCGTTCTATATAATTGTAACCGTAATATATTTTTAATCATATTCTTCTAATAATTTTTTGTTTGTTTTTTTACATGTTTTCACCCCTGCATTTTCAGCAAGTGCAACCAGATGGAAATACGAGCAGAAATCAGACTTCTACTGTCTTGTCTTAATTGAAAATAAATACATACGTAATTAATTAAAAGGTAATTAAATACAAATGACAATGAACGCTATTATGGATGAACTAAATAGCGATTTCGTTATGATCGTGATGGTTTTGCCTTATTGTCACGTACGTGTCTATAATAGATTTGATTTAATGTAGATAAGTTAATTATTGTTTCCTTAGTAAACTGTACACTGTTTCTACCGTTTTCATTATTTTTTCTTTTGTTTGTACTTAACAACCTGGTGAACACCACAGCTTTTTGTCCACTCGATTTGACTGCATTCCTTTGTAACCTACGAGCTCTGCCTCTTAATCAGCTTGCGTCCTAGAAAATTGGGGTAAATTCGTAAAAAATTATACCGTTTCCTCTAAATTGTTACCTGCAGCCGTTGAATTCGCGACTGATTTCACTACCTTCTCCATAATAGAAACCACAGAACATATTTGTCTCGTCGACCTTCTCTTACATCTGCCACACCTTCCTTGGCTTTCTTATCTCTCATTCGGTACAGATTAGCTTATTAATCGAGGAGTTGTAGGAGTCTTGACTCAAAGGCTCCTTGTTTGGTCATCCTTGATCCCCAAAGGATCCCTGGTTTAATGTCTTTTCTTGTTCTTTTTCTTAGCATCTTTCTTACTGGAACCGCTGTTTGCTTGCTGCGCCTCCTGAAGTGGACAAATCAGAATCTTGTTAAAATTTACACTACTTCTTTAGACTTAATTTTCGCTTGATTTACATTAATTTTAGTTTTTATAGTAAATATTAAAAAACGTTTACCTTTATGATCACTAAGATGATTTTGATATAATGAAATGAAATGAACAGATGCAAGATGAAATGATAAAAGAAACAGATAACAACGACTAACTAACGCGCTAACAACGACTGCCAGATTTTACCCAATTTATTGTCCTGAAAAAAAGTGGTAAGCAATATCAACAAATTAAGAATACTGACAAACTGAAAACAAAAATAGAGGTCTAGCATAATTCCCATGCCTGGCTTTCTTCCGGCAAAATTCCGGTATCCGTATTGTCATCGTTTATTGTGACAGCCTCAGGTACCGGCCCCTCAGCTATTCCTTCGGGGGTTTGCTCAATATCTTGCGAAACTTTCTGTGCAACTTCAGTACTTCCGGCTAACTCTGATTGAACTTCCTTTTGTCGAACCTTCAATGCATGCTTATGCTGTTCGATCTCCCTTTGTTTTCTGAGTAGCTCTTCCTCGAGTTTGATTTTCTCTTCCGTAACGACTTGGCTGGCGACACTTGACTCAAGTTCGGCCATATCCTTGTTTGTGATTCGTAATTTATCTTGTAGTGAACGGCAAAGTCGTGAAAGAGTTTCAACTTTGAAATCACTTTTGGTCTTTTCTTGGAACACTCGAGCCGTTGCGAGATTGGCCTCTTCCCACCGTTGTTTCCATTGAAGAGCTTCTTTTTCAAATTTGCGAGTCTGTTTACCCATCGATTCGACTTCGCCCTTGAAATCAGTGAACATCTGTAATCGGAAGTAATAGATTACGTCCTTGTTAAGCACATGTCTCAAGATATTGGTTTGTCGAGCTCTGTTGGGTTGAACCAGATGGCAGATCTAGATCAATTTTAACCTCAATATTTCACGTCCAGCACCTTCTTTAAAAACTGCTTTAAACAGCTGCAACGCTTTTTTTTTTGGATTGTCATGCTGCAACTTTGTAATTCCTTACAAAAATGCATTGGTATCAACTCATAACGTAAGTAAATTTAATCAGAACACTGAGTGAGATGTTATTATTGCTAGTACCTGACGTGCAAGTTTCAACCGGCGCTGTTTCGGCCACTTTAAGAGATACAACAATAACAACTGAGGTGCAAAATTCACGGTTACAGTTCATTATGTACCTTATTGCTGGACACGATCGCCTCCTGGAACTCTTCGTACTTGTCGTTGTGCAGTTTTAACTGTTCTCGAAGTAGAATTTCGTTTCGGAGCGAAGCCTTAAGTTGCAATTGCATCTCCTTTGTGGCGGTCTCAAGCAATTTTCTTGAGTGCTCCACTTCCGTCACGTCTTTTTCACGAAGAAGTTGCGCTTCGCGAAGTTTGGCCATTGCGAGGTCAGCTTCGATAGTTTTCTGTTTTAGCATATTTTCCGAGTGCTGCATGAATAGCAGATGTATATAAGTATATATTCATAAAAATATGGGCAATGGAAAGGTTCGTCAGCTTCTAATAAAGAAACATTACAGGGCAAAGCTCTTACAGCATTTACTAATATGTATGCATTGTACATACGGTAAGAAAGACCCACTAATGAACCTCTTATTTTGCAGACAGCTTTTTGGGTTTCTTCCTTCTTTCAGCTCGCTTACCTTCTCCCAGATATCGTAATGATTAACAAGCGTCCGAAGCTTGCCAGCCAACTGAGCATTGTCTTGCCGCAATTTAGCAGAAGTCTCTTGAGTATCGGCCATCAGGGTGGAAATATCAGTCAAGGTCGCTTGGAATTTCGCAGCAATATGCTTCCGCTTCTCTTCTTCCTCGCGGCGACGTAAAGCCGATTCCTCCTTGATGGCATTATTATGTTTTTGCAGCTCTCTATAAAAGCGGGAACAAGAACCGAACAGCGAAGCATTTCCCAGCTTAATATAGAGTGTATGAGTAAATACGCAGATCATGGTAAGCTCGTCACAATGGTTTCTATATATTCGTGATGGTCGAAAGAAGGCGCTTACTACGTGTTTACCCTCGAAAACATTTTTTTTAATTCATTAGAACACCTGTTAGTAATCTAATAACATTATCATTCGCGCTTAACGTAAGAGGAGTCTTTGGCTCAACGAGCTTTAGTGATGACTGCAACGATAATATAGTGAACTTGTCTTGTTTGTAGAAAAGGGAGCTGTATGGCACAGGAAAAGGGCACCGTGTGTATATATATACATATATATGAACACAACGTTAATATATTTTTTAAATAAACGCTCCACGAAACGCACTTATACCAAAGTGTGTTTCATGTCTACATATACAATATTTGTGCATTGTTTTTCTTACAAGCGGAGCTGACTAGCATAGCACTATCTAGAAGATAGAAAACAACCTACCTACACTTAAAATTATCAAAGACTAATAGAAAATAACCTGCCTACACTTAAAATTATCAAAGACTAATAGAAAATAACCTGCCTACACTTAAAATTACCAAAGACTAATAATACCATCATCTGTAATCATCGTTAACGTACCGACAAAGCCCTTCAAGGCGATCCCTCGCCAACAACGAGCGGTTGTTCTCTTTCTGACTTGCCTGGAATTGCTTTTTCCACTTTTCTGCAGTGGCCTGCGTTTCCCTGAGCTGCTCTAACGTCTCATAGTGCAGTTCGCATAGAGCGCGGAGTTTACTCTCGACTGTATCAATATCGCCAAGGCTACGCAATACGCTCTCAACAGCCTTTTTTTTTGAACTTGCCGATAACTGAAAACAGACGGAATTTGATTACAGTAAAAAAATGTAATCGTCATCTGCACTAAATAATTTGTTTGGAAAATCGCGTAGTGAAGCTGCGTACGATAATCACTCATTTGTTAATTATACTCAATTTAGATGCGCTTTATCCTGAATAAAGTACGTGCTTAGGAATAGGAGTTAATAGCATTATATATTGAGAACAACCGATTGCCCTGCTCCGTACCCCATGTAGATAGATTAATACTAACAAAAAAAATCTGAATCTAACATGTCGAAAGGTCTATTACCTTTTTTGCAGGTTCCTGTTTGCTGAGATCGCAGATTCGATCTTGCAAAGCGCGGTCCTTGTCCTGGCCAGATAAACCAGAGGGAGGTGGCGTAGCGCTCTTTGAATTCGCGCGTTTTTCCCGTTTTCCGGCGGTTCCCAAGGACGAACCGCTTCCTACAGGAATAGGGGTTCGGGCCTCGGGTTCAACTTCTTCGGTCATACCTAACATAAGCGTTTATATTATTTCATGCGGTGCATGCCTTCCGACATGAGTTATGCGCCATTCGATAGGTATAAATGTAGCAGATGCGGGGAGCTGTGTGACGGATACCCCGCCAGTGTACTAATTTGACCTTACAAAAAAAGAATCATCTTAACTGTCTTAAAAATGTCTCAATTTACAATTTTAAATTCGTTTATGGAACTTTTTAATAGGAAACGTCGTTGCGCAATAGTTGTTTTCATCTAACTCGAATTTTATCGAGCTGAATTGAATTGAAATGAAATAACTATTATTTCTTAGGAACCACAGTTAAATTATTCCTTAACTTACAGTACCTATAAAATGTAGATAGAAAGCGGCGATGTACAACATCATAATATTGCATGTTAAAATGGTAGCCATACGAAAAAAGAACGAGGGCAGGTGACTTATTGTCCATACACTCTTTCGTTGACCTGTGAACTTCTGCAGTAAGCGCTGCCAGCTTCTCGCCAATGTTTTTTTCGATTTTGAGGCATTCTTCCTCGCACAGTCGGCGCTCTTGAAGCACCTTAAGTACATCGCCCTTAACGCCTGTACGAGAGACAATTAACGACATAATACAATTGTATCCTTAGAAAAAGTTCAACTAGTAAAAGGTCGGAATATTTTGCTAAGAATATTTATCCGTTCGTGGCTTGTTTTTAATTTTGAATATTACTACAATTATTTTAAGCAGTAAAATACCTAACATAAAACATACCCTGTGCACTGCCTCTGCATTCAAAGAGGATCTTATTTAGTCCGCGAATTTCTTTTTCTGATAATCGCTGTTTCTCCAGCGCGTCCTTTTTCTGTGTCACTGAAGCTAGTTCCTCGGCTGGCGTAAGACCTGAAGTAGCCTGATTTTTTGCAAGTGTTTCTTGCTCAATAAATCCGTCCTGTTTTTCGGCGACATCTAGCTTCAAATCGTCTGGGCTTGATTTGGGTTCACCCGAACCGATTTTCTGAAAGTAAAATGTATGAAATAAATTGTACCAATTAATCTTTGAATTTTTTACTGTGATGACTATCCCAACGGCTGGTTTACGTTGAAACAAAAAAGGCTGCCAGTACCAATCAGATCCACAAAGATCCAGATATTGGAGGCGAATAATTTCTGGCCATATTATGCATTCTAATCTCCCATTATCGTAAATCCTCTTTTGCACTTTATGACTGTGTACTTAAATTCGGTTGGTGCATAAACAGATAGAGTCCATTCACGTAGTTTGCCATATAAAGTAGTAACAGGGAGTAAGTACACAATTGGTAAACAAAAATTTTTAATACATCATTAAGCTACTAGTAGCAAACAGTCAAACTGCATAAATAATCCGTGTATTAACTGCGCACTTGCTAGCATCTCTTAGACGGTAATCTGGCTGACCCTACGCCGCAATTCGATTTGCAAAACATTGTTTATTTAAACGTTCGTCAACAATAATCTGACTGAACCCTAAATGCAGATTCTACGTTTACGTAATAGAGGAGTTCGATTACTGAACTTAGGAACACATGGTGGTCTGGGTTCAAAGCCCGGGGTGGAAACACTTTGTTTATGTCGGAAGGGGCCGTCAACTCTCTGAAGCAATACTCAACTAACACAATGCTGTACGTATAGTTCGAAACATTTACTTAGGTCCTCTGATTATACCTGCTCTTTCGCTGCTGGCCAAGGAGTGCTCAGTTCCATAACGCCGATCGCAGTTTCCTGCGCTTTCGAGATAACCTTGACGACGTCAGCTACAATAGCTTCTGTTACTAGAGGTTTCTCGGATTCAGATATTTGGGCCTCTAACTGGTGCTGTTCTGGTGTTTGTTCATGATTTTGTTTCTGGCTCGGTGTGCTTTTGTTTTTTTCGTCATCTTTGCCTCCCAGTCCACTTGACGGAATGGGTGAAATTACATCAGACATAACAATATTAAAATTGTCTCACTTGGCGCAAACTATTTCTGAAAATAAAAATGAAAATAGTATATCAACAATAAGACAAACGAGAAAATTGTTATAAACCGTTGGATTTGTAAGTAGGTCCTAGCGGTACATATGGTAATCGATTATGATCACCATAGACTCTGATATCCATGAATGTGTCCTAGGCGAAAAAGGCAGTCACTCGTTTCTCAAAGCATGACTGAGTCTCTAAGTAAAATATAGTGTTTCCAAAAGAACATTACCAAAGAACACAGCCGCGATTTAGTGGTATAACGTTATATGATATTCGTAAACCTATAGAAGACACAGCTATAACGGGCATTTGAACTGGAAATAAAAATACTTCAGTATACGAAACAGATCCGCAGGGTATGTCTTTTTTCTATTAACATAACTAGTTCTTATTACCCTATGGCATGACATGTCGTTTGCCAGCGTCGTGGTTAACATTTTCTTTATGACGTCTAGTTTGCAATCCCTCTAATTTATAATCTATAATAACAATAAACACGAGGTCTCTGCATAGTAGTAGTAGTTTACGCAAGTAAAGCCTGTATAAGCACCCATTTGTTATACTATATCTAATGCAATAGACTTTAATAAAAAGAAAACTGAATTTAAATAGCTTTTATAAATCAATTGCAACATTAAGGAACAACGTATACTAAATATCTTAAGCCTAAACATCTGAGATCGCCAGCTAATCTTTTCGATTATGTTTATCTGTAATATATGTATAGACGATGATGTTTTGCATTTATTTCGTTTGATTCTATTGGTCATATTAAAAGCACGTACGAAACTTTGCTAACTGTAATTTATCCCCGATAAAAATAAAAAGTTAAGGCAGAACAAAGCAATGTACGTTCCTGTCAACAAATTGGACGTAAAATGTAGGTAGTCTAAAAAGTTACCCTCTTTAGTTTCGACAAACATTACTCTAACTGACACGCTTAGCGCTTGTGGTTGAATCCTGATTATTAGAACGTGGTGCCGGCAATATGCAGCTTCTATACCGCAGAGTCACAGGCACGTTTGTTGGAAAATGTCCAGAGATATCCATATTCTCAGTTTCAAACTCGACGCACACGCGGTGCTCGCGAACGAACTTTACGAGGTTACCAGCTCAAGCACGTCGATTAGTTCAGCTTTGGAATTATATTCAGGTTAGTTATCTATACTATCAAACTGTAGTACCAAAAAAAAGCTGTTGATGGAGGCAAAAACGGTAGACAGCGCTTCTACTTACCTTAGTCATGCAGCAAAAGATGCAAGGAGAGGATATTTAGAACGAGGCACTCCTTTTTCAGTACTAGCTTGGTATTAGTAGCGGCACCAACGAAACTGCCGCTACCGAGAGCAGCTGCAACCCTGACAGGGTTTAGGTTTCCACCCTCCGCGTAACAGTCACAGACGACGTGATTCTTTAGCACGCGAAATGCCAAGCGGTCAACCGTAGCACAATAGTACGTTACATCAGATCTTGTCTGACTCCTGGTTTGGTTTGTCTAACTGAGTGCGTCCAAGTATACACCGTATACTCTAATCTGATCTGACTCCTAAACTGGTCACTAAGAAGCATTCGACTGCCACGGCGGTAAGGGCGCGAGGCGCAAGAGTGTAGAGTGGGTGAACTATACGGAAGTGCACAGAGACCACAACATCGACCAACAGATCTCTACCGCGGAACAGGTTCGAGCAGACTATCGGTCCAGCTGGAGGCTGTGTAAGCAAATGGCCGTCGGTTAGGTAGTGCTTTCGGGTAAAGCCGTCGGACTCTGTGGAACAGGCTATCGCCGGGTTGAAATATCGATACTGCATAGTGAACGAAGCCGGGACTGGTGTTGTAGCAGACCACCTCGCTAGCGGCTCACACGGCATAAAATTCATTGTGATGATTTTAAACAAGAATGCGCGCGAATGGGCAGTATTGATTGAGATGGAATAAAACAGCATGTTTGTAAAACACTTGTTTTACAACACACGAAGACTTGTTACATGGCGCAATGTTTGACGTCCGAACTTACGACCAAAGTGAGGTAGTCCAAGACACTTCCTACGACACAGTCACTTTAAGCCGTGACTAACAGCAGCACCGAATGTGAAACCTGAAACAATCATTTAACTTGTGGAAAGTGTTTCCATGTTTTTCATGTGGACTGAAGTTACGTCAGAAAATCAGTTTGAGCAAACTACCCTATTATTCGTATTTCGAAACGATTGAATTTAAACATTTGCTTAAGAATTGATAAATCGAAGACAGACATGTCAGTATGAACCAGACAATGATCATAAGCACAATGGCGTGTTGATATGTTATTCCCTTATCTGTAGTGTTGTTTATTCCTAATTTATTAAAGTGTTATTACAATTATTTATTGTATACATCGATATAATAAACAAATTTGATTGGGAAATGAATAAAATGGACAATAAGGTTCGGTCCAAATAAGCTAAGGATAGGATTTCGGAGCAGGGGGTCCTCAACTTAATCTCAATTTATGGTACTGCCGCGGGGACAACCGAAACGACGAGGCTTGTAAAACCCAACCTAAAATGCAGTTCATCTCCACTTGTAGCAATTATAGTTCGAATAAGAAAAAACCTATTAACTTCCTTATGTTTTCTTCGTATGGAAAAAAGATCTCGATTTTCACAATTTTAGCCAATGTATATTTAGGCCCGAAAGCACTTTATACAACAAAATATAGAAGTAAACATTGTCTCAGTAGCTTTGTTAACAACGGAACGGGACGTTTTCACAGCCATTTCCGGCTGACGAGACACAGATGCCATCGACGAGCTACGCTAGAATTTATAACTAGTATTCATACATGTTATTTCATATGACGTATTTATCAAATATGATGAGAAAAGCGCCTGACTTCGAGTGGCCAATATTACGCTTTGCAGTTATTCATTTGCAGCACAAGACTTCTCTTAAAGGACACAGTTCTATAAGAAAATTTAAAAAATTCGAACATAACAATTGTAGTGATATGATCAGTAATAATAATTCGAATATAATAAGTATAATATAAATAGTCGCTAAAAAGCAGCCTCGATTAGGGCAGCATTCTGCTCAGCTGTTTAGGCAGCCAAAATGGCGGCGAGACTGAAGCCTTCACAAAAATTAATATTTACCATAATGCATACTGCGCCTTCAAATGGCAGACTTTATTAGCTATGAGTTTGACGACAATCGTTTGCCGAAGTATGCGGTAAAGGCGAAAGCCGAATGCATGATCCTTATATTGTAAATAAATAAATTAAGCATAATACGTGTCTCAGTCGATTCGAAACTCAGAGTACGAAAATCGACAACACGAGTCCTATCAGCCGCCGCTACGACCTAATAAATTCGCGTCATTCGCCCTTGCGAACAAAATGTGGGAACGTAATTGCTATATATACATATATATATATATATATATATATATATATATATATATCTTGCAAACGGTTTATAGTTACAAATTACACACTAGTTTTTGCTTACAAATGGCAAATTAATCTATAAAAAAAGTTTATTATTGATTTAATAAGTTGCTGATAACAGTGGGCTATTTGGGGATAAACCTCAACGGGTATTTCACTCTAGTTACGGTTACCAAATTTTCATACATCGTCGGTTTTCTGGTGTGGACTTTATCTATAGAACATTTAGTTAAGGAAAAGTTCATTGGCGTCGTGTCTAGCAGACGGAAAGAGCATTTGATGGGACGTATTCGTCCAACCAATCCGGTTGAAGGATTCTTATCAAGATGTGCTTCTATGACAATGGTATACAATAGTATATAAGGCATGATTATGATGATGACGCTGGTAGAATGCAAGTGTTCGCTCTTGCTGGAAGCAAAATTCAATCTTCACTAAAGTCTTTCCAAACGTGTAGAAAAACTGGTTCTTGTATAAATACAAGTGCACATGTCTACATAGTCTCTTGGGATATTGTTTTGCATATATAAAAATATGAGATCTGTTTATAAGTAGGCGGAGCGAGGTCGGAGCTCTATGCGAAGTCTGCATGTAAAGCTTTAGGACATAGTATTAATACTACTGGAATGACTAGAAGCAGCGAGCGATACTGTTACACTGTGAAATGGTAGGAAACAGAAAAAAATAGGAAAACGATAATGTATGAGTTTGGCCACCTTTATGAGAACTTCATAGAAGAAAATAGAGATTTGAAAATGGCTAGGCAGCTGTTCTAACAGCAACTTGAAATAACCGTCTTTTCGGTTAGATGCGCCCTGTTTGCTCTTTTACCCTAGTGCCGGTTTTGAACAAAAAGCCACAACGGAGATCTATAGGGTACTTTCTAGCCTTAACTTATTCTGCTAGCATTCGCTATACTAGAGAACTTTTTACTGGCCTTTTTACATTTATCGGCTTACTTCATCATTCGGTCCGGGCCGAATTAGATGCGCAAATATGCCTCGACCCTCGTGACATCTGAGATGGTTCAGGTTCAAGACCGTATCCCTGTGTGGATGTAAAAACAGCGGGTTTGAGATTGGGCATAGGCGTTCTTTGATTCTTGTTAAAAGAGTGTACCGTCTAAAACGATGCCTCAAAGTAGTAGTGAACGTGAAATTCGAATGTAAAACCCAGGCCATCAAGCAATTTCCGCCTATAGGGTATAATTAGACGGGCTATAGGTACTTCACGCACTCAATGGATGAACAGCTGGACATAAGGGATCGTGACCGATTATTTAGTCCAATGAGGCCTGATGAGTCCTTCACATACTCAGCGTCATAATACATACGCTCGTAATATGCTTATTGCTGCGTCAAAGCTGTACGAATTCAATGGATATAGATAGTGCCTGTGCTAATACCACATAACGGGAAAGAGAAGCCGAACATATGGATTTAGACTTAAAGTCGGGGTAGAAACAAACAAAAAAAATGGGCATCCGAGGAATCGTTAGAAGGCATGTTGTCCCTTCTATAAGCCTACAAACTTCCTGAGGTAATGGATGTTAAACGAGGAGTTTATCTACTAGATACTAATAATTATCATCATCGCCGTCATACATTAATAAATTGGTAGAGGTGATTCTAAAAGGAAAAACTGAAACCTACAATAAAAAGGGTAAAAAGATTGTGCGACAGGCATAAAAGCCAATTTCCGATGGGAATTTTTTAAGTATTCTAGTAAAAAGCTTATATCACTCCCTTGAATTGTGATGCGAATGGTCTCCTAGTAGAAACGGAGCAGATCCGAGTTTGGCGACTGGCGGTTTGGGTTTAGTCGGCGCAAATCGAACATTATAAGGAAATTTTAATTGTGGAGCGTGAGGGCTAATGCATTATAAAATGTTTCATGCGCTAGTTTCACAGCACGCTGCAGTATGTCGAGGGTATTAAACACGGAATCAGGGGATTTATTCGTGAAAGAGGTTTTCACCAATATTAGGTCAGTCTGTAACAGGTAGAGTATTGACGAATCGACAAACGAGCTATGTGCGGGAGTCATGTGCTTGCAGCGACAGTCTGGGTGTAGAAACATTCGAAGATTGCGCAATGCATATGTCAAAAAAAGAACAACAACATTAATAACGAAGAGAACGACAATTATGTCAACAAATCTCCACAATGAGATCTAAACAGAGTTCGGATCTACATTTTTATGTACTATTCCCTGTCCAGGAATAACAATAACAACACAACAATCGTGTCTTCGTATTTGAATCGAATGCTGTAAGCAGTAGCTAATTAGGGATTATACATGTATAACTAAGGCTATTCATTTGGCACTTATAACATATATTCACTGTTGTGACGTAATGCAGAACCTGGACCAGGAGGAATATAGACTGGAAGTGACACACGGCTTTGACACAACGGTGAAATCAGTGCACGTATTGATCAATCAGGTATAATAAAGCTGCCCTGACCCGAGAGCTGTGCGGACATGAAATGGCTGGCAGCACGTTCGGCATTACTTGTAAGGATGTTGTGTCTATTGTAAGTAAGAGGTATTATATACTGCACTGGAGAAAGTTTAGCAATAACCCCGGTTAGTCGCCCTAAAAGTTAAAGGATTTCCAAGGGGCGGATACGGCGAATCATTATGTCGGGAACTCGACGCGTGTAGAAAGAACCCAATGTACAAGCAATTGCAAGCACTGTACTCATATGTCCCCAGTTACCACTATAGAAACGGCTCATGCATTATCGAAAAATTATTTAGTTTTGCAGGTGCTCTTACCGTGATAGCCAAACAAAGATGTTAAACTATTATCAAGACTGTGTATTATCCCAAAAAAAAATGTAAGGAGGTAACTTCGAAGTTCGTAGAAATAACCTGTATAAACAGTGCCGGGGACGTATGCGCTCTCAGTCGTCTTAGCTTGAATAGGATACCGTCGCAGAATAATCTGGACAAGCTCGTCGATCAATGTTCATAAAGCGTTCATTACAACCTTGTGTGTATGTTTATTGCATAATGTTCCTTTGAGTAAGAGTGCTTTATAGTAGTAAGTCGTGAACAAGCGTTCGGCACAGGAAAATCCACTAGTTCAGACAAGTCGAAACTCACGAAACGGAATAAGCAATACAGAAACTGTGTCTGTGGTAGTCGTTACGGCTTGATTTAACTGCGTCTCGTATCATAATGGCCACTTGCTTTAAAAATCTGGCCAACGAAATTTACCAATTTAAGAAATCGCGGAGTCATACCAAAAGTGACGCACATCTTAGATCAAGCCATTGGCAAAAAAAAGTTCGGTTTCAAAAAACTCTCTGCAATCACGTAGGTACGGTTCAGGAAATGAACAACTGCAGATCTCGAAGATGACGTCTTAGCGGGAACTGAGAATAAAACTTCAGCGTATTTTATTTCAGAGATTAGAGATAGAAGCGAGGCTATCCAATTGTATGAACGTACGCTAAGACAGAACGGCTCAGGCGTTCGCCGAGCAGAGTGCTTAGTTGTAGAGTAGTTGTTTGCCCAGTTTCCAGGTTAATCAACAAGCATCTTCCTTTGACCAGTAACGAAGACCTATAATATTTTGTTAAACTTGCACAACCCTTTAATATTGTACCAGTTCAGTAAATAAACATTATAATAAATACTACATTAATGCACAGATGCAATTCTGCACCGTGTAGATTTGTCAACAATTTGATTAAATTAATGAGATTATATATTGTATATCTCGTCGCGCAGACACATTTCGTATCGCACTGCTGGAAGCTAACTGTATGAAGCAACGCTTGACGACATTGCCGACCAGTCTAGTTTATGTCCAGCTGATCCCACTGAACGTCACAGATGTAGTCAGGTGCTTAAGTTATCCAACTGCAGTGGATGGAAAGAGTCCGTAAATAGACTTCATTCAGTTGTATATGTTAATCTGTCTTAACTTGCACGGCGGTAAAATCTAGCCGCCCAGTTGTTAATTAGTAAAAATCACTGTTGACGCAAAATAAATGATCATTTAAAACTGAAGATAATGCTGGAATAACTTTTAATACTCGTAAATAAAGTTAAAAGCCAGAGGTCGCTGGTACAAAGCCTATCAATGCCACATATTACACGAAAAGTGGGATTAAATAATTTGTAAAGAAAACTCGAATAGCTTCCAATACTTACACGCCCCTTATATGCATAACCTACGTCATAAAAAAAGTATGTTTTTCTTTAATTAGTAAAACATTAGCTACTTCTTGTTTTTTTTCTTTAATCGAGACCCCGCCGTCCATAGTGTTCCATGCGGCTATTCGCAGTTTATTTCTTCCCAGAATTAGTACGTCCCACCATGAACTCATCTCAACTAGTTGCTCAACTAAAACGATTTGGCAATAAGCGCACTCGTTCAAGCCATAAACATTCCTTTCGAAACTATACAGGGCAAGGCAACGGTCACTTGAAAAAGCAAATAACTTTGATAGTTTGGAAGTACTTACTTAACTTGCTTAATTTTTTTTATTTTTGCTCGCTTTTTCTTACTGTACATAGAAAATCCTTTGATCGGCGAAAATGATACCCACCATGTCGAAGCTGCGGTCAAATCATTCATTATGCACAACGATATTCTAGGCAGGCTAGGTAGCTCTTAACTGAAGAAATTGTTACCGATTTTCGAGCACATCAACGTATTGAAAATAACAATACCGGTATGTTTGATTTTTTATTTGACCAACAAGTATTTTCTCATTTTTATTCATTTCTCCATTATTCGAGTTTCACCGAGAACATGTAAAAACGGACAGCCGCAGGCAAACCATGGATCTAGGAGTAGAGTAATTCATACGAATATTGCTTTTATATTATATCACTGCATTCGTGTACACTATATATATATACTTCAAGTCACGCATTTATTTCTTATAAATAGATCTATGTGCCTAACCTTGACAAGCTAGTAAAGCGCACATATACATCGCTATGTAATAAATTATTATCAAAATTTTTACTAGTTATTGCTATCGTAAGTTAAAATATATTGATAATAGCAGTCATCGGTCATTAAATTAACAATAATAAAAACGACAATAGTGATGATAGCAACAAAAAAAGCTAGCGTCAATCGAAGATTCGTTTGTAACAGCAGAAGCTGAGAGATACGATGTTTCTATTCGCATATCCAAGGGTGGTTCAGTTCAATCAATGTATGTAAGTTCGTGCTTGCTTGCTGATAATGAGTAATAGTGACATCCGTTATATTACCCCAGACACAAACTGAAGGTGACGAGAGACAAAAGACCTTTGACAAATGAGGCCAACTGTTGTGACACTGTTCTGGGTTATTATATACATCGTAATGGCAAGGGTCTCTGCCACCGTCTTATTAGTGGCAGCGTCATGGTGATTATTTCACGACGTCCTAGGCCTTTAGTCAAAGAACTACTAAAATAAACGTGTGTTGGACGCCTGATGTGCGCATGCATCTATTCGTAATAATGTAAAGTACCAGTGTTGGGCGCCTTGTTCAGAGTCACTAATGAATTGTAGTCCATATTGATTATTTGTCTGACGAATTCGGTGAACTGGCGCAACTTGTACCCGACATGAGACCCACTCCTACTTGGCTACCGGTTTTCACGTCTACCGGTGACTAAGAGAATTAATTGATAATGTCGTTAAATCTATATGTATAGCTTCAATGTAATGTAGCCATGTTGAGACCCCCTACCCGCCTGATACAATATGATTGAGCTCTGAGTGACTCGGAAAAGAAGTATATTCGCATTACTATTTAAAGCTAGCATTCTTTGGCTTCTTCTGCCTCGTAGATGGTGTCGGATGTTCGCCTGAAACGACCGAGGGGAAAATACATTGAAATTAAATAGGAGCCCATTTGCTATTGCACGTATGCACGCCCTATGTTCGATGAACCTGTTGTTTCAAGAATAAAATTGTGTAGTACATAACATAAAACGACTTTTTCGCTTCAAGAGCGCTGTGGCAACTACTTCCTGTATAGGGAAACTTGAAGATTAATAATTATATGCAAATAATGAGGTAATCTGCTCTGCCGGAAATTAGAATCGGCCTTTCGATGCGAACAGACGCACTTGATTGTAGTGTAACCTAACTTGACTGATATGTTTTCAAACGTGAGGTTTTGAGGTTGAATGGTTTTCATAAGGTTAATTCAAGGAGTAGTGAATATAAGCTGCGAGCGCAGTCGACTACCATAGACCTCACCTGTTAGAAATGGTCGGTTTACATGCTTATCCGCAAGGTTAAAAACACACCGAAATACCCACGACCTTTGTGACCCCAATTTTTCAGGCCGGAAACTTTTTCTAGTCATATAGCGATATGCTGTATTCTAGTCATACAATACACCTTAAAACATATATTCAATCGTTTTATAACAAGGGTTATATTGCAAATGTATATGCTACATAGCCTAGAACCAGAGCACGTCAAACAGTGATGTCCGTCTCCGATGCGGTGAAATTTTTGACGATTTGTCGATATCATTTGCTGAGTAACTACGAAAGATTTTACCGGTAGATGCACGGAAACGAACAAGACTAGTAAGAGTAAACACATTTGCTTAGGGGCCAAGTTATTCATCTGAACTAAACGCACGGAGGGCCGGACGGTGAGAGAATGTGTCGCAGATTGTATGTTATAGCTTTGCTGAAAAATTTACTATACTGATTGTCGAACATAGAATGAACTTTCTTCGTGCTCAAGCCATAATCTAAACGTATAGAATCATCTCGCTATAAATCTCGCCTATAGTGAAGCAATCGGTATAGAATAGGCAGCTGTAGAAGGCTGTATTCTACACCAGGACAAAATTAACAATTTGCATCAGACAACACTATTCCCTGCTTGTGTGATACCTAAAAGGTAACAATATATATATATACGTACATACACAGATATGATCTAAGGACTGCTCGTAGCCTATCCGATATTTCGTGTGGTAAAATTCGAGCATGTTCCATACAGCAGACGTGTAACATCATTTTTCCACACAATCATATGGTTTAAGAACATATTACTCCTTCAAACACAAATTGAGTAGCAAGCCTCCTTATTTATCGCAGCGTACTTGGTTAAAATAAATAATAATGGGAAAATCACACGCTCCTTGTCATATTTCATGAGAAAGATTCACGTTGATATCGTTACCTAACCACAATGGCATCTCGCTCTGAACTTCAACTTAGGATGTAACTCATAAGATTACCAAATAAAGAAATACTATAAACACGAACATTCAACGCGGAACCAGATTCTACGGAAGTGGTATCAAAATTCTCCAAAAAAAATAACCCTCCACTGACCCGGATTTTTTTCGCCGACAACCTAATGTCAACGACAATTTTCGTTTCGAGGAAATTAGCCCAGCATTTTAGATGCACGGTCCCCTATTTCAAAATCTGATTGGCGATCTTGCCAGAGAAACTTGTGCATCAGCTGTAGGATTCTAATAAAGCTAATTTATGTTATTGAGTACAAACTTGCATAGTACTCCTTTGTATGTAAAGTTGAAATAATAGATCTATTCATTTCAGTTGTCCTCTTTTGAGCAGTGCGCAGTGGAAGCTTTCATCGCTGAGCGTTAATTCAGTGTCTTCTTGGCTAGAAATATATTTGTTAGGCGACCATTCCTGTCGACGTTGCCGCAAGTACCGACGACTATTTCGACTCACCGAATTGTAAATTAATGCGCCCATTTAATCAACTTAAACACACTTAATAACATATTCGAAACCGGCGTACGTTGTTTCGCTTAGAAGCGATGGTAGCATCACACGTAAAAAATAGAAACATTTTTTTTATTCAGTCATAAGTGGTGTCCTCACAAAGTCTATCATATGTATGCATGTGCAGAAATTGAGATAATAAAAACATGGCTGATAGTAATTTGCTCATATTGCTAGTAAGTTGGAAAAGTTTATGGTCCATATTGATGCCCGGGGATGACCGCGTTTTGTTAGATTATTCGTAGAGGGTGTCCTAGTTGATAGTACGAACTATACTCCACGATGCTTCCATTTTGTTTGACGTTATGAGCTGGACCTAGATGATGACCTTCGTTTGTTTTTGAAATCATGCAGCATTAACCAGAATTTTATTGAACTTTCCTACAGTTGACTCCTATATGATATATCCTCTAGTAAGTCGTGTCAACTGTGTTGATCTGTCCAACAGTAAGTTTATGATCACTAATCAGATATATTGCTTAGTTAATCCATTGGTAGATTGTGAATAGAATTAGCCATTGTTCGGACGCCTTTTAGTACATCGCACTTTACTCAACAGCATACATCATGGTATCAGGCAGCTGTTGTGGTAAAGGTAACGGTCCGTATTATATATAGATGTGACGCAGTTCCCTTGTGCTTGCTCATGTTTTGCGCTTCTCGTGTGTGACTTGTAAGAAAGCAGCTTCTGCTGCACGGGAGGATTGAAGTGCAGTGCTCACCTCTGCCGAATTCGTTCGCATTTCCCACAGCTGAACGGGCCCTTCATAACGCATGTAAGATGAAAACAAGCGTTACAGGCTTGACATTGGACAACGGTCTGGGTGTCAAATGGGAAGATGGCGTCGCCTCGACGACAGTACTCACACACAAAACCCTGACCCCGACAGAGTTGGCACGTACGGACGTGGTTTACGCAGGCCTCATGTGTCTGCTGTAGCGCACGAAGCAATTCGCCGTTGCGGGCCTAAAAGGTTAAGCTTATAAAGTTAGAAAAAAACAGGTTCACAGGTTGAAACAACATTTATGTATTAACTAGATGTCTAGTTCTTTTTCTGCAGTCCACTTTTTCCTACTTTACACTTTATTCACATGAATCTTTCACCCTAGAGATAAAATAAAGTTTTGTGTTTTTTCGTTACACGAGCCTCACAATTTACTACTTCAGTATTTGTTGTTCGGATTTACTAATAGAAAATTTTTTTTCAGACCGGTTCCACGTTAGTAAATTGTTTACAGCCATTAATACCGTCAATAGATGTGCGATTTGGTATGTCCGTCATACCTGCAAACTATTTGCTAATATATTGCTCAATTATATCTATGTTACATTTTTTACATTATAGAAAATGTGTGTATTTATATATATATATACATAAGTAATTAACGTAATATTACATTCGTGTAGCGTCGTTTAAATTGCTGAATTCAGCATAGAGCTGCTACGTATCAACAGGAACTTCGCCTTTGCATTTGCTCCTCTTATTTGATGTCGTAGGCTGAGTTTTCAATAGGATATTTATAGGAGCAACAAAAAAAAAGATTTTGCGCATATTGTATCATGATTTATATATGTATGTGGCGGCCCAACTATTTGTTGGGCCTTTTAACAAGTAAGTACAATCACTACATATACGATAAAAAGATAACAGACATACCTGTATGAAGTCATCCAGTGAATATTTAAATTGATCCGTGTAAAGGTGAATGGGTATCCGAAGCAAACGTGTTTTATTTGCATTCTTGCAGCTTTTGACGTACTGAGCAGACTTCATTAGTGTTCCACGAAGCTCCGTGACTTTAGCTAACATACGCGATTTCTTGAGTACGGTCCTGAGTGATAAAACGATAAAATAGTTATCAGAAAGCTAAATATTACAAGCATATCGTGATGAAGTTCTTAATAGTTGAAACACATTGTTGTGGAAATACTTTGCCTTTCTTTTACATAACAATGTATTTGTTTCCTAGTAGTATAATCCGACATTTCCGTCTTTTCCCACTCCGTACTTTCTTAAAATGATACAACATCTTTCTGATTAAAGCAAAAATGACGTTTACAAACATTCAATTTGTTACTTACCGGTGGTATTCGTACAATTCGAAGACAGGATCACAGTACAATGACTCGAGAAGGTTCTTAGCGAAGTCCGATACAGGACACTGCGTGAAGTCCCACTTCAGCACGATTCGCGCTGGTATGACAGATTTGTAGTTATGATGACATGTTTGACAAAAGTGTTTGCCTAAGTAGTGACAAAGTCTGATAGTCCGGTTGGGAAGCCCAAAGGGTAAGAAGCACAAATGCATAGTGTTATAATACAGAAACGAATGTTTCTAACTTCTAGAAAACTAGAAATTTTTCTGCACAGATTCTTTGTGTTTAGAATACAAATCGAGACTGCTGAAAAGAAAAATTCTTGAAGCTAACAAGTAAGCTTATATATGGATTTTGGAGGGATCTTTCTTTTCAAAACAATTTTTGTTAGAACTCTCATATAGGTCAACAATGTTCTGGCAATCACCGTAAATCAATATATTGATTTTCGTGAAAAAAATGCCGAGTGAGACAAAATTTTCTGGATAGCTCGAGAAATCCACAAGCTTTGTTTTTACATCTGTACAATATATATGATATTGTAAATAGTTATGTACTTCACACTGTAAGCATATATATGCAAATACTGTCCCACCTTGGCCGACTTGTTTTCGGAAGCATTTTCATTCCGCAGCCGGCACAACGTAAATTTTGTTTTTCGAGAGCGATCTTCACAGTGCTTTCAGCGAAGATCTTATTGAATATGATCTGCTTTCTGGGTGGGGCCCAGAACTCACTGCCACGTTTACGGATGTTATTAGAGCTATCATCCGGTGAAACAGCCCAGCTATCGGGCAAAACGATCATCCTAACAAAATCACACAGAAATCACAGAGCGTTACAATTTTTTTTTTTTTGCTAACGGAAGCATCATCAACCACTATTTCTGTTATTAAAAATATTCATGTTATAATAATATAATGTACTCAGCACCCTCGGCAAAAGCAGGTTAATACAACATAATGTTATTTCTTGAGTGCTGCATGCAAGCGCATGTGAGAGGAAAATTTTGCATAAGACGAAACAAATACATACTGTTGAGGCGTTTCATCATTACCGACAATCCACTTTAAATCGCTAGCTTTTAGCAAAGGTTTGTCCCGAAAATTTCGAAGTAGACAAAGTGCAGTTCTCTCAGCGGACATTGGCGCTTGAGATTCGATCGATCTAAGGGAAGCCTTAGATATGGAGTCGAATTCGCCTTCATCGTGATCCGAGCTCGAAAGGCTAAGCGAAGCCGTGCAGTCCTTATTAGAAGCGGTCATGTCTTCACTGACAGACAGTTGCATTCTGCAAGATTCTCGTCGTTTTCGGCGAGTCCGAAGGCAGGCTTCTGGCGTGGACTCACGCTCAAATTCAGATTTGCTAATATTTCGAGCTATAGAGATTGACAGAGGTAAATACATAAAAACGTGACCACATTATTAATTAGGTCGCACGTCGATCTTAGCAAAGGACCGGCCTTTGGTAACAATCGGTTCATTTGACAACAGTAAGTAAGATTAACTAGAGTAGCAGAACTTAACTGGCTGTTGATTTAACATCTGAAAGCTCGCGTTCGATCTACTTACCAGTAACATTTTTTCGACTCCGTTTCCAGCATTGAAAATGCTCCATCGCTTGAATTACGACTTCTGCAATATAGAAATGGGCGTTTTCTTTGTCGAGGGGCGACATGAAGGAATTGAAATCGCTAGATGATAAAAAATCGTAGAGCGTTTGACCCTTTTTTGGTACTGGAAAGCCGCATTCGGTCGGTGCAAGAACATCCCGAGCGCCTACAAAAGTTAACGGAATCTTCGTATAGAATCAATTAAGACATCGGCTTCTAGTGAACTAAATACAATAGCGTTGAGACGCCACGTCTAAACAGTAGGGTAGTAAACTATAGGTACCTTCTGCTACTGCGCATAAACTCTCAAACTAAATCACCTATATTTTAATGAAATATAAGATAAACAAATTATCTTTTCCCGCGCGCACCTTTGCTCCTATTCCCCAGTGCTCGGAAACTCCTCTGCAACAACTTACCGCCATCAAGAAAGCTGGAGTTCTTACGCAGACTCGAATTGCTCGAGAAGGCGCTACTTCGTCCGCCGCTGCTGGATATTAGAGGCGAAGTAGATGCGGAACTGTCCACCTGTGACTCGGTTGGAGATCGATGGGTGGATGGAACCGTGCACGGTATCGTAGTCACCACCTGCAGCAAAAACAGCAAAAACAATATTAGCAATAGCGAAGATGATCCACCGAGTTATAGTAAATTAGAAACAGCCAATTAGCTCAAAAAAATACTATGTAGTATAACAGGAGGGAATGTGAGGAGAACAGCTTAAATTTGTCTTTTGATCCAACTGGGTCCATCCCCACGTTATTACGTTTGTGCCAATTAGTTCACATGAGGTGATGCGGTCAAACGAACTTTATCCATGCATTATTTGCTATATACAAACTTTCGTAGAAAACATTATTAATTACAAAATGAAGAACTGCATTGTTGACTATCTTCCACGCGTAATGATAGGATGGAAATATTAGATTGTACCTGTCTTAAATCCTGACATGGAAACGAAGACGCTTAAACTCGTAAATGTGCTAGTGACAAAAGCCGGATTAGTCCCTTCGGAATATTATAGACACTCATTAACCTGAAGGCCATCGGTGGCCAGCAGAAGCAAATGTGGCGACACAAGTACGCCCTTATAATCATAACTTACCGTTATTCACTTCGACCAATACGCTGGGCAAACAATACAGGCGATTCCTACAGGGGACACAAACGGCCTTCAGAAGCTACGTGTATACGGTGGCCCGAAAACGTCAAAGCACTTTGAATGACCAGTGTTCAATTACATAAATAATAATAATTAATATTTCAATTTTACAAAAATCTACATAAGCTGACAACGACGGGCTCTTGATTCACATGTCTTCAAATCTTTCAGTGCCGTCAATTTAGTCGTGTAAGCTTTATTATTACGGTACTTCCACAAGAACAAATCCATTGGCGTTAAGGCTGGGGAACGAACCTCTTCAAACTCTTCTGTTTAAAAGGTCCTCACTAAGATATATTCCCATATAACAATGGTAATACGCAGTCGCTTTGTGCGATTATAAATGAAACTCCCTACCTCCACCAAAGTCCTTCCGAATGCGTGGTAAAAATAGTTCTTGCAGTACATTCAAGTACTGCTGTGCTGTTATAAAATAATACTTCAAATGAAGTACAGTGTATTTTTCAAGAACACTGTATATATATATATACACCAGCAGCTCAAGACGCGAATAGATCTTGTTTCTTTCGCTAATAGTTAGGAAGCCCCTATAAGATAATAGCCTGGGGCAATATTGTTTAGTTGCCGCAGTCTATTCACTAATCCAACAGCGAAATGCCGTTGTTAGTTTGTTGTGGCAAATTCAAATTCCATTTCCAGTGTGTCACATATTTCCAGAAGTAAGGGTTGTTTCCGGGATTTATATCGACTTAGTCCACGAACGGATGTCGTATGATAATCAGCGGCACAAACTGAACGTAGCACGCTTTATCGACGATTAGTTGCCATTCGAAACGGACACGCTTTACTAGATCTATTAATAAGGTGCTAAACGTACATTTTACTCAAACTCACAGGTTACCCGTGCAATGGGAGCGTGTTTAACTTCAATATTTCAGGAAGCATAAGGTGGTCGATAGTGATATAAAATTGAGCCTAGATAGGCCATTCGTTTTATGCTGAAAGGGGTTATTAGCTGTTTAGAGCAATATCTAACAGTATTACCTAAAGTGAAAACCCGACGCACTTATTTTGCTTGTAAGAGAAGAAGCTGAGATCAGTTTATTATAGTTTTGTACCTATTAGCCATTGTTGCAAGTTATTAGGGGGAGACAACGTGTAGAAGAGGAGATAAAACTTCAACGTCATTAGAACGTCCACTTTTATAGTCATTTTTGCGGTCATGAAACCCGTTTCGAAAAGATCAAACAAATGCGGGGCAAAAAAAAGGACGAAAATCGAAAGAATACATCATAAATCTAAAGTTCGAACCCCGAAATTACTTCGGCGCGCAGAACTTTTTTTTAGCAGAATCTTTTCCTCCTGAAGAGGTACCTCCGTAGTAGGAGAGAAAATGGAACAAGACCAATGGGGCGACACATCTATATATATGTGTATATATATATATATATTACTAATGTTTTGAGGCATGCCGGGGCCGAAAACTGTAAGTTGGAAAATCGGCCAAGAATAAGAAAATAAATACTAACTACAAACAAGACGTGAAATAGGCATCTTCTAGGCACTCCAACTTCTCCATTACGGTAGGTGCCATACAATCTACAGCTCATAGGGCGCTAATCCTGTTTAATAAATATAACTTATGAGAATTCTATGCAAATAAAAATTTTTGGATTAAATTTAAGAACGTGGTCGATACTTATAGAGAGACCAATTATGTTCAGGGTTGATGTATTGAGTTATTAAAAAAATATTAACCCCTAACTTTTGCTGAATAGCCTTCAACTTTAAGGGCGCCTTTAACATATTAAGAACTAATACATTTCTCTTTTTCCCTCGAGTAAAAGAGGTTCGATTAATAATGATCATAAACACATTTTAGTCTTAGCCTAACGCTCGTTTGTTTTTTCGATCAAATGAACGATTTCGATTAAATGAATGATTTCAATAGACGAGCATTGTAAAGAGCTGCAACGACTGTAACGGTACTCGTGCGAGTAGATTTAACTCTCGCGGGGATTTCTGTACACGGAACCTCCCGTCTCAAGAAATTCCACTTTTAATCAAGCGATCGCGGTATGATGAGCTGCTAATTGCTTGTCAGGATGCCCCTTGGTACCGTTTCGTGGAATTCATAGTTTCAAGCCTAATCACTTTGGGTGTTTTTTCTCAAGATAACATGAAACCTTACACTAATGATAACGTATGCTTGGCATATTTTGAGCTACCTGCGCCTCAACGTGTTTTTTTTTTGAAAATCAATCAAACGTCGTCTGCAAACATCGACAAAATCCCCAAATCGTATTTTCTTCGCACTTTAGCTGTTAGCATACGTCGAATCGTAAACTTAACTCATAGAAACTATTGTGTATACTTAGAAAATGATTACCACATATAAAGTGCATCTTTTAAAATTGTATTAAACGCTTTCTATAAGTCCCCTATAGGCTTGCGCGTCTACATGTCAAATTTTTCTGATCTGTCGTTTCTTTTGCGTGGATTACAAATGCCACTTCTGGCAAGCATGCTTATTCAATATAAACACAATCCACAACGATTATAGCTTTACTTGAGACCTTAACTGCTAGCTAGTCTGCCTTCTCTAATCTGCCGGCAGCTTTTCTTATATTAACCAAGCTCTAACTTATACTAACCAAGCTATATCGGTAAGGGTAACCTCGTTAAAGTGTAGCTCAAATGCGCCACAAAACAAAAATTCCAGCGGGTTTGAATTTTCGGATAACAGCAGGGCAAAGGTTGCAAAAATTGCGAAGGTTCAATATAGCAAAAAAACCCAAGAAGAAGTGGAAAAAAACACATTCGTTCACCGTTGCAGTTTAGCTGGACGGTGCTATTAGCAATTGATATTCTCTGCATACATTTCGCCATTTTATTTTAGAACAAACTGGCTTTCGGCTGGTATCAAGAGTAGCGAATACATGTTATGACAAATAGTCTGGCAAGTTTTTCCCCAGTTTGAACGCGCCATATGCTTTCGTTTGCCATTAAATAACATTCGGCAGCATGTTTGAAGCGTAACAATCTCTGAGGACTTATACTTAGCCCTTCCACACTCTCGGAAACTACGAAAAACGCTCTTTACGGCCCGTCTGAAAAAATTCGTTTGTCAAAACAATTCGACTCTGCTAACCTCAAATAGATATCGTATGCGCTTCTAGATGGCTGCGGTCAACTAGTATTAAAATGGCGTTTCATAGAGTACACGATCACGATAAGTCCATCCTCATTTGATTATCCCTTAGAATGACACCGTTCGCTGAAAGCCTCAAGACATCAATTAAGACCTAAATAAAGTATTCTGGTAAAGTAGTTTCCATCTTTGATTGATTTTATACATCACTGATCGTAAAATAGTTTCTAGATATTAGCCGGCATCTATAAATCAAAATGTGTGGGTGCACGATAAGTACATACCTAGTGAATGCACCATCCATACAATTTACATATGTTCTAGATCAATATGTTCCAGGTAGCCCCGTACATTAGAAGTGCAGCAGCTGAAGAAACCCCGTGCTTTGGTGGTATCACAACCCTAACAAAATCGACGGTGCTCGTTAGCTCTCGTCTAGATGCTACCCGCGTACTCTGGTCATCGCTATCCTGCGACTACTAAACCAACGGGGAACACGGAGATTCAGTGCCTACGTCCGAGTCGGGGGAGGCGACAATCATTCTACGATTACCCCCTCATCTGACAACAAGCCGATTCTCGGATCGTTTACCGACGGGCCTTGGCAAAGAAAAATGCCAGAAGTCGTGTTAAATACAACGCGTCTCATTGTGCAATGAACAGTGACGCCAAATTGTACGGGTGCACAGCGTGAGCCTTTAAATGTTCGTCCGATCGACGTTTTTTCCCAGGGAATTAGTTGTATTACAGGCCAACCATAATATTTGTAGTTGCGGTTCAATTCGCTTCAACGACATCATAAATAATGGTCATTCCAGATCCACAACGCAGTTCTAGACGTATCTTATGTTCATGGGGCTTTAGTGCTTTCTACCTAAGTCACAATCAAACAGTGCCCTTTCTTTCCCTTCAAACGTCAACGCTTCTTCGTCGCAGTAACATCGTTATAGACTAGCGCTCCGTCATCACTTTTTGTTTTCTGCATTCTCTTTTCCGGTATAACTTGATTCGCGAATGTGCTACTCTATAATCCACTCTGTTTTCCTCACTGACTGGAGACCTTTTACAATTGAAACTTCTGAACAACTGTGAAGCAATTGGCTAGCCCTCCAGCGCTTTCCGAACGAGTTCTGTCGGCAAATATAAGACGTCCATCAGTGTTGCATATATACACACAAAACAACCGTGGTTTTTGTTGCTGTTGTTTCTATCTATGGTAGAACTAACTATAGAGCAAACCATCAATATCAGTTGGTCGACTGATAGTGACTTGCCACTCGTCGGGCTCGCCGTACTTGAAACGTTGTACGCGGGGGAGCCGGAGCCAGCCCCGATAAGTGGGTAGGCTGTGGGAGCCACTAGTTTCAGCCTAGCGGAAAAGGGACGCAACCAAGGACCCCGTCTATACTGCAAAGAGTAGAACATGTCAAATGCGCACTAACAACCCCGAATGAAGCCCTAAAAGTAGCTTTCAAAATGGTATTAAGACAACATAGATTCACCGACGTCAGCTTCATAAGAAGACTCCAGTAAGAAGCGCCGCGAGGCCGAGGGTACCTAAATCGTAGCGGTTTCGAGCCTATATTGCCGGAATTGCAACAAAGAGTTAGATAAAACAAAAACAAAAAGACACCGTCAATATCAAGAGCTAGTTGATGACCAGTAAAGGAAGTTCGACAACAGACTTCCGGTCTACGTGGATTCCCTTGACTAATAGGAAGCAGTACAAACGAAATAACGTTGTGGCTAAGTAAATTAATGAACAATTTCTATGTAAAACCCGGCTGACGATACTGCTATGAGAGAACGAGTTAAACCGATATTGTCTTAGAGGGTACCTTTTAGCATAGGAAACAACATCTCAGTTGACGAAACGTTAGTGTTGTCGCAATAGATATGCTGATTTCTATTCGGTGATCTATAAGGACAAAATTTCCTGACAACTGGAGAGTTATTATTTTTTTTAAAAAAGTCGATAAGTAAATCTCATCTATGGACACCATCTAGGCGTATTTGCCTCCGTAGCGGGGACTTCAAACAGCATTCTCCATATTACATCCTTACTAAACTCATGAGTCTTCTATACCTACTTCTGGATAGTAATTAAGCATTATATATGGATCATCATTATTATTCAATAATGCGAAACAAAGTTAAAGGGATTACTGCGTTTTGTGCTATAACGAAGCAAATCGCGAATCGGTCGAAACCTCCCGTTAAAAAAAAACGATTAACACTACGCATGCACGCGGATAGCATTTATAACATGATCCCGCCTTGTCAGCGGCTGGTAGCGCCACTGGAAATAAATAGTGGTATAGTTGGCATAATTCGATCTGATGACTCCTCTAACAAATAGCCATTGGTCCCGTCCAGTTCCCTAGAGCTAGAGATCTCTCGCTGACAGAGTCGGAAGTCACCCATCCAAGCGGCATTTGATATCGACATTCACCCTACGACAGGAACAAACAATACAAGCATTCTAGCGAACCAAATATTTACGAATACATTAGAGTGTTTCTTTATGTAGAGGATAACGAGTAATTCGTATAGAACAGTATCGATTAATCGCGCTCGGATCAAACCCACATTGATTTTTATTAAAATCAAGTACTCCCAGACGTTCACGCCGTTCTGCTGCAGATGTGTGCCAGCGGCACTGCCATTAGAAGATCAAAGTTCGTCGCAGGCGTGGGCACTTTCTACGCACCGTTCCATTAACACTAATCGAACACCGAATACGATTTGAGAAATCGTATTCTACGGCCGACTGGTCTTCGCGATATATGAGTTTTAGAGGAATGCGCAGGATAATTATGAAATCGCAACGGCACGTTATTGACTCGCACACATAAAATCGGCCCCAACAGCACAAAAACAACGCGTGTACAAAATACATTGTATTAATTCAATAATGGATTACTTGGTTTTTACGCCGCTTCTTCATGATGGCCACGACATGTTTAGTGATTAGCTTGATCGAGGCTGAGAATTCCGTCGTTGTTTGACATTATTGACGGCACTTTTTTCTTTAAATATACAACAAAAGTGTTGGCAGACGGTATACGACGCACATAACCGTAGAAACTTGCATGTGACTTAACCTACCGCGTTAAAGCCTCCATGCAGATATCCACTGCTGTCTTGTCGACTCCATACGATACATGGGGTAAGTGGCCACTGGTGAATGATGTCGTAGTGCATCGATAGACTGAGCCCGTTATATGAAAGGTGCCACATCTAAATATGTGTTTAGCAAATTATCTCGTTGCTACAGGAGTTGATATGGACAATCAGCTCGATTTAAGCCTAACCTACTTTTTGCAATTCTGCTGCTGGCGCTATACTAATTGCTGACTAATAGTGATGGCTGTGTGATGAAGTTTTTCCTGCGAATATGTTGGCTGAACCGAAGCTCGGTGCAACTGTGCATCGGTAACGCCAGTGCTTGATCAAATTAAAGGTCGGTTCTTCGACTCGGTAGGTATTGTGTAAGACAACAATGGTAAGTTATCAAAGCACCGTGGAAAGTAAGTGAGCTACACTGCATATTTTGAGCTCTTTCTTAATACGGGATTAAAAAATACGGTGAAAGGTCTCGTATCTTTGTGCAGAGTAATTAAAATCTTTGACTATGATAAAATGCCAATTAAACGTTTTTTAGGAGGAATTAGGAGATAGATAGCTAGCAAATAAAGGTAAAAACTTGTAAACTACCAAAAAACGCTACGTTTTTTCCCCGAACTGAACGCCGCAGATTTCACGCAAATCACATAATGCAGCTCATCTGTTCTATGCCTACTGATTGCACGATTTTAACAAGCTCAAGGCGCCTTAGCAGTTTTCTTAGGACATTAGCAGCCGCCACTAAATTTGCGCCCTTTTCGGCGGCCTGAGAAACACGTCAGGCAGCTAGCCATACGCCTGCGCTGGCAAAGAGAAATAAATGCTACCGAGGTGCCACAGCTCTTTGGTCCTCGTCAAGTCACGCACTTACTGCCTGCCGCAGTTCAAATTTAGCCAAAGAATCATAAACATAGTTAACAGTCGTCCTTATCAATAGAATGACGCTCCGAATTGGGTTAGCGCGCGTAGGTAAGCACGCAAGCTAAACGGGCTCTTCAGTGCCATCTGCTTCTTGGCGCATTTGAATATCTAGGTTATACATCAAAAAAAGTAGGCAAAGACAGAGCTACGCGAGAAGGAACAAACGTGACTGGCGAATAGGGAGTGTGGTAAAAATTTGCCTACAATGCCAACTGTATTGGCTTTGCCAGTGTATCCTGATTACAACACAAATGCGCCTATTAGCTTGAGATAGATATTTTCCTTTAATTTGTTACATTTCAAATTTAAATAATGTATCAATAACGTTACTAAATAATTTGCTTACAAGAAAAATAATTCCTCATGCCCGTGTCTATTCCGTAAATGGTCTTTCCCGTGATGACGTAGACTTTCACTTGTAATAGAAAAGAAACACCTAAATAGGGTATTCTGGTGACAAGTTCAGCGCCCTATTCTTTTTTTGTCGTTTCAAAATTTCTATTAATTCCATCCAATATTTACATAGATTGTTCAACAAGTCGCCGTGATAGCTTAATAGATAACGTATTTGCCTGCTGATTTTAGAGATACATTGTATTCCATGTTCGAACCCGGTCGTAGATAGACAGACCTCGTTTCGCGCTTGGAACCGGCCTACTGATGGAATGCCTAACGACGATACCTGTCGTTAAATTCGGAACATATAGAGATGCTCAACAGCCTTTATAATATTACCGAACCAAAATCATTAACGATCATTCACTCTACAATCATAGACATTTCCTCCAATTGCCGATAATATGCTAAAATTCGATGCTTTTTGCTGTTACTGGAAAACGGCACACACGGAGTATAAATCGTATTTGTTCCCTGACTAGAATTCGGTCCGAACCCCATCGATGCGTCGAATTTAGTCAGCTGTCGTTGATCACCTTATGAACAGGTCGAGTCGACATTATTAACCGGCGCAAAAACCGGCGTCACACGTTCTCTACTACCTAGGCAAAACAACTGGCTGCCATAGCGGTACATGAGAGCTGGTGGAAACAAACAGTGCAATCCTTATCTTGAATCAAAACCGAAATATCGCGCCTTATCGCCTATGAAAACGTTGCTGAGTTATTTCCATCCTCGAATTTTCCAAGCCACCGTTTAGACTGCGCTCACAGTCTGCCCTGTGCGTCTACTCGTCATAATGGTAACACCTAACAATAAAATGGCAATACCTAACATGCTTCTTTCTTTAACCTCATTCGGCTGGCAACATAGTTCAATCACATCGAAGCCTCGAAATATTTTGTTCTAGTCCGCACAGGGGCCATGTGTACTTAACACATAGACGCATACGCGATAAGAAGTTAGCGATCCCCCTTATGGGCTTCTGTAATGGGCAGCCTTTTGATAGAGTCTATAAATGCCGTTGTTTAACTTACGGACGACGTACGAAATCCGACTATTTCGGAACTCCTTCCAGCAGAGATCTGTAGGTGAATTACTGTGCTACAACCTTTGTTACCCAAAAAGTGGTATCAACGTACTAGCCATTAATGATCCTCTTATATCTATTTTAATCCAGTTGTAGTTAAGCCCCGCTTTAATGAGGGTTTTACATAAGTATATTATTTCAGTTATGCTAATAACTAAATAATGTATTTATATATTATATAAAAAATAAATAATAACTAAATAAAAGCTAGCTAACAGTGTATCGACGTAAAGCGATTAGCATAGTTTTATGACAGCAAAGGCATTTTATTGGACTCATTCTCGCAAAGCAACGTAAAAAACGACCCCGCAGGGTGGTCTGCAGTAGCAAACTTTGCCGTAGCGAATCATGAGAAATGACTATCTTTGGACGGATCGTTCTTTGATAATGTTAATAAGATTAGATTAGCGCAAGATGTCTGGGCAGGCTGAAATTGAAAAATTAAGTTTTGCCAAGGATCTGGTCGTTTTATCGATACTGGACGAAACGCATTCACGATTGATGAAAAAGATTTTAACAGCAGCATCACTTAATGGTTAGTTATAGGTATTGTGCGTTTGAATAAATTTCATATTCAGTAAAACTACCTGTCTTCTCAATACCTTATTGGCAAGAGAACTGCATAGCAATAGCAAAACTTTCGCTATCTTTACAGTCATATATTTCTCGGATCACTTCTATGCCGCTTCCATTTACTAATTCTCGCTCGTATCATCTAAATACGTTGTAATCCTTCAATGAACCAGTGAGGTGATTGGAAGTTGGAGCAAACGTACAAGCATGTAAAAAGTTGTTTAACTCGCAATAATTTTCCGATGAGCCGAGGCTGACCAAAAAGCGTAGCGATGAGATCAACAGTGACGACCAGCATTTTACTTCATCTGCATTTAGCCTTTGGCTAGACGCAAGGAAGTTTTTCTGCTGGCTAATCTTTCCTATTATGCTTCTTAGCCAGTATAATAAGCTTTGATCAATTAGTTGAAATAAACACTGCTCGAACTGTCCAATTCAACGTTTTTAGAGACCTCCGTTTCTCAAACATACATTATCACCTGCATGATTATCTACGTCTTTCTGTGGTAAATGACGTCATACCAAGGCTTCGACTAAACCACAGTAAGGTTTCACTATTCCACCAGTATCTTCGATATGCATTACACAATGTAAGCGGTACAGTATTGATAAGCGAAGTCTTACGCGACAGACGAACCATATCACAGCTGGGAAACCAGTTCAGACTGATGAGTACATCATGATTGGTCATCTGAGCCGCTTGTATGCCGTTGATTCGAGAGGCTGTCAATTGGCTGGCCAATGTATTGTCGACCGAATAAAGCCTTCATCACATCAAATACATTCTGTTATCAACTTTCCCATGCTACCCTATAATGCGATAGAGGTAATGTTGTTTACCGCAGAATATTACTGAATATATAGATATCTTTATTATCTCTCGTGTGATGCATGTCGTATACTTACTGACTCTTGCAAATTTTGTGTGGCATATATGCACCTTATATGTATATATATATGGTGCATATAATCACCAAAGTATATATATATTGTGGATATGGAATGAAATGTTTACGGCACGAAAGCGTAATTGCATATGGGCTTGTAGGGTTGACGCCATATAAAATTTTTAAGTCAACTAAACGCTTTGTTTCAATAATATTCTATCTGCGTAGTTACATTAGTGATGGTCGCCAGATTTGCGGATTAGCATATTTTGATGTAATTAAACAGATAAGTTAAGAGTCATAGAAGGCCGGAAGTATCAAACATAGACAAAGAAAATAGACTTATTCAAAATTATTACGAATATTAATCTCAAAATCTGCATAATTCCCAATGCATATATTTGTAAAGACTACATACAGCTGATGTGGCATCGACAAGATAAGCGGACGGGCATCAACCATTACTATTTAAACCGTAATCGACGAAGATTATAGGCGGTATAAGGTTTATTCGTATCGATTTGTTTGTCTAATCAATGGGTTTGTCATTGTTGTAACAAAAAATCAAATACCTAGCAAGTCTAAATAAAACGATCGGTCAAGTGATCAACGATGTTTGACTAAGTTATAATGGGATGAAAAGTCTGCCAAGGACGTTTGTCTAGCTGAACTGATAGATTTAAGAAAATATATAAGAATTGCGTATGTTTCTGCGCACATAACTTGGAACAGTCGTGACATCAACAAGTAGAAGCTGAAAAAATATGCGACATGCAGGGCAGAAAAGCGCCTCCAGTAATGAACTCACTAACAGAGAGGTCTCATTGTGTTTATAATAGTTAATAAATGAGCATATATGTATACGTAGGTAGAATTCGTTCAAAAACAACAGTTCCTAGAATATGCAGTGATTACATAAGCGTTTCTGTACTAGCGTATAACAATCATATAACGAATGCTAAAGTAACATCTATTCCATGACTGCTCGTCCCTGTTCGCATTCAATGTTCGATATAAAACGGTCGAACAAAATAAAAGTTTATCGTGGCACGGATTTTAAAGGATTCACAATCACAGATAAGTATCACCTTACGATAAGTAATATTGCATATTGTATGAAATTACATTCAACTATAAAAGAAACTAAAAAAATTACGTACGAGAGCCCACGATGACACTAATTACGATGCGGATTATATTTAGTGATAAAAATATTTCATGCGAAATTTTCCACGCGTTTCCGCATAAAAAATGCGTAACAAAATGGAATGGAAATCTACACGATCCCATACACTAGGATGTTACTATATGGAACAACAAGTATAGGGCTGATTTTCTTGGTCCAGGACCTGTGTTCTAAGCCAAAGGTGAGCGATAAAGTGATAGATACTTTTTCAATTGCTGAAAAGGCGGGAACTGAGTAAAAAATGGGTACTCCGTGAATTAATTTTAGGCTAGTTGGAAATACATGCAGTGTATTCCACGTGCAACTTGCGGAAATCCAATAAGAAAAAACCAGCTTGAAGGGTACGGTCATCATAGACGAAACATAATGTCAATCTTTACAGACAATCGAAGACAGACCAGATGAAAGAATGGCGTCGCTCTAGAGAGAAGTCGAGTTCGGTGGCAGCGCCATGTAGATTCGGCATAAGATGATGGTAGTTCCTACAATCTTCATAGTTCAAAAGGTATTATATTTGAAAGGCCGCTGGATTCGTTTGTGCTAACTGCTATACATTGGCAGTGTCATGTTTTGTAAGTTCTTAATCGATGCTATATATATATATATATATATATATAGCATACATTTGTTTCATGTCTTTTTATCATAACATTACGTTTAAAAACAGTTCTGTGAATAAACCGAAGCTTTGCATTGTATTAGAAATGATAAGATGGGTAGATCACGCTGTGCAGTAGTTAAGCTGGGGTTTTTAAGGAGTTTACTAGACTTGCTGCAAAAAACACCTGGGGGCAGTTGTTATATCGATCAAGTTAGTTCAACCACTGTCTATTCTATTACCCATGATGATTTTAACGTACCCCGGATAATGCATATCGTTCTATTAAGTACATTTCCCGCTACAAGCACGCGTGCCGCCGTGCACCACGCACGAGCACCCATAGATAGTATCGACACAACAAGTGTCAAGACTCTGTAATTTTCGCATGAACTATGAGCAACACTAGTTTAGGCCTTTTTTTGTGTTCAAAATGTTGTATTATGACTAGACTAAACTGTGGCCAGCCCCGACAACCATTGCGTTGCACTAGCTATATTCATCAATTAGATTTACTAAAACCAGAATGGAAACGGGATAGTCGTCAGGTTGTATGTGGCTGTTGCACTACAACCATTGCATATTGGTACCTCGACTGAGCTTTTCCGCTCATATTACTCCCGTTTTTTTAGCCTAGTCCCGTCTCCATCACACGCGCATGATGTTGGCTAATCCCAGCATACCAGCATCAGCAGCACCCAATATGCATTAATATGATGGCTCCAGAAGCAGAAGGAAGGTTGGCAGTGTACACGTGCCATTAATACCAACGGAAAATTATCGAAAAATCGCATCGTAAAGCTAACACATAGCTCCTACTAACTTTCGCCCGAGACAGTTCGGTGACGACGCGTTTATTCTCCAGACGCATGTCGAAGGTTTGCTGGGCAATCCCAGACTGTTCTAATCCCGCCGTATCCATTCCTAATGTCAACCCCTTGTACAGGGTCAAAAAAATGTCTCAGTATTACTATTGCAAAGGTGAATTCGTGTGTTCACGGATTTTTGTGTGTTTTTGCTGCTGTTATTTTTGTGACTCAAGTGAATCCGCGCACCTGTATACCGCCACACTAGGCAGTCTGTATTGTAAAATAATGCCGTATATACAGGTATGCCGGATAGGGCCAGTTTATTACTTGAATTTGCGCTCAACAGAGTCGATGCATCGGCGACGCGCGCAGTTAACGGAGGTCATCGCTTTCTGGAGACAATGGGGTAGCCCCTATGACCTGCCAATTAAGTAGAAGTCAGTGCTGAGTCCATCGCTGATGTTACTGCTACTGCAAGCTATCGCATTTATTTGTTATATTTGCTTCACTAATGAATCGTTTCACTCGACTTGGAATTGTTTGCTGGGACTAAATACAATGCCACGGTAAAACTGGCTGTCTGGCCGTTTAACGTTAGGTTCGGACGTAACAGTTGGCTAACTTTAACTCTAGCTGCGTGGCAGGGTAAACTATTTTGACGTATTCTGAATAATACCGAGTATCGGTGAAAATTAGTAAATTTGCAGTGCAAAAAAGCTATTCGAGATGGTTTAAACGTTGCCCTTAAGTAATTAAATCAGACAAGCCGCATATGCTCACTTCAGTAACTGAGTAACCTCTTAATCCGTAAAAGACTTTTCGGGGACAGACGCGACCAGTAGAACGAGAGGCCAGCTTAAACAGGAATGGTGCTATACCTTAAAAGATTAAGGATCCTTTCATGCCAAATGCGATCATATGTACATTCTAAAAAAGGTCTAACCGCCTGCGGCGCAGCTCAGTCTGCAATGTATCTCCTTTCGAAAGTACACCTGTACACTCGTGTCGTAATTGTAATCGGTAACGGAACAGCTAAAATAACATAAATTCGGGAAAAAAGTCCCGCTTGCGCAGGCTAATTCACACGTATTTCAAAAACCAATACGGTCTATGATGTTTGCATTTGAATTAGGTACGGAGTTGGTGATCCCGGCTACCCAACCATCTCAGGATTAACCCGCCTCTTCTGTTTCTAACAGCTGACACGCTCGACCCGCACGTGACGGTGCTATACGAAAGTGACGATTAATTAATCGCTTATATGACGAAAATTATTACATAGATTAAATAAACTCGACCTTTAATGTCCGTCTTAAGAACATTTCTATATACGGATTACGGCATTTACGGATGGTCACTCACCATTGATGAAGGACTCGACTCCTCTGACATCACAGCAAATTGAAAGCATTTAATGTACAAATAAGCTTAGATAATGTTAAAAATCAATCGGTATCACGCAGCTACTGCTACTGGCACGCCTCTTCATTTGGTAAAGCACATCGCTCTTTTTATAGTTTCGTAAGAGAAAGAACGTCACGTCACCGCTTACTCATTGGCATGTTAATAGTGTAGAATGGAGCAAGCAAAGAAAATTGCTGAAAGGAAGGAACAGTTGTTGTGCACATTGCTTCGACAGGTGGTTTGTGCTGCGTGTTTCAACAGCTGCTGCACACATAGCAGGTGGTTACTGTATGATCGTCAGCCGCCAATGACACTGACTGTCGTGTCAATAAGACAAAGCACAAAAGGCTCTTAGTATCATCGGCTTGTCTCTGTAGGCATTGCCTCCGGCAAACAGCATAATCCACATAGAACGACTACCGAACATAATAACAACGACACGCTCCCGTCGAATCAATAAATGACCGTATTTACATTCGAGGAGATGATAAAGTGATCTGTGCTTTGTCGTGTTTGGGCTCTGAAGGCGGGCGGTGTAAAGTGGGAGCCGTGCATGGCTGTAATTCTGCAGCATAACAAGGGTGATACGGTAAAGAAAATACTATTTACAGAAAATGCAAACTGAGCTATTAGTACGGTGGTAAGAATGAGATATAGCAACTTAACGTGCGTACGTAGTCTGCGGGAACTGCGGACTGGGATTTGCCTTTTGCAGGAACAGCTGACAGAAGTGAGGTGACTAGCAGCGCCGCTAGTGCTGTGGCTTGTGTACTATCAGAAACAAAAAGAAAGAAACTTTCCATTATTTAGAACCCTGTAAGGCTTGAAACCAAAGAACTCGATGGAATTTGTATGTTTATATTGTGTAGCCATAAAACTTGAAATATACGTGTTACGTTTATATATTCATTGCTAAATTCGTAGGAAAACTATAGTTAATAGGTCAGAAAAGAAAACGTTTGGTGCTACTAATAAACGTGTATATGTCCGATCGAAAACAGAGTATGCGCACGTCTCGGTCGAGCGTTGTTGATTACGTTTGAATCCACAAAAAAGGATCCCAGAAAAGCCATACAATGCACTAGCTGAATCACCATTCCGCGCACGTTAACTAGCATCTGCATATATAGGGTTAGCAGAAAATGGATAGTTCTACTAAATATACAATAGTCCAACTAACGTTCCTGGACAAAACAATTGGCTAGACATTTCTATCGCGCGGACAATAAAACATTGCGGTCATCATATGAGGGTTTGAACAAGCAACGTGCTAAATGGCCTTTCAGAGTATAGCGGTTACAACCAAATCCTAATTTTGGTCAGGTAAGTAGCGTTGCCTCGCTGTTGCTAAGCTTGGCTACAATATTTATGGGGTCTATTTTCGATTTAGGGAGCCTAACATTTGCAAGCTCCTGATTTATTTGAAAGTTTCGTTGGTGTAAATCATCCTTTTACCTGCATCGCCAGAGCAAAACATACATCCTTCATATGGGCCGAAAGTAGAACTCAACCGAAAGTAGAAAAGATGGTATAGAATATGATGTCGTAACACTGAATCCATTGTGATCTTTGAAAAAAAATATGCAGCATTCCTTTATTGACGTGTATGCGCATTAACGCGCGGCTAGCTATAGGTGGTAGGTAGCTGAAAGTAAACCCTACATGGGATTACTCTGAACTTACTGAGGATTTCATTAATAAAGTGTCCGGGTGGCCGAACGCTTAACTGGAAACTTGGCGGAGCCGTTTCGGCACGCTTCGCGAAGTTGATTTCGCAGCACGCAGCTCCTTGCACCAGCTTTGTCATAAGAGCGTCTTTATGCAGGGTCACCATTGGTAAAGCGATGTCATCGCAATGCTCAAGGTGCACTATTAGGCCTATATAGATCCAATAACTGCACGACCTTCTCCACATGCAGGGTTCTATTTTCGTGTAATTCGTGCTACCTTATTCATAACGCAATAGCAAGTATTGTGGCCTTTTTTTTAAGAAAAAAAAAAAAACGGTCAAACTTACTGACCGTCTCGGTGAGAAAAGTTGCCTTTTTCAGAGCCTAGTTTAAAAGTAGCATTTATAATTCAAGCACCATCGACAGCCAGTTTCGAGGCACAACTTACAGCAGACAGCTTCTGGTTAAGCTAAGCTCAAAGTCGCTATGGACGCGAAAACTAGTGAAAACCGAATCACGATCCGCCGAAAAGAGCCATCAAGGATATTTGATACAGCCTTTTGTGGACGGAAGGCCATGGTGCGCCCAGCCCGCATTACTTGCTCTATAAGGAACTGCGTTAAGTAAGCTCCGCAACTCTCTTAGATGAACGGTGCCAGCATTTGATTTGTGCATTCGTTTTTACGCACATCTGGTTTATGAGTGATTTAGAGAGCTTCTCAAGCATTGCAGCATTCAGTAAAGTTTGAATATCTTTTTCTAGTTCGAGGTAGACTCCACATTTAGCTGTGACTACCGACGCAGTGCTTGCCAAGCGATCAAATACTTTCCAGGTCGACGAACGTAGACTACGAATCATTGCAAAGGATCTGTTGACTCCTTGATTGGTAGCTAGATTAAGCGTGATTTTGCCATAATCCAAAGCATTGCTTCACGATTAAGTAACAAGGCCAGCCAAAACCAGTTCTCGAAGGACACCGCCCACCACAGAACGATGCCCCCATTTATTTCGTCTTCAAGACTTGTCTTGTAACTCTGTATGCATTGTGGTGGCCGCTCAACTGTAGGCGACCCCGGGGAGGTGCGTCCTTTATGTAACCATACACCCCCTGATCTCTAGCTACGAAGGCTACTATTGTCGTTTGAATTAGCCCAATCAGGTGAAAAAAAGCGGATTATAATGATACAAAACGTATGCTTTACTGGGCTCCCTCTTTGTGTTATATCTTGGTATTTAAAGTGAGTAAATTTTAATATTTGTGTATAATTGTAATTAACTATATCGTCTGCTCTGAGAGTTTCTCTACGTTGGGGATCAGTCAACAATTGAACGGGACTGATCATGCCACTGGCTAACTGACGATAGAAGTCGCTAATGGCTATATAAAGCACAGCGAACAAGTCGGCTAGTTCGTTCCAGCAGCGACCGCTACGAGCACCGGCACACAAACGCGACAAAGTTATAAGTTCTATGGCCAGTTGTGTGACAATAAACATATTATATATGTTAACACATATATATGTTATAACATTATATATATATATATATATATATATATTCGCTGGCAGGCATGTTGTAACTATTCTACATGACTAGGGAGGTATTTAACGTTTCCCGATATTTTTTACCGTGTGAGCCGGGTGAAATTTTCCGAATGGTACACTTATTCAGCGATGGTCGTATGCTCATGGCTACTGCGGCAGCGGCCTTTCGGAAGAAGGATACCGATTGTTCGTATTTCTGCCGCTAAAAAGATCGGTCACTTTGCCACCTGTCCTTTATACGATAGTAGGCATAGCTGTAACCTTCCACTTAGTTGAGCCTGTTTTGCTTGACAGGTGACTAGTTATTGATTAGGTTTCGATCTGTATGTAGCTTCTATATGATATGCTGCACAAGAAGTAGATAAGATAAACAAGTAAAGGAATAACTAAAAATACTAGGCATCTATTACTTGTTTAATAACAAATAACCTACAATCATCACATGACAATTTACAAATATCCAAACTCTGGACTCGGTGCTTACACTTGAGATCACTCGTGAAAGTATTTAGATATTTACTGTTATAATGGTAAGGGTAGAACTTTTCACTTGTTTTCATATATAGATTTTGAGATATTATCTCAGGTTGTGTCTTTTGTACACAGAAAGTGGGCCGTTAACTTCGCCTTATTTAGCCTATTACACTGCAGAGCCCAAATTGAATTAATTATTACCGTTGAGCTGGGGGACAATGCGTAGTCGTGTTCTTGTAAACGCTTCTCTAGAGTACCTCATAACCTCCGCCGGCTGTGAAGTCTTTTTAGACTTGATCACCAAGGAAGCCGTGAGGTACGTGACAAATTCGACCTGGTAGCCGCCAGCATCCAAACGCGTCTTTCTATAGGGAACTGTGAGGCGTCCCATTGTTGTTTGTAGTCTCTTTACTGGGAATAGATAATACCGTTTCGTTTCGAATCTGAAATTTTGGAGATGTCCCTTTCTTTACTATGCTGCCAACTTGATTTCGAGCTTTTCCAGCTTAAGCTTATTGGAAGTTGTTTTTTGATTAGGTGAACTTTGGAAGATTGCCATAATTTTAGGCAAGCCATCATTAGGATGATTGTCTTCTTTATTTACGTGTTAATCTTTTGCACTATTAGAACGTTTGCACTTCACTTGAATACATATTTAATACTGAAAATTAGTGTGATGGTTTTCCTGTTCATTTAAACACAACAAGCTAGTAGTTAACAATCTTAACCTAACCTATCAACGTCTCAAGACTTTGGTTGAACGTAGTGTCGCTGGAAGGGTTTATAAACGGTACATTTCTAATGGCGATCAGTTCTCTCGGAAATGCGGATATGAATCAAACGTCGTTCTCGAACATTTCTCCCTGACGACTTGTAACCAAGAACAACATTCGGAGAGATCGAATAAGCCGATGCGTCATAAAGACAAAACAAAAGCTAGTCAGACATAACTGGTTCCAAAAAAATGAAAGCTCTTCCGATTTTATTATCGTTTCTGATCAAGTGTTATCAACGCGAACGTCTTCCCGGAATTTTCCAACAGTAATACTTTCTGGAAGAACTTATCTGATCGTTATGGAGGAGCGTTGTCTATTGTTACACCTTCCGGTTGGGTTCAACCAAAAAACTGATAATAAGAAGTTTTACTAGTGAAGATATCTTTAGTCGAGTATAAATATTCTTGGTAATTCGCGAATAACAGAATTATTAACCACAATTCCATAAACAAGATTAGCTACGTATCTGTGATCTGGTAACGCGTTAATGTTGCATGATGCTAAGTGTGTGACTATATTTGGCGCGCCGTATAGGCTCCCCATACAGAAACATTATTCGTAACAGCAAGAAGCGGTAGCACTGAGTAATAATTTGTTCCTTTTCCGCCACGACTACAGGATGACACAAAGGTCATTTGACAACCATTGTCGTTCTAAAGGATCAACTTAGATAATAACATTAGGTAGCAAAAGAGTACAATGTAATGAAAATTGGAGGTCAAAGACAAGGTGGACTATAGATTGCTGAAGGATTTAGTGATTTTTTCCTCACTTCTACCTCACTAGGTATAGCATCCCCTTTATTTGTATATCTTGTTCTATCTTTTTAAACAGAATCGTTGGTACTATTACAGTGTACTACAATAGAATACACGTAGCAATAGCTCCTTTGGTGCTTTTCAGAAGAGCTTATATCGATCTATTTACTGTAGCAGTTAGCGGAGAAGCCAATTTCTTCTAGAACAAGTGATCCTCAATGCACAGTTCGTGCACAGTTGTGATCACAGTGTACAGACTCTGTGTGCACCAACGATAATAATAGTAGTAAACTACCAATTTTTCTTTTTTTTTTTTTTTTTTTTTGTGTACTATAGAATACTTGTGGACTGCTTGTTTTTATATTGTTGTAGCTCTCTGGATACTGAATATGACAAATTTGCTTGTCCATAGATTCAGTGCTCTGAAAATTTATTGATGAAACCGTGTGATAATGACGCTTATAGTGCGTTATCTCTAGCACTGAATGAAGCTTTTTGCTCTGAATTTACAATTACAATGCCGGCTTAATACTGAATAATAAATCGTATTAGAAGATATGTGACCCAACGGACAACTAAGACAAACTGTCATAAATAATATTAGCGGGATTATAACTGTGCAATCCATTGATAGACACATCTTGTAATCCGATTTTTTCTATTGCAATTCCTTCCCTAGCATTAGTGTCGCCACAGCATGTCGGCTTAATGGCTACACTCAACGAATGATCCGTAGAAGACCTCAATCAATTAGTGTTGTCTATTTCGAACTGCTGTTGTTGAAACAGGGAATGTAAAACCAACGACGAATCAACTTTACACAGATGATATGAGAACCTCTTCCTGTGCGCGCCATGTCCCCATGCATCCAGCTATTGGCGATGCACGAGCTAGGTCCTTTGGTATAACGTTCAACGACGAACAAATTCGTATTAGTGGCTATAAGATCAAGGCCGATCACAGAGTCACACGTGACTCGTCTACTGCGTGTTGAAGCCAATCCTCTGAAGAAATAGAATTCTACACGCTTTCTTCATGGCTCGCAAAGGAACAAAATGCGGAAACGTTATTTATCCAGGGTCTGATTATCTACCGCAATTTGCCATTATATTGACTGATTAAACAGGACGACAGACATGCGAAAGCATATACAGAGGCGCTAACTTAGCGAGCTGTTAATCGGTGCATGCTAATGTAATGTCAAATAATGCGTTATATAGAACGGACTGGTTCTATATATAAGGGAAAACAAGCAAAACAAACCCATATAGCGCCTGTTACGAGCATAGAGCCTTAACCGATGTATCGTTGCCGCGTCCTGGAAACAGCGCCCCTCGAAGTTATAGCGGAAAACATCTGTGCTAGACCGCCAAATGGACACTGAGTTTTTGCAGCTATACATCTTGAAGTGGCGTTTTATCGGTATCAAAGGTGATTGTCTGCGGTGATCATATAATAGGAAATTTATTTTTCACTACAAGTGACGGTTCGATAGGCTTACTAAGTTGCCAGCTATAGTTAGCTTGAAGACAAAGAGAAGCGCACGTCGCTAGGTTAATCTTCCTTTAAGAGAAGCGGCATGCATTTTTTCAATTTTGTTACCGTGTCAAGTTGATGGAGGCGAGCAAGTATGGTACTTCGAAATACTCCAAATTTTAGCTAACGAGCTAACGCTCGTGCTCTTTGAATTGAATCGCCTTCAGCTACAGTTCTTAAGACTTGGATATTCACTTCACTGGAAAGACTCATTTTTTTACGAGATGGACTTTACGCGAATTTGAGAGAGTACGTTTTGTGCAGGGTTGGATCTTACTACTTTACCTCACTGCAGGACGCAATAGGAAATGCTGTCCCACAAATAAATATCATTATTCCTGAATAATAATGGGCCTACTGGTTGGCACAGCTATAAAATCTTTATCAAATCGTAGATTTTTTTCCCTAGTGGTTTACCCTAATTAACATATCGAATGACTCCGTGTTTGTCTATGTTATTGACAATCATAATACTTACGATCATGATAATGACAGTACGAGGACGAGGCGGCAACCCAGAAACCACAGGCCAAGTCACCGATAGTGGGAGGCCATCTGATGGACAAATCATCGTACGAGGCAAGCCACTTCCAGGAGGACCGCTAATATGGCTAATGAAGACGGAAATGAAGGCTCGGTCGCACCGGATTCGTGTCTACGGAGAAAAACATAAAGTATAAGGGACATCATGCCAATGCTGTACGGAGGTAAGCAGGTTTGTGCCCTGCACAAACTTGCCGGGTTCGGACAGTAAAAACTTTTAAAGCGGCAGGCGCCGCAGACATGATGCAACGATGGCCGGGAATACGGTATGCACAAAAACTGTTAAAAGACTGTCATGACGGCACGCACCCATTATTGGGGTGGGCCACTGGGAGGCGTTATAGCGAGGACGTTAGATCGTTCGAACGTCACATTGAATCTATTCGCTGATGGCGGGGACTTTTCACCCTAATTGTTTCAAAAATTAGGAACTGTTTATTGTTGATTGTTACGACGTACGGGGTAGGGCAGATACATACTATATGTGTACCCTGTTAAGAAACCTTTGCCCTGTACTGATTAATATACATGTATATATATATAACATTAAAAGTTGTTTTTAATAAAATAATGAAACTTTCAGACGCTACAAGCCAACTTACATTTGCTCTCAAACAGATGGTAAATACCGCTAATCGTTCAGGATTATATAGAGCCAGGTATTTCGATACGGAACACTAGACACCACAGACGGAATTCCGCTACGTCCCGTCGTTCCTCCTATGACTGAGCAAACGGCAGATATACTTGACAATGAAGTCTAAAGCCTTCATCGAGTCGTTCAGCTAGTATTACTCCTTCGTTCTGTTCGAACGATGGTGTTCTACTATACAGGCAAGCCAGTCGGAGCATTCATTTTGATCTTATTATGGACAGCATCTCCGACAAGCGGCCAGACACGGCGGCTCTAGCAGCGATTTATTCAAGCTTGTCCGGCTAAGCTCTCTCTAGCTGAAGACACGACCATAAAATATCGTATCGTAAAAGATGTTTTTTGCATCATTACGCGTCTTTCATGCGCGTATTTTGGCAGTAACTCACTACAATGTTTTCTCGTACAGCCCGTATGACAGTAATTTTCAATCAAATAAGTACAAAAACAATAGAGTTTTCATTGTGCGTTTGTTATTGCAGACGGGCTTCAAGCGATGTGGTGTTAGCGTCAAGCGATGAAGGTCGGCGTTGAATCTCCACGGAAAGGTACTAGAATTTCATTTTCAGTCACGGTGTCGTCGGTTGGATGCTGAGGCCCCTGATCGATTGAAAGACATATGGTAGATTCAATGTGATTGTCGATAATGTCGCTAGTAACCCCCTATAAATCAACACTTCTGTTCATCGACAGGTTGGAAGCGCCTTAGAAACGTATTTCCTCGCTACCCTTCAAATCGTTGTCTCTCGTTGTCTCCCAATTCGAAGGCCACGATCTTAACTTACAATTGAATCCCATAGGCCTTATACTAGACGGATACATACGAGGGCGTCTGCCTTTTGAAAATCTCACAAAGTATGGCTTAATCGCTCTCTCTCCAAAAAATTGTCATAGCGTGTTGCGTCGATACAGCTGAATAGATGGGCGGACGTCGGTCACCTTGCATCATGTCCAAGGTGGAATCTACATCCAGTGAAAAATAAGCGTGGCACCCGTTAGGCTGAATGATTCAGCTATCTCTATGGATGTGGTTCTCAACAGTTTCCGAAAAAATTCTATATGAAGCTACTCATTTTGCCTGCTTTATAATAAGCAATGTCAGGCGAAGAGAGCGTTCGAACGAACCTTTCGGTCCTTACATTTGTTCACTTGTAGTGTTTCTTGTATTTATACTATTTAAAAAAGTGTAATACTCAATACTTGTTATACTGTTCTTATTTTTGTTCAGCGATGCCCTGATTATATATTTTAAAGCGAACAAGTGCGGCGTATTTTACCACTTCTGAGAGACTCCGATTGTTTTCGGCTTTTGCAAAAGCCGTGAAGTTCGAATCTCGTTAGTCTTATTACTTGCAATTTTTTAAATACTTAATTTAATAACCGTTGTCGACAATAATTAATCCGTGGCGGTCTGTCATACTGCACTGTAAGGCCGATGAGCAAGATTAAGGGCAAATGTTCGTTGGGCTCTTCACTTTTGCGGTGGACAGGGCAGAATGAAAATTTCTAATTCACAACCGGCTATTCCCCTAAATAAGGCTAATAAAGCTAAATGGCTAAATAAGGTTGCCATTTGATATGTTATAAATAGATATTTGTAATCGTACGGTGAGAACGTGTTGGCTCAGGTGATCCAGGCTCGAGACGAAACGTAGACACACGTATGTGCGTCAGGCGTCCGCGGCTATGCTTAGCGCGGTACCTGACAAGAAACTCGAGGAAATATTTATTTAAAAAAAAAAATACGATAAAAAGAGATCTCAAATGTGAATATTTGAAATAATATTTGTGTTGGGTTGGAGATTTTATGCTCATAAACAACATGTTTTGTCTATCCCGTATCGCTTCGTGTTGTGTGATAGCTATAAATTTGTGATAGAATTCGGATCTCGATCAAACTGACTAGGCGGCCTGTACAAGCGGCAGAACTCCTAAATGGATATTTCGAGATTCGTGATCAACATTGCGCCTAAGTATTGCTCCAAACTCTCTTAACACTGACCGAATCCTGCCCAGGTCAGGTTTACAGTCGAAGGCAAAACGATTTAATGCACTACATGCTGAGAAGCCCGTCGTTTTGTGTCACCATCGAAACTAACCATGCGTATTGGCGTTACGATGGTTGGAAATCTCGACTGCATACTTATTGACTATACTCGACGAAATAAAAGCTTACTTAAACAAACCCCTTGAGTGGCATGTAATATTAAGCAACTATTTGAGGGTCATTTCATCATGATTGAAACAGTTGGGCATAATCTCATTCTTGTCTCCCCCCAGTATATCAAATGCAGGATGCTTTGGGCCAGGGAATTTTACTTCCAACTGCAGCAGAACACCCTAAATTCGAAGGTGCTTTCGTAACCGGTACTAGGAGGATATTTGTTTTTAATAAGCCATGATGTTATTTCCCGATGCTTGTTGCTGTCCCTGTTCAGGTTCAACGAGGGGTGTCCGACCTTCGGCACACCGACCAGAATATGATAGTGAATTGTGGACATTTAGGACACGTCGACACATCTTAGGGGTACGTTGTGGTCTAGGTTCGAATCTGAACTTAGGTAGACAGACTTCGCTTCGTGCCGGGAGCCTGGCGATCCTGAACGTAAAATTTGAAACATAGAGAACATGTTGGCACAGATATGAGTGAACCTCTTAGTCTGCTAACATCATGTAAACGAATAATAATAAATAAATTCGTCTGTTTATCTTACCCTGCTCCCATTAGGCGCTTTAGATCTTTCAAAACCGGGATGTGATTCTCCCGCACAAATTGTTGACTCGGACAATTTCCTAGTCGTTTAACATATATCTCTCAAATAGATAATCATCACTGTCCTTCTGAAACTAACGTAAGTACCTGTTTTCTTTCAAGTACATTCATTTAAATTTCTGTAAGGAGGTGCCGTTATATAAATATAAAGGAAATCAATTGCTGAATTTCATTATATAATGGGCTTATTTTTGCCGTTGCCGTTTTAAGATAGTAAAACTTTTCGCATCTGCCAAGTTCACTCCAAGTACTTTAATAATCCTAAATGTTTTGGAGCTTTACGTCTAGGCATACGTGATAGGCATCCCATTAAACGGCACTGTAATAACCCAAATCTGATCAGCCCATCTACCAAGATTTGCGCTTTTTGCCAACTCGCGTTTTTTAGTTCTGCCTGCCCCCGTGGAAATCGTGAGAGCTCACAGTATCGCTATACACTATTTGGGCGGTAAATAAATGTATTTGAAACATATTTTAAATCTCGGTGACTATAAATAACTATTCTGAATTAGGTCTCGTGAAACCCTATCGCGACAAGCGGAAGCAACTGGTACGGACGTATTCACTAACTCAGACAACAGACAGTTCCTCTAGGACGTCGGATATGGTAGGGATATAGTTATAGAATTCAATAAAATCGATTGACGACATTTACCGTTGCTCTATTTCCTCATAGCACTAATAGGTCCGGCCTATTATCGTTATCTATTAGATCGAGCCTCACCTTTTTACTCGTTTAGGCTAATCCGAAGGATGACTAATATAACCCAATACAATCGTTTGTTTTGCCATACAAGAAACAGATGATACCGACTGGGTTGATATATCAGGTGAGTTGCTGGCGAAAAACGATGTTCCTTAGCGCCGATTGTTGTGAGTGGTGTGGGTTCGAATTCGGGCATAGGCCTTTTGGTTTCGTGGTGGAAGCCGGCCGCCTTAAATACGAGAGATAAACCTGGGCGCGTTTATTCTGGCTCTATTCAATCACTCGGTTTAGTATTTCCTGGTGAAACTTATTAGTTGCGGGGAATGTCTGTTTTATTGGATTGATATCTGCATATGTATGTATTGGCTTGTCGAAAAATTGCGAACCGTTTTTAAGCCAAAACTGGAGCAGATATTGTTCTTTAGAAAAATATGACCAAACTAAATATGCGCCATCAATGACCTTCTGTCATTTCTCCGGTGCCATCATGATCTTATTACTGTAGGACTTCTGTGATTTCAGAACGAGGAATTGTGGCAAATATCTTCCGCAGCCCTCTATTGAAACTAAATTAAGATTATTAAAAGTGTTCTGCAAAAACTGAAACAGATGATACTTTGGCAGAACAGGATCCGAGCTATATGGCGTATGCATTGACATTTCTCATTCAGGTCGTGTTAATTTTTCCGGGTAGCTAAAAATATATATCGCCTGGCAATACCATAGTGAAAGACGACGTTTTTTCTATTTATTTAGTTCCGCACAATTTTTTTCAGTGGCTCGTTGTAATCCTAAGAGTCGTTGACAGGCCTAATCAATCCTTTTCCTAGGCGGTGGCGGCGGCAGCAACCCGTATTGTACGATTCCTTTCCATTTCCACCGAATACGTAGCACCAGTACATTTCTCGACGTCAGTCTCGGCCTTGCCGTAGATTATTTGCGTACGTGGCCCATTGCTTTAAAATTGGCCCGATTTAGCTGCTTTTTCCGTAGGATCTCACAGATAAAAGTACGATCAAGTAAACTTTTTTGGGTCAATTTGGGTGTGGCCCCCAAACGTGGAACTTTTTTCTTACTTATTCAAACAGTTTCGAACTGTTTCTAGGTGAGTGTTGTTTTCTTGGTAATTCCATGACCACTCACGTGTTGGTCTCAAATTTGGCAATAATGTCGTCAACGTTCTCCGTAATTGGGCGACCCCTATGAGGAATAGCTTTCACGTTGATATTTACAAAATAGACGCCACAGAGCCTTTTTTAAATCATTTCCTTTAATAACGCTTCTTGACCATAAGCATCACAAATTTTTTCATGGGTCTGAGCAGCATTTGTGCCTTCATCGTAACAAAATAGAAAACGACGCGATTTTTTACAAGAAAAAATTATTTACCTTCTATTCTAAGTCTAGAAAGGCATTTTGACAATTTTAGCACGTCTAGTTTTTAACTAAGGCCAACAGCGACTCGACACGACGCATAATACTTAGAAGGTGTGAATTTCAAGTTACCTGACTAGAAAAGAATCACTACCTTTTTACGTAGAGATATTTTATACGCATATATAATGTAGTTTGATAAATTAGTTTACTTAAATAAAAATTGTTTAAAAAATAAGTAAAACAACCCAGCAGACAAACTGTAATAACGTTATTTATGTGTGTACCTGTATCTGAAGTTAGCCTTGTCGTTAGAAACGCCTCCTCACACGTTAGAAGCGTCCAATAAAATGCGCAATTTTTTGTTTGCTACATAGCGGATTGTTTTTTGTATTATCACCAAAGGGATATCCGTCTACAGCAGCGTTTTTACACGTTAGACGTATGTTTCGGTCGAAGTAAATTATAAAGTATTTCACATCGTAGCTTTTCTTTTTTTTTTTTTTTGTTTACAAAACACGATGTCCCAATTGTGAATCGTGAGGCAGATAAATAATGCAAAATTTCGCTCATGTTATTCATCTTACAATGGGTTTACATTTACGGCAAATGGTTATCAGGGCTAGTAATAGGGTTTTGTTACGGGACGGTCATAATGCACTCTCCTGTCAACCGCTTGGCGGCACTCGGAGTGGACACATTGGTTCGTTTCGTCATGGAAAGAGCCATGAAGCAGTGAAGTGCAGGACACGAAATTCGAAACAATCATAGGTTACTGAAGCCTATGAGTAGTTGGCCCACTTTGGCAATGGCCTCGCTTGCACTCAATTCGACATGGTAGAAACCACCTAAAAATTAGTTCAAAATTAATAATATGGAATATCTGTGTTCAAACACGATTCAACCTGTCTATTAGGACACCTAACTGATCAGGTGGAGTATGACAATAGCAAGAAAGGATGTCTTGAAAGATGGTTTTCCACAAATACCCGTGGAAGCCGCGTATACTGGCCACGACATAATTTCTTGTGTCCTACGTCAGTGTTAACTGATTCGTCGCTTTCTAACGTGTATTCTAACGTGTAACATGTACGCCCTAACGGGTATACAAATCCACGGGACTCCGACGGCTCGCGTGCCTACATACATTAAATATCTGCCGGTCATCTGAAAATCAGGACCATACAATGAACGAGCACTGCGCTAACTAAACCAGAAATTTTTCGCCCGCTTACCATACACATGCGCCGAAAAAATCTCCTGCGAACACCGGAAAGATCATTCTTATATATAACTATACTATAGTTTATAACCTGTGGTAGATCGTCACAAGCTACGGGCACCAATAGCCTGAGTCATCTTTGTATTCTGTGATTATCGTCGATTACGTCGCCGTGTTACAAAACTTTTGACGACGTGTCGTCGTGGCGTCGCTGTTGGCAGAGGCGACGGTTACTGACCGACATTAGGGCTTCGTTATGTCTCGAATACATACGGATAGATAAAAGCGCACGAATTCCTTTTTCCTTCAGTTACAGATCAGCCAATCAGCTTCTCCCATTACCCATCAGCATAATTTTTTGCCGTTATAGTCTGATTATTATGTATAAACTACCGCCTCGATAACTATTATTGCTACTCGATTAGGTAGAAACGCGTGTCTGGCAAGACGAAGATGTTTGTTTTGAATCCTTCGTCTAATTGTTTTGGTCTTTTTCATTTCGCTTCGAAATACTCTTCGTTGTTCTCGTGCTCTTTGTGCAGTCCGGATGAAGAAGGCGGCTTTCGGCACGTGGAAGGTATTTACTCCCGACCATTTTTCTCCCCGAATCTCGTCTTTGGGCGACAGCAGCAGGAGCAGGAGTCGCAACGTCAGCTACGGTGATGATAGCGTGTGGGTTAACAATCATGCATGGCAATCATGTTTTGAAGAGGGATAGGCGCGGAAGCCTTTGTTCCTTTTTTATGCTCGCACTGTCGAGGAAATGTTCTGTGCTCGTTTTTACGCGAAACTTCCATCTTTTACGCTACGCGCGGATAGACCAGTGAAAAGACAAGTCACCCAACAATCTCTGCGGTAACGTACAACAACAGAAAGTTCTGCAGTTGTACCAACGTAGACAATGGGCAGGCACCCCAAGCTCATGATTACGACGAATCGACAGCTGCAACAGGCAGAATTTTCAGCTCTCGCCCTGACGCTTAAGCTTGCGCAAACGGCTGTACATGTATGTATATTTACCGAAGATGTTTGTTCGCCCTTAAGTTAAAGTTTCCTCGATTTATTTTCCAGCGGCGAAGATACCTGAAATTACTGCTTACGCTCGAGCTACTCTAATTATAACGATTTCGTTGATATAGCATTACTACCATTGGAGATTCGTCCATCGACCGCGGGCCTGGATGATCTCGTGAGAATGGCGTGTGCAGCTATTCGCTCGACGACGGAAACAATACGTGTAACGAGGCATTTGTAGGAAAAAGAGCTGGCTCGCTCCGTCTGGGCAGGAACCTCAGCCGCTGTGCAGGCGCCCTGATCACGAGGTACTGCTTCAGACGAAGCAGATCGTCCAAACATTGGTTCACCTCTTACTGTTACGGGTGACGGGAGATTTGACTGTGGTAACGGCTGGCATATCAAGCCAAAAACTATGATAGTTTGAACAAGAATATTTGCTTTCCCGATCGTAAGAGTAACATATGATAGGCCCAGGTACTCAAACTTTCATAAGCATAGGTGGTTGTAGTAAATAGATGTATTTAAAATCATGTCGTTCATCAGATGCAAACATCAGCTATCTAATATTCGCAAGCGGATATCAAAGACAAACAAAAAAATCGCTACAAAATAAAGAAAAACAAACAATACGAGAAATTGCAATTTTGATGACGCTTACGTTCGCGCAAGACAAAATGACTAAAAAAAAAAAACTGTCACATATTTTAGGCCACCATTATTATTATTGAACTATACTTTTATAACAACGCCATAGTTGTTAGCGATAACTGAAAATATTTACACTTATTGTTTCACATACTTACCCAAGTTACATCTCAATTATATGCTCTAGTCTTTTATATGTCATGGATTGGTAAAGGAATATGATTTTGTGTGATTTCTATGGACATGAGCTCTTCCGTGCATTGAAATACGTCTGTAGCATAAAACGTAAAGTAAAGATGATTAAATCAATATGAATAATCCAAATTTGTTGAAAGATATTGAATCTAGTGTAAATAGTTTAAATTTAAAAGTACTACATGATAACTGTGTACGTAAGGGCGCTGTAACTTCTGTAAAACATCCAGTGGACACATTAGGCTATACCTTAAAAAAGGCTGCAAGATTTTGAAAAAAGCATCCACTGCATGTATTATAGAAGTTAACCGCAACAGTGGATTCACTTGCAGAGACGGAGCAGTTCATGTACCTGATGGTTTTTATGATTATGATGGCTTATAGGTAGTCCAATCTGATCTGGGTAACTGATACATGTCTCGTTGAGTGCGATTCCACAATAACTGTTACGGTCCAAATGCAAAAAAATCAATAGTTTCAACGCGGTTGAAGTATAAAAGCTTTAGTCGCTCGCTGATATATCGTCAGTCTCCAACTAGCGGTTCGATCCTTCGTTTGTGCAAGTTTGGTGATAGCGACGGCCAAATCTATGGCCAGGACTAGGCTCGTCCGAGGACCTTGCCAGTAACACATCAACTAGCGCTCAGAGTGTTTCACGAGGCGAACCTGTTAGGGGTTAGATCGCCGCAGGGAATAAATCCCCGGATCGACCGTTACTACCGATAGCGGCGTTAGGCTGTGTGGCTGTTGTCGCCAGGGTTACAAGTATAAGCGTGCCAGGACTATTGGAGGATTGTAACTGGGAGGTCCGCAACCATTAGGGTAATCGCGATTTTGGAGGCGTTTCATTTAATTGCGGAAGGCGCAACCACACGGGGACGTTGTCGTAGCATGGCTGATAGCAATGGTCTAATGTCGTTACCGTCAATAATGCAAGCTTTTACGCTTTTTTTTTTTACCATAAATATACGGCCATCGATATTTGAATTTTAGCGTTGGCAAATGGTTATATTGCGGTTGAAACGCATCCTGTATGACCAGCTAGAGTAAACCTTCTGTTAAGCTATTACATACATTACGTGAAAAAAATAGTGATGCACACAGCAAATTAATGTGTAAAAACGCATAATCAAAGATATTCTGTCACTTTGCATAAATCAATAATATAAAAAAAAAAAAAAAAAAAACGCGGTGCTGCTTAACTCGTCAATAAGGCAACCATAAAACAGCCTTGGGACCTGACTACTTAAGCACGTGTGTTTGTGCGACAGAGTTAGATGCCTTCCTTTTCCTAAGCCGGTACGAGATACTAAAAAAGTGTTGTATTTTAAATTAGATTTTAAGACAAGAAACCGTATACATATCTGATCACTGGATAATTATTGAAGTTAATGTAGGACAGGGTTGGTAACCGCCCGAACCGGGTATTGAAGTGGTCATAAATTATAATCATTATCATAATTAAAGGTACGCACAAGTAATTTCTACCCTTCTGTCGCCAACCCATACCCCCATAGATTCTCTATCTGCGATTGTTCAGGTTGCATTTTAACGTAACGCTTCAATATACTTCATGTGATGTTTTTAGCTTGAAAGAAGTACTTCTATAAAGAAGTCTAGTAGCGGCTCTCAAGCGAGGCCTCCACCATTTCTTTTGGCTCGTCACTTTTTTGACGTTTTTGCTGTCCACGACAACTATTATTTCTGCTGCTACCAGTACAATTCTGCCTGAGCAGGCGTGCCTTGTCTCTGAATACGTAAGCTATCTATGACGACGATGCTCAACATTTCCAACTGTGGTGACCCAGTGCCCTACACGGCCCCGCTCCGCGAAGAAGAGCGGGCCCACTTCTACAACGTTTGTGCACTGTGCGTTGCGGCTGTTCTGACTGACGCACTAAGCAGACGTCAGGCCGATACAGCCGTGGTGCGAACAGATACAGAAGCCTGCTGTAGCATTCTACTAGGACCCCACAGCGCTTGTCGACATATCCAGTGCATACCGTAAGGATCGTAAGCAGGATAACCAACTTTGTTGAAAGTGCAATACATTTGCGTATATATGTGGCCATTCTCTATTGAAGAGTGTTCCTGGCAAGACCGCGTGAAAGCGACGAATTTTTGCTAAGGTACTACGTTATCAAAGAATAGGAGACACATGAACAACGGCAACCGCCTTATCAATAGCCAGCAACGACAACAGCTTGTTATTGTGGCCGTTTGACAGGCCATCGTTATAGTGCTCGTTTGGCTGGAATCCATGTATCATAAAGCTGCCGCGTCGTATCGTTGAGGTACAAGACTCAGGGCTTTTCCAGCAAGCAATATGTACCAAGTCAGACACTTCAGTCGAGGGAATGACCCTTAAGTTTCTGCTGGTGAAGATGGAGGCGATGATCTAAGCGCAACTGTTGTTCCAACGAGTCAAGAGTGCGTCAGAGACTTGGTAAAAGACTGGTGCAGTGCGTCGAAAATTGCGGGACCACTCATAGTCGCCCGTGTAGCAGGATACGTTTGTCCTGTCGCTGCGCCCTCTCTTCTTTTGCTTCCTTTTCGTGGAACTTTTTTGACGGACCTTCTCTTCTCGCCAACTTTAGACATTAGCGAGGTATCTTTCCCCTGAACGCCGTCGTTCCATCCCCTTTCCACGGGAAGCCGATGCGGTGATACAGCAGTAGCAGCAAAGCCAATAGGAACCCGGACTTTAACGCCGAGTCAGGCCGACACCGAACAACATCCAGAAGAAAATTTGGAAGCGCTGCGCGCACAGTAACGACTTAACACTGGACTTGTCTTAATTTCGAATATCCGATCATATCCAACAATCAGTGCTACAAGCAGACTAAAAATAGTGAAACTGTGTTTATTTGGCTTTAGAATCTGATGAAAAGATCTCATCTATCAAACTGTAATAAGTAAGCTGTGATCGGCGGTCAAGTTTCGGTGACGTATGGTGAATACCGCTTTTAAGGTATCTGTTTAAGACAGTGCCTGCTATAGCTTGATATCGCTATCAAATTCCAATAGTTCAAAAAAAATTCACCTAGGAATGAGGAACGTTTGACTGGCTCGTTGTTTATGTTGTTATCGGCGGTCTCTATAGAGTGTGGTTTCGATTGGGTCTCCTGATTACTCCTTGTGTTTGTACCCGTGCTGATTCCATATACTGCTGCTCTAGATGTACCTGTCATTTTTAGCCGTGGAAAAGTTTACTTCCGAAACTGGAATCAGCAGCATAGTAAACAGACGCCGAAGTTGTTCGTCGAAAGTTAAGCATTCAAGGTAAAATGGTTACTCGCCCAACAGCCAAGACATCCCAAGATGTAAGGCGTAGTTTGCGGACCTGCGCCCTTTAGCCGCTCCTATAGGCCGCCTCGACAAGGCTCACTCTGCCATATGAATCAACGATATTCAGTCCGCATCAACTGAACCGTGTCCACCATTCCGTGATCTGTAGTACTGAATTTTCCGTGTCCTGTTATTGGTTTCTCTGTCATCAACTTACATGGCCGTCCCATCGTCGGTACGCAATCAGCTTCGTCCGCGCCATTACGTGTCTATGACCTTAGAATGAACTGTTGTCAAACCGAGCCTTCACAGTTGGGGGAGAGTTTGTGAAGAGTTCGAGCAGAGGAAAAGCCGAAAACGACAACGAAGTAGACGACGACAACGCCAGCGGTGGCGTCGCGGAGAAATTGTTACGCAGCAAGTCACTGGGTTAACGGTTTTTCATCCGTCTCAGATTTCTGGCATGCGCCGACATCAGTCTAAATAGGCACAGCGTCGTTGGAATCGATAGCGAAAAGCGTCGAACGCGAACGACAGACTACTGTTTACCGTATCTACGTTTTGTTGCTTCTGCGACTGCTGACTAAAGGCTAGCCCTCGAAAGCGTCTTGGCTGCAAAGACGAAGTGAAAGTGCTATTTTGTTCTATTATTTCTTACTTTTTTTCAGTCCGAGAGTTGAAGGGACCAAGCAAAAAGCAAACCGAAAATGAATGCTTGAATCGGAGACCGTTACTCGCATTGTGATCAGGCCTTTCATGCGTTCTACAGATATTATTAACACCACGAAATAGGACATTAATTTGGTAGCAAGCAGAGACCACAAGCCGTCCCTGTCGTCGTCCGTAGCTAGTAGAACGCTAACAACGTTTTGGGCCGAATAACAGATTACCATAGATAAGAATCCAATTTGCAAGTGATGCGAAATCGACCCGGATAAGAAGAGAATTTCTGCTGAAGACGTCGAAACATCTATAGATTTTCTGTGAAGCTGCGACCAGTTTCCACCGCTGAGAGTACAGAAAGCGAATCTAATTTTTTGTGTGCACAGATTTTATGCGAAAAAGAAAAAAAAAAAAGAAAAGATCATGTACTTTCGCCATTGATAACCTGTACTGTACATTCGTGTGTAAGTGTATCGGATGGATAATGCTGTGGTAGATTGAAATTAGTTACGGTTATCTTGAATCACCCCGAGGCACCTGGATGATACAGATTACGGAGTCGTAATATCACGAAGCGTAATAACGTAAAGCTAGGCTCGAAGGATAATAATTGACGAGAACGTACTAATCGGTAAGTGTCGATCAATTAACGTAATTGTGATTTGTTATTATAACTTTTTACAGTAGGACATAGTACACTCTTATCGATGAGGTTAAGCAAATGAAATCTTTCATTTTGATTTTTTTTGTCCACATGAACGACCGGCGGATTTTCAGTCTTCATTGTTGGCGACTTATCATTGTTACAATGTTTATCTACGAAGGGAATGACCCTCTTCACGCTGTGAAGAAGTTTTGGGAAGCCGCTACCAACTGAATGTGACCAACCAGAAAGAAGATGGGGTCCAAGTAAGATGCGTACATTTTCTCCAGAAAATAGGCAACAGCTTTTACTAACTGCCAAGCGACCCACCCGATCGGATGTTTTGATTTTATATACAGTCGGTCTGAGACAGTCCTGCGATGTCGAGCACCAGTAAATGGCCCTCATATGCCAGTTAAACTTTCATAGAACGAAACGATTAATTGAGAACCGTCGAGGTAGGTATTCTGTCGCCAGTTACGAGGAAAGTTCTCTAAAGTGATCGTTCATAGCCTTTCATTGGCACAACGAACAGATATTGGTTCAGTTCCGTTTGTTTGCCAATCGGCCATCTGGGCCAGCCCAGCAACTCTTCCATATCGGATATCGTTCAAGAAAGCATCCATTGACATGTTTCGTTGTTGATATTGTTAACACGGTGCTTCACTATACAGCTGACTGTCGTTTGGTGATGGCTTCTTGTGTATGGTATTAGCCTGACAGAATCGTCATGCGCCATTGACCAACGAAGTAGCGCTAAGAATAACCTCAACTGCATGAAGTAGGCTAAATGATTTGATCCTGAGCCGGACTCCTTGTTTCATTCCGATACATAATTGCATCTGTTGTTGGCCGGCAAATCTAGTAAGATTCACAAAATGTAGCTAGCTGCCTATAATTATTGCATAATTGTTTGTCAGAAAATCAACTTAGCGTTAATATCGTCGTTTATTTGATATACTGTGTCAGTGATGCGCGGTCGTCATAGAAAGGAGGAGCTAAAACCAGTATAATAATCATTGAAATCATCTTGAAAACTATCAGACTTAGTTGGTTGGTTATAATCCGAAATCCGTGATGATCCACCGGTAACGTGTTTGCCCATTAGACTTAGCTAGGATATAGTAAGAGATGATTTAGCTTGAAATTGGGCTAAGGCATATGGTTCGTTTCGTGCTAAAACGGGTTAGCCAGCCGATGCAATATCTGACGGCAATACCAGATGTAAAACTCGGACCCTTTATTTTAGGCTAATCGTAATCCTAGAAAATCTGCGCAGTCTGACTTCGTACAAGCAGAAAACGATCAGTAACAATCTTTATCAAGTATGATTCAGAATGCTTTATTTGTGTTCACTAGGAGGAATGATTGATACCACCAAGCGTGTTACGAATTACCGGAACTATGCATTGCCCACATTTTACCTCGAACCAATAACGTATATCTTGTACTCAATCACTGATAGACTAAAAATTTTTCATTCAATAACTCTATTAGCAACAGCATCGCCAACAGACAGGCCACTATCGTGCCTTTCAGTGTGTTTAACGGCGACATTCGAGGCGCGCCATAATCTGAGGTTCAAATCAGCGCCGTCATCAGTCACTGCAAGTAGAAAGTTCAGACGTAGAAGCAATCACTCGAATAGAGCTGAAGTGATTATTTGAAGAAAGGAAGAGTTCCATAGAGAAACGTCACGATACGAGTGACTTCTTCTTAGTTTATCGCTATGACCTGCACAGCCGCAAAGTGAAAACATGCTTCGACTTCACAGTCTGTCAGTCTTCATCGATAGCTTTCTCTAGCTGTATTCAATAACTTTATAAATAACCGTTTATTATTTGTCGTATTGATCTCTGGCAAGTGCTTATTTCCCATAAAGCCTATCGTGCCCGCACTTAAGGATAGATGACTATTGTATGACATTTAGCCGGTCCGTTATGCGTCGACAAAGGTCCGCTATGTGCATTGTTTGGTCATTAAAACCTGTTCAGATCTAAACAAACAACAAGGAAAGAAGAACAGCTCGAAAAATCAGGCGTATATAAAGGTTGAAGATAATGAGTTTATCGGCTACGCGGATAAGATGGCTGCTACACGTATATACTTGTATGTACCTGGTTTATGTGCCAATTGGTAACAATTTACGGTCCGCGATGAACGAGGCCGATATCAAGCGTTGTACAATAGTAGCACCAGCAGCAGAGCGATAATTCATATCTATGGAATGGATAGCAGAGATATTTTCTGGAAGTAAACTCGTTTTAAGCCGGCTCTACTTCCGATTCGCGGACGTTCTTCCGTCGAAGACGTGGGATGGGTCTCGCTCGTCAGACATCCGGCCGTTTCGATTTCGTTGGAAAGCAGCAAAACTTTTCTTATTGCCCTATCCACTTTTTCGTGTCCTGACAGTATTGCAGATGACTGTCACAAGGAGGACAAAAAAAAGAAGTCTTGACATTTATGGTTATGACCAATATTGTGTGCAACAATGATGACCGCTCGAGAGGTTGTGCTTGTTTCTTCCGCTGATGCTGCTATTATTATAGCGATAGAAGCTCCACTAGGACGATTAGTAACGCTAATATCCCGCGTGAAGAGGCGACAGTAACGACAAGATGGGGGGCGGCTTTCACTGAGTCAACGTTGACGTGATAGGGGATAGCAGCAAGACAAGAACAGCTATTCTAATTGACGAAAACAGGGAACACGTTGACAGGGCAACGGCAAACAAGGGAGCTATGCCGACTGGGCAACTGCCTCATGTTGATTCAATATCGGACAACGGAGATATTTATATGGAAATTGTATATGTTTATAGTATTGAGGTCAACAGATGGGTTCGTAAAGTAGGCCACAATAGTAGAAGCAAAAAATAAATGAATTTTTATTAACGAAAATGACTGGTAACAACAAAGCGAAATAGTTTTAATAACCCACGTACGAAAAAAAAAAAAAAAACGAAAATCCCAATCACAATCTGGAAAAATAACCACAGTAGAATTAAGCAACTCTGTGGGTTTTTTTTTCTCTGGCTGGCTGGCTGGGTTGGTTATTTACGAATTAGCTTTCTTTTAACAACAATACTTAGATGTATTGTTGTTACATGATGTATACAATTTGAAGGGGCCGAATTCGCTTATATGGATAAAGCACATATTAGTATCTTGATCTAGGACTGCGTGCACTGCTGTCACTGTTCTTCCGCAAATGAATTTGGCATTCGTTTATTGACGACAACAGTAGACTTAAAAGGCTCAAAAAGATTTAAAGGAAGGCCAGAATTGTCAGGGAATAGTTTACGCAATATTGGCGTAGTACGACATATGTCGCATTACTGAGACATCCATTATAATAACTAAAAGTCTTATAAACCAACATGAATCGCGCTACATGTGTAATAAAACGTTGCGTAACAACTGAAAGTTGGTTTGAAGTTACGTCGGGTAAGTTGAGTGTATATTAGCGCTACACATATACATATGCACCAAATAATTTTGTACAGCGGCACAGCCGTAGCAACTTACCAACAGTAGTGAATAAGTACCTACTGCTTAGTAAAGATCCAACTTGAACTTGATTTTTGCCAAACGGCACGTTGCAATTATTCTTTTGAGTGAGCTTAACTGGTCATGGTCTTCTTGCCAGAGCTAGACAACTCTCGAGATTGCACATTTAGTTATTTATAAACATTGTCTACATCAAATACGCAAACCCCGAAAATCAACGTTATGGCTTCTAGCTTGAGAGTACGATTTCTGGCTGATTTCTATTCATAGGCCGTGCTACACTCGTGTCAGAATTGCTTAACGTCGGCTCAACACAACAGTCAGGGATTTTCATTTTGTACTTTCTGTTTCAACTAAATAGGGTATGTTTCGGCATCATCTAGCCCCATTGGCCCAGAAGTTCAACTGTCGACCCGAAAACACCTCGCCGATATTTACCCACCGGCTTTAATGTAAAGCTTCCGTTTTTTATTTACTTAACCGGAGTGTGAATAAAAACGCCGACGCAGTTCATCCCTGCGGTTTACCTAACGTCTGTTCAAGATAACAATAAAATTTTCCGTTTTCCTGACCCACCTCCATGCTACATTTTTTCCCTCGAATAAACTGACGTTTGCTGCGACCATAGCTGGTCTACAGCGCCAATTTGAACTACTTTACTGTTTTGGAGTACTGTTATTTCAAAACAGTAGAAGTTCGTCGACGGCTGAATAGTAACTTGTTGGTCTTTCACCGCACAGATCTCGCCGACATTTGCGTTTTCGCTTTCCCGATGCCTACAAACTGGCGGATTATTGGACCTCAAATTTGCTCTAACGCTTCTGCTGCGGTAGTCAGAGCTATCGTCGAGGGCAGGTAGGAGACGCGTCACCTTTGGCGCCGCTATGGTGCGATTTATTCGATGGCGTTCAAGCGAGACCCACTGCGCTCACTTGGCATATTATCTATTTCCCTGATAGTAGCAGTGTCAGTGATTTCGTTGTTGCTGTTGTTAACCGTTGCGCCCAAATTGGCATTCCAAGCAAAAATAACCCTCTGAGCCCGATCTTCAACGAAACGTGATTGCAGTCCACAACACAGGCTTTATACGACTGGAGTAAAGATGTCGAAGAGCGTCGTGGCAACAATCTTCCCTACGCTTGGAGCGTATTGCCGTCGGCATCCAGAGCTGCCGCGCGTTGAGATCGTGGCCGCTGATAAGGCAACCCGTCTGTTCTTTTGAACAAGAACTACGTTGCGTTCGGACCGATTTGCAAATGAAGAAGCGCAGATGAAGTGAAGAACTGATCGCCAGCTAATGCGCGTTAATTCAAAAAAAGGCGGCATGTTTCTGTACAGAAACATGAGTGCATGCGCAGTTCGGAAATAGCTTTCGGCTGCTGGGAAACAGAATAAATGCACTGGAGGTTAGGCAGGTAGTACACCGCTTCCGTAGCAGTAATGCTCGCAGCAAGACCCTCACAGACTCCAGATTTTCAGTTGCGAGGTACTCGGCGTACTCGAAGCCCGGAGAAGGGTCAAAAATCTCTAAATACACTAATTCAGGAGAGAACGGCCACAAAAATGGAAGAAAGAAGACCTTGAGAAGACTTTCGCGAAGATGGCTGAGTTTTTTTCTTATTGATTTAGTCGTTTAGATAATTAGCTATGATCTGAAGATTTTCTACGATAATTGTTTTTATCATTGCATCCTCCACAGGGATGGGACTCTTAATTACACAAGATTGATTCCGAAGCCTTTAACTATGGCATATGAGGTAATTTGAATTTTACAATTGTCGGGGATCGACACCTGAGTTATTCATTCATTTCAGAGCTGGCCTTAACACACACATCTGTTTACTTTTCGGTTATACGGTACGTACGATATGCTACTTGATGCTACAATTTAAAATAATCTTTAAAGCAAATACTAAATAATTGTAAACCCTCAAATAATAAATAAGCTTGTAATTTTTAACAAAATAGGGATTTAGATTTCTCAGACGGACTAATAATTACTGATATGCTAATTCATTAAACAGCGAGTTCATATATGTGTATGGATATCAAGTTGGTGCGGAAAGTAACTTCGACACTTTTAGACTGTGAAAACTTGACGCCTTTACTCTGAGAGCTTTTCTAGAGTTGTAGAAAAATTTGCATCTTGCTTAGGTTTGTTAGTAGCGGATTTTTTTGCTATTAAATCATGAAACTAACGAATTGCTCCTTACTGTTTATCTTAAATCACCACCAGAGGAAACGCAGCTGAAAAACGAGGGTTATATGCGACACTGAATACAAATGGGCAGTACCTGAACGCACTTGTGAAAAGGGTTGGTTCAAAAGAGTTGGTTCGGAATTTGGAATATGGATTCGAACTTATTACCGCTACGGTTAAACGGGCAGGGCTCAACTCAAGGCTGTCTTGCATCAAAGATCAATCCAGCTTGGGCTAATCAGCACACTGAAAAACTGTTTGCCCAGCGAAGATTTAGCCACCGATCTGGCCTGAACTACAGCCTGCACTTTTAAATGAGGACATTTTAAAGGCAAGAAAGTACGTCTTACGCGAAATCTCGGTACCAAAGGATTGAACGTATGTATATCGCTGCTCGAATGGTGTGATCGAAATCGGGAAAGGGAGATATGTGCCTTACGACAACCTTTAAGGACAGCTTAACGTTAGGATTATGGATTACCTATGTACGGCATTACAATAGAACTTACAGAATTTGGTAGTATCTAAAGGAGATAGTTTTCTAACAATAATGAAACTATGAACCCTAACTACAACTTGGCTGTATGCGTCGTAGTCTGTCAAATACATGGCAGTATAAAGGTTCTACGGCGCCTAGAGTCGTCATACTGTAGCACAACACTGAAAAATACCGAATGACGAAATTACGTTTTGGTCCACAGAATATAACACTACATAATTAAAAATTATTATAGACCAGTTATAAGCCTAAGACTTTTCGGTATATGGAAACGTTTTCTTGTACTGTTATATTTTATTATCAAACATATAACCCGTTATCCTGTGAGTAGACGATTCATTGAAAAAATTAGAACTGGATGTTTAAAGATTAAACGTTTCGATTTATCTCAGGAATTGCATTGGTATGGCTTTAAATAAAGTTACAGGTCTACAACTTGTCAATCTTGTCGGGATTCTGTTACACGATTTTCTATTCAGATCCCCTTGAATACTTTTCTTCTAAGCAAGCTGCTTATAACGCTATCCATCTTCAGTCTGGTTCTTCGTGGCGGTAACAGCAGGTTCCAGATCCACTACCAGACTCATCGATGAGAATTTCCTGCTGTTGCGTGTTCATTGAAGCTTCACTGTTCGCCTATACGATGCAATGAGATTCGCGATCACGTGCATCTCACTCTGCGAGTTACCTACGAAGCATTCGCTCTATTTAAATCTTGGATGCCATTGGCATCGAACTATGTCCTGACACAAAAATGAGACACGTTGCAGGCCATCGAAACGTTTGTTTCATCCTCAACTAAAGGCTAGGTGGGCAGCTGCAATCTGCGTGAACTCCAATATTACTAATGGCATTACTAATTCGCCCAAAAACGAGAGTAACGTGTTGAACCAGAGGGCCTTGTATTACGATGAAGAATGCCCTTCGGAAATCCTAGGTGATAGTAAACACGACTTTATTCAGTATCGGATCGTGTCAAAATCTGACAGATTGAAGAGGAATAAATGCGAATGGACTCCCAGATCCCACCCATAGCTTTTCAGCTTCGCCCGTCATTCGTTTCGCAACATTTGCTTTAATGGAGTTTGCGATTCAGTCTTTCACTGGGGGGGCAATGCTTCAAGTCGGTGCGTTACGCCTGGGTTATCATCATCTGCTCCGATGGATATCTTTCTAGCTCCGACGAATGGGTGAAAAGTTCCGTGTCTAGTTTATGCTGCTCTTTTCATGTAAATATTTTCGTGGCGAGCTATCATCCCGTTTACCCGATTCAGGTAAAACCTCTCCGCAAGACTGTTTGAGGAAAATCGATAAGGTCACGTTGAATGTCAGTACACTGAGAAGTACCGATACTGATTTAAGTTACTACCATATTTGCACTGTCATCTTCAGCTTGAAGTTACCGATACAAAAATAAGTGCGCTATAAGTGGGCTAATTCATTAGTTGAATAGCCTGACCGATGGTTGAAAAATTTCAAATCGGAACCCGGCGCGTTGAAAAATCGCTGCGTATATACTGCAAACAGTATTGGTCCCGTCGTATATATTAAACAGTTTCTTAGTCACCGTGGCCCAAGCCACAATATTATATAGGAAAAACGCGACTTATAATAAAACTGAGGAATCTCACGCTTTAGTCGCTGGGTGTTTATAGCTATCTCTGCCTGAAGATGTAGAACGCTTGTTTGCACCATTATTGAATACGACCTGTTCGGCGATGAGGTGTCAACTGATATCATGCTACTTCCCAGTAATTAAATCACAGGTATTACGGTAAACGAACACTCCGTAAGCGCAAATATCAATGCTCAAGGTCAATATGTGGATCGAGAAAAATTCCTTTCTTTTTCTGTAGAACCCGTTTTTAAGGCCTCGTTACTGACGTATCTGCTTCAAGCCAACGACACCAGAGCTGGTCTATCAGCTAGCGTCCATCTTCTTACTGGGTGGTGGACAAACGCCTCACAACACTCGCTTTGATGATGTCGCTTAACTCGGTCAGCTTCTGCCCATAGATGGCCCCGGATGTTATTCTTCAGAAGCTTCTATTTAGTCGGCAGCCGAAATCGTTATCTTTTACTTGGTCGCCGACAATGATCGGCAATCGAGAGTTAGGTTGCTTGAAATTACTGCGCGAACTATATAAAAGAAACTATATGTACGGCATACGCGAACTATATACAAATATGTGATACAGCAATAAGTGCGCCTCAGCAAATATTTAGAAGAGAAAATAGTACGTGTAGAAAAAAAAGCCATTTTCCTAAGGTAAACTGGTTCATCGAAGTTTATTCTATTAAGTTGAAACGTCATGAAATTACTCGTCCACAGGTGGATCAGTAAGAAGAAAAGACGCATATATAGTGGAAACTTCCTAAGGGAACTCTCTGATAGCCGCACTAGCACTTGCCAACAATAAAGGTCGTAAAAATAATACGTTACTATACATAATTTAGCACAGTTGGCTCATTATTGACTTTAAAAAAAGAAAAGCCGCAATTTCATTGGTATACACAGCGAATTTTAATACTTTATATGTTGCCGAAAAAAGATCACCTCAATTATATGTCAAATATTTAATCATTTAGGAATAGGCATCGACCTAGAACTGACAAAAAACAGGAAATCATCCTATTAGTATTGCGGCCCCCCGCTCTACGTGCAAACCTTATGACCCCATGTAGAAGATATTTCTTCTCAAACAGATAGCTGGCTCGATCATTACCGAAATATCAGGTAAGACGGAAATAAAAACGGGCCTTATTTTAAACATATAGGTTTTCCTAGTTTCGGGGGTATGCTGTTCGGGTCAATAATTTTTCCGTGCCTTACATGATTTCTTGAAAATTAAGACTTTGCAGATATTTCAATTAGACCCGGATGCATCAGTGTCTCATAGCAGGGAAACATTTTTACTAGCGTGGTACTGCTGATCTGCCTAAAGCTAAAAAGCATCTAATGACTATCTAAAGAAAGTGAAATTCAGTATTTTCATTTTTCTATTGAAAATTGTAGCGCAGCTTGTTTAGTTTTTGCAGATTTTTTTGGCATAGAGTATGACCAGCTGATTTTTAACATAGCAAAACCACATTCTACTGATTCCGATTTAGACAAAATAGGTGATATGTTCAATGCATCCGTCCACTTCATCCAACGGTCTGCATTGGCTTCGAAAGCAACAACTTAAAAGGCGCTGTGTTTTACTTGCGAACTTTAACCACTGTAGTCTGAATGATCAGAGGATTGCCGTTATCTTCTGTACGATACATGTAGAACGAAAGTCAGCCCGCTAAGGGAAGTGTGCGTCCGCGGACTTTTACGCCAGCCGATATTCGCTGACTTTGGAACGCTTCCTATTCATTACTTAACTAAGCACGGTGATACGATGACGGGATACCAGTTTAAAATATGTGACACCTTAAACGATTCGAATGCCACCACCGTACCCGATAGAAGATGCAACATAGGACAAGGGATTTAATGTACATATACATAAATATATATATATATATATATACACTATTCTATAGTAGAATTGATATATTTAGGATAGGTTATGCAATTTTAAATTATATAGGTACTAAAGTCAAAAATATAAATACTATTAATCGAGTACAAATATCATGATCTGCAATATATTAGGTCCAACTAGGTTTCTTTACAAGAAGCGACTGCCTTTTATCACTGGCGTTTTTCTCGTTCCGGCTTGACAACGCACCGCAGCCCATCTTCAACGTATTCCTATTATAAAATATTCTCACTTTTGCTCACGATCTTATTCGAATCCAAGAATCTACCTATCCGGCCCATGATTTACTATTAAGCAGTAATTACTTGATATCGGCACGGTGTAGCGTCACGCTTATTCGAGTTATCGAGAAGCGGAGAACGATCCCGCTATTCATTTTGAACTCATTGATATTGCTCACATATGTATCGTTATGTGTGTGTGTTTGTGTGTGTGTGTCTGTGTATTTTTACTTGTGATTTTCAGCCTGCCTATCTGCCATCACGGATCCATTATGTTAGGTCACCGTAACCAAGGCTTCGAGTCAATGCCACCTCGAGTTTGTCTGTTCGTTATCTGCATGATTGTACCGCTGCTAGTTCAAAGAGCCGAGACGCAATTTCGACCTCGGGGGCCGTTCCTGTCAGAACCCCAATTCGAACAAGGATATTATTCGTTTATAAAGGTATTTGCCTCTTAATTACTCTGTTACTAGTCCTGACATTATACATGCATTTACTGCAGTAGAAGTTCCAGTCTTACAAAGTGTCACCCGCTGAACTCTAATTAACGTTATATCACAATAAAATGTAATCTTTATTATCGTGATTCGTCTAGCGGACGAGCGTGTGGTTCTACGTATTTTGACGTTAACGTTCACGATGTAGTGTTCAGTGTAAACGTCGGTTTCCATTAATTACCTTTTGCAGTCAGCTAGGGAGAACATTATATAAGCTCAGACTACTTCGACTGGTTATCGATGGCTTTACAGACGGTGAATAGCACGTCCTGCTCATTCAGTTATTGTGAAGAGATTCTTAGTCTGCTCACGAGCAGATCGTCTAGTCGTCAATTCATTACTTGGATATATATATATATATATATATATATATATACATATATATATTCTCATTTATATTCGCTTGTTCCATTATGCGAACGATAACTTCAACTTATCCGGACACGTTTTTCGCCTGTCTGCCGGAACATCTTTTTGATTTTTAGCAAAACACAATGATAAAGTGTTATGCTAGTTATAGCTGGTTTCTCTTCACGTGTCGACAAGTATCGCAGTAAACGCGTCTTCTATTTAACTTTCGTCAGCAGCAGTGGCTTCTGGTTCCGTGCTTCACTCATTTAACTTATCATGTCGAGGAGCGATCTTCGCCAACTGATGATCGAGTGACGATTGCAAATGTCCTTTTTCCCCCCTTCGTAATGTTACCCAGAGGTACAACTGTATAGCTGACTCGACCTATTTATGTTTTAGAATTTTGTATTCAGTTAATTTATCGTAATTCAATTAATTTGGTCCTATTAAGTCCATCTCGATATCACAGATTTTGATGTGGTACATCCTTTTTATCAGTAAAAACGCGCATCTCTACTTAGAACTCAATTCGAAAAGTTTTAACACGGGGTATTAAGATTATTGGAAGAAAATAAACTATAATAGATATACGGGAACACTAAAATCTGTTTTTATTCTTCTCCGATAATAATTTTTCTGGAATATATGATAGATATTATTTAATTAACTGCTTTCTATGTTTTACACCGAATTAGCACAGTCACGTGAGTTTCTTATGCCTGATATAACACCACCTTTAATGTACGATACTTTTGTTACTGATAACTTTGCAGGCTAAAGATCACGAGCACCCTCCAAAGGTCCGCAAACCCCCGTACCATCGAGCTAGTTTTCGATGCAGTGAGAGACTTGTTGACGGCAAATTATCTCCTAGAGACACGCTCTGCGGCGATCTTAACAAAGGTGTCATACCCATTAATCCAATGGGTCAACGACCAATCAACGATCCTTATCCCTTGTGAGTCGAGCTATTATATTGTATTTTTTTGCTAACAGACGGCTAAATGACTGTTATTCTGCACGGAGAATTTCGATATATCTATCCCAGTACGCTAGATAGGTTAACCCGCAAGCACATTGTAGAGATCTTTTCGCGGCTCTGTCTGACATGCCTGATGCGTTACTTGCCTCTGTAGAGTGTTCAAAAAGTCGCTAGAAAACATAGCTTTTGATAACTAAGCCAAAGATCTGTGAGATTTTTTGGTTTGTGGGTCTTTCTTTGGACACTTTTTTAGCTGACTTCAGAGGTCAGGGTACACAGACCCGTTTTATTATGTTTCGCATATATAGTAGCATCTACCTAGAATGAGGAAAACCTTCTTGTATCAGATATGATCGCGTCGTAGTTCAGAAGGCGATGCTCGACAGAATATAAAAGATAACAATTTGTATAAAAAAAAAAAAGTAGACATTGCCTAATTGATTTAGTTATTGTTCGCGGAACACGTCTGGCCTTAATTCTATAAAATATGAACGTTACAATAAGGAACACGCAGTCGTTACATATCGATTATAAGAGCTGAAACTCGCGCCGTCTTATATAGACACGTAGGCTCTGACCTGATTATTTGTAATGGATCCTAAAATACGGACGTGTCCACCTTTGATGGACCCATATGGTTGATCATTTCCATGTTCACTAAAGATATCTCAAAATTTGTGCATTTTCGGATATCGATCATGGCAATAGTCCGTAAGGAGACACGTGCTGTAAATGGATCATGCAGTATTTATTTGAAAATGTAATTATTTTAGTTAGTTTGTACTTTTCACTAACCATACGAGTACAAAAGTAATATTCCTACTTCTTTTTTTCTGGCAACAACCAAAAGTGACAGAGGTTGTATTGGTGATATCTGTATCGACTCGCCTAAAAACTCCTCGGTTTCGTAAAAAAAATTGTCTCATCGATCGTTTTGGCCAAAATTTGTATTAAGCAGCCGTCCACGCTCAAAATAAGCAAAAAAGATAGATCTTCGAGGCTGGTAGCTGCGAAGAACACCAGAGCTGTCTATAGAGCAGAAATGGAACATGGTGATTGATTGATGTTTATGTTTACAATTCACAAACATTATACACGTGTCGACAGATGCTCCGAGATAATGAAGCCTGAAATAGATTTATGTTCAAAAATAGCTGCTATAGAACATACGTCGAGGAACATATATTTAATGAAAATTTCCTATTATTAGATTTTGAAACCAACCCAGGGGTACATGGTAGCTAAAAATTAAATCTGGACCGTGGATCTAATCATTTCCATATCTAGTAAAGAAGCAGAGATAACAAATCCTTGACCCTGTCAAATTATGTTTTTACTATAGATAAACTATAAGTTTTCCAACCCATAATAGATATTCACGAGTGCGGTTGCGAGGAGACACAAAATCGACTAACATATAGCCCACATAATTTTTCATAGCCTATATATTGGCAATTGTTCCGGCATTTTATGCAGGATAAAGAAAAGCCAGGTTTACAATAGAGAAAACTCAAGCATACAATTAAATACTCAATTTATAGTTGTGAAAAAAAAACGTCTACATTTGAAGCAGTAACCGCATAATCTGGAAGCCAATGGGAGAATAGGTTCGTTTTACCCTGTATGACGGCAGTTACCCACATGTGGCAAAGTGTCAAACAGGCTGACCTTCAAACACCTGTTGGACGGCTAAACGCCCCAGCGAGCGCGTTCTCTAATATAGGGCAGGATTTTCCGAGCACTTATTGGAGTAGCTGATTCGACAGCAGACGACCCAATGTAGAATCTTGCCAAGTAGGTCACTTTAACATAGTCGTGTAGCGGTATACTATATATCAGTATTTCCGAGTAAAGAGCAGCTCGTAGAAAGGAGTCAGGTTTAACCTTCTTCTACGAGCTCCTCGAGCTGTTCTGTCTCAGGTTGACAGTTACCCTTAGTTTCGACACACGGTGTACAATGCTGCTTAATTTCGAAAAACCTCTGCTAGAATTGAGGTTTTTTGCGCCGTCCGTTCAAAGAGGGTGCTTACCGTCAAGGGCAAATCTTGAAGTCGTTCGTGTGATTCTACGTAGCGCAGCTGGCATCGACAGTATGTTACGAGTGAATTAGAAAAACGAAACAAACCGAGATCGTCGAGTCTAAACGCATCTTTTCCGTAGCCCTTTATTAAGGACGCAATGAACTCCAAACGTGCACTCAACCGCAATGCAGTTTCCTTCGTCTTTTAGACTTTAACTGTTGAATCATTCGAGTCTAGACTTACCATAAAGAAAAAACAGCGTTTCTTTTAGCAAACGGCGCCGGATCGAAATTGTACTCCGTAAAGATAAAATTCTGCTCCGCTACCATGATCATCTGGCTGTGATAGTTGAAAAGAAGATCGAGTAGACGATCGTTACCCTCGAAATATGTTGGGCATCGCCTGCGTCGAAAAGGGTGACGAACTCCAATCAACAACTATGCATCACAATGTTCCCATGGAGCTTACGTTCGGCCCAGTATGCGTTTTTTAAGTCCTATACAGTGCGAAACGTTTCTAAAAGTATAGTCTGATTAGAATACACAATTAGCAGAAATTATTATCACGTCCTAGACATTCGGACGTTATCGATACGATTGAACGAATTACAAATGAAGACATTCAAGAAGAAAGCGTTTTGTTGTCTACTATCAAAAGCTGGAATAATTCCCCTGGCAAATTCTTCCACACTGATCCTACTAACCACTGATAGGACTAATCGACAACGTTCTGTACAAAGCAAACACTATCTGATAGATCGGTCACAGTTTTGTAACAAAACAAAACCTAACAACTAACTAAACAAAAAAGTATTTTTACATGCCTTTCAGTGAGCTGATCAAAAACAAAACCCTCGAATTTCTGTCCCGGTCTTTGCCGTTCCTGAAGCAGCAGAACAATCTCCCGAAAGTTGCACGCTTCGGAGGTCACGCAACTGTTTTAGGGCTCATGCCTGTGATACGCAGCAGTTCGGCTACAGGTCCGGGATATCGCTTCAAGAGGTCGCTTCCGAACGCGTTTAATTCGTCGTCAACGGTTCACATCAACAATCACGAAGTGAGCTATCACAAATCGGTGCCAATACAGACGCTTAAATGAAGCTTGTAATTAACGCAGATAGCTATGGTAGATCTCGTATTAATGATCAGGCTCGGGATAATACGTGAACAGCCTGCGCACGTTATTATTACGTAGGCGTTTACTGCAAAAATACGTTCTAGTTTCAACTTGGTCTACTGTTACGTCTACACCGAACAATGTTAGTATATGCACTTAAGGACAGTCTGCCAATTTAACTTACTAAACTTAATTGAATACGTTGCTGCCATCGAGATGATAACGTGGATCAAATTGATTCTTAATATTTAGTTTTATGAAGTTTAATTATCGGCGGCATCGTGCGAGATAGGGCATGACCATAACATATATTACACGATTGGTACGATTACATTTTGTGTAAGATGTTTTTTTGTGTTTTAATATTTCGTCGTTGATGTTTGACAGGCTACAGATCACATCGATATGGCATCAAAAAGCAGTCTGAGTCCCGATCTCAGATCGACTTTGTCGCGGGAGAACATCCACCGGATGCTCAACGCCACCGTTAATGGGCTTTGTCAAAACGCCCAGGGAACGTAAGCTGCCGAAACAGTTGAAATAACGAAATATAATTTGTTTGTGATCTGTCACTTGTTTTTCTATTTGCAAAAGGGACGTATTTTTTTCTAGAGGCGTATGAACATTGCCTCAGACAGATGCATTGAATCGATGACGATATTATAACACAGTTATGCTAGTAATTATAGCAGTCCGTTAGAGAAGTTCCCTCAAAGAAAATGTCATGCAGCGGCCTTTTACAAGCGCATCCACATCTATAGAATGGTCATTTTCTTAATTAGTTGTTTTACCCGCGTCAACCCGGATCGTTGTTAATGAATATTTACAAACTACGTCAATTATCAGTCCGGGTTTCTTCTCAACTTCCATGTCCAGGGATCTATTAATTTTTCATGTGGCAGGAAGGTCTGGATTGTCTTGCTTTACAATACCGTAGTCAAATTTGAAACCTGTGTAGGTTAAAAATGCCATAACTATGGATAACTCTAACGAATGTCTGACATATCTGGTCTAGGAGCCGCTGATAATCCCTATTCTGTATCTCTCGCATTTATAAAAAAAAACATATTGATATCAACCCAAAAAGTTACTGTGACAACTGTATGACATCCGTATGCGTTATGGTCAAGCAATGCCTTGGAGCATCCATGATCGAATCGGACACTCCTGAGACGACCCTTTGCCACATATATTGTACACATATACCTGTTTGTCTGTGAAATGCACGCCCTGACTTTTCCATACTAATTAGATCATAATGAACTTTATTAGCCAACATCAGCGGCTAGAGCGAACACAGTAAGAGTGAAACTTCAATGTAGTCCAACAGGCTTCTGCATCCCTTCCTTAAGAACTAAACATTATCTGGACGCTCGGTTTGTCTGTAAAAGCAATCCAAAGGTTCAACTTGATAATACTGTAAATGTTGCTGATTCGTTTATTCTGTCATAATATCATGCCACATCCACGTTTATCCTTAACTACTCGGCAACGTTACGTGTTCATTGGTTTTGTCTAGTCAGCCTTTGTGGTCGGAACACGCGGTTGGCTCTCGATATACATTTGAGAACTTAGAATTTTTTTCAGGAAACATTTTTTTTGTTTGTTGCCGAACTTTCACGTTTACTTTCAATATTTTGCACAATGCGCCTATGTGCTTCATGTGTAGAAAAGGGAGCTAGGAAAGCCGCATTGTTACATATCGATATTGTCCGATCGTTCTTTTGGAACAAAGCTATTGGACACTGTCTGCAAGGAAGTTAGATGGTCATAAAAAAAACTCTAGCCATCCCAAAGGTTTTAAAAACTGAGGAAAGTTTGCTATTGTTAGTTCACGCCCCGTATTACGAAATTTACATACCGTAGGGCAGTCCCCGTCGTTTTTCCTTTCGACGATGAATCATGTAGTCAAACCCAGCCATGTTCAATGGCGTAGTAGCTGCGCTTCACTGTAGTTCGAGCTTTCAAACAAGCGAAAGCCCTGCATTCGTCGGCAGCTGAGAGATTCGCTGACAAAAGTGGTAACAAAACTTCTTAAAAATTCAATTTTTTCCTCGACGGTTAAAAGGTAATGCTCTGGCTGAGGAACCGTGAACCATGAACGCAGCTACTGCCCAAAGCCGCTTAGAGAGAAACAAATAATCTTCATAACACACATACAAACACGTCTTCTGCAGGCTAACGAACGACGATCCCAATTTGGCGCAAAATGTTTCTTCGCGGCGAACCCCTTTATATAGCTGTCAATCGCTCATCTGGACCATATAAGACAACCATGGGTAGCTATCATTATCATCATTTATTTTTGTATCCGGATGTTTTTTCATTGCTTTGTTTATCTTCGTTAAGAATATCGTTAGAATCTCCTTCGTTCTCCAGCTATCCTAAATCTTGTCTACGCTTTCTCGTTTGCGCCATAAATACCTCAATTCGCATTCGGTTTCGTTGGAAGTGCCATCTACCACTACATATTTAACATATTGTCGCTGTTAATACGTAAAACGGAGGGGAAAACCAGTTCAAGTTTCCGACTTCAAAGGAACTTGAAGAAATTGTCTGCTCGATTGCTTCGTCTTTTTTTTTTGGCCGCCCACTATTTTTTCATTGCCTGTCTTGCGCCGGCTGTCTGCTCACAACAGCCAGACAGACTTTTGATTTTCCCGTCGACGGCAGAACTGAGAGTCGTTCGCTATTATCTGTAGTAAACATTACTATATTATCCCATGGAAGTGGGCAGTTGGTTCAGATGCAGACTTTGCTATTGGAAAGTAATGGCGGCCATTCTTAACTTAAACCAGTTAATACAGCAGCGTCCCGTCACCTACTTTTGTATAGCCCATTAGGATGCTGAGGATGGAGTCGGTATCTGGTACTGAGATCCCGGGACGTGCTCATGTGAAAATTATCCATGTGTATGCCCCAGCAATTTGGTAATCGCGTCTTCTATTTTCGTTTTCACCGAGCACAGGCTGTGATCTTCAAAGTCATCAGCAGCGTCGTAGTTGCACACGTGGCGCGCCACCGGTACTTCCGGTTTCAGAAATTACGCACGTAGATATATCTATAGCGAAAACGGCGTGCTGAACGCCCACCGAAGCGCCAACAAACCAAGGGTATCTAACGGAAAGAAAAGCCAGTACCGTTCCACCATCCTTTTTTCAAACGAAACTTCTCTGGTGATGACCACGACAGATGACTCGTAGCCAAAAACACGTTTTGCCTCAAACAGGGAGCCTGGATCGGTCCGCTGGAACGGCCCCAGCTACTTACCATAAAGGAAGAGACACTAGCGTTGTAAATATATCATGACTGTGCCAGCGAATGGCAGTGGCGGTTTTCAGATGGTTTTCACATAAACGTTTGTTGGTCGATCGACGATAGCTTCTCATACTAACGGCTTACGTCGCGTGTATATGGTCGGCAAAAGATTATCAATAATCTTGCAAGATAGGTGATTACGGAACAACATTGTTAGCCAGTAGAAAATGATCAGAGAAACAGAAACTTCTCGTTACTGGGAAATATGACGCATTCACTGGCTAAATGAAAAAAACAGCATTAGTGCTTTTACCAGTGTCAAAGCACCACTGTCAATAGAGATCTAATAATAATAATGGGTAAAACTGCTAAACACAAATACCAATTGATAGTAAAAATTCCATTATAGTTTCATGGTAGGGTCAGGTAATCGATAACCGATACAACGCGTAGTCCGAGTAGACGTTCGCTATTTATACAATTTATATGTGTTCGAGACGTTTGCCATTGGCCGGCCGTTGGGTGGCCGGATCAATGCCGTTCAAAGAACATTGACGAAATAACTGCAGTCCAATTAACAGCGTCTCAGCCTAGCACTGTCCTTATTATTTTGGCAAAGCAAGTGAATCGTCCAGAATTTTGAATATTTTTTGCAATACGCTAATCCCTTGACGGGTAGCGGATGGTCAGTGCTAGGGCAAGTCGCAGAGTTCAAAGCAACACCTAGCCATAAAATACACCATATGGTCTTTAGAAAAAAGTAATTTTCTCGCACGGTGTTCCATATATGGAACATTTGTCGAGATCTCTTTTTGAAAAAAACGCTGTGGAGCACCGCAGTGGTGCGTCTCATGTCCGCTGGCTGCGGTGGAATGAGGTACGACTGAGATATAAGGGAAACGTCCGCCCGAAATGAATATGCTTGTTCGTGACGGATAACCCAATAATATCTTAAAAAGGAAGAGTGTCCGATCTGGAGAAGCTGAGATAGATATGTGCTGGAAGTCAATCTATACAACAGGCAAATGTACAAACTTTCTAAAGTGTACATCTTCTCAGCTCGTTGACATCGACTACATTCCCGACAGAATTCGCGGTAGCGTATGTTTAGCGTCGTCAGCTAGCAACCATACGATTGCCAAAGTGCGGACATAGCTGGAAAACACGACAACTACACGACACCAGGGGCTTGCTAACTTCATTGGCATGAACAGCAACCATGGCAGAACTTCAAGGAAGCCAACTCTGCAGCTGACGTGTACGGAAGCGATATGGCGGCAATGAAATCAGATTGGCGACATTCGACAGGGTCGTTCGCGCGTCCTTCCCTTGTTGCGCATCCTGCAGTAACTAGTTAGGGCCGAAAGCCGGCCCGGATTAACGCTGACCTGCCAGTACAGGACGGTTCACGATTGATATTAAGAAAATACATGATCGTTTTTGACTGGAGTCAGACGGGTCTAGCCAGACACGATGAAGATCTCATGACAAAGTTGATGAATTCATGATTTCGGCGAACGGCCAGTTGGTGTTGGTGACACGTGTAGTGCAAAAGCGACACAGGCATAGGGTCCATCAATTTATCACGTTACTAGCGCTTCTGTTCAGTGACTATTGAATAATAATGGAAGCAAGACAGCAGAACGGTTGGGGAACACCCCAGCTAAGATGAAATTCGCCTTCTGTTTTAATCTGTTAGCAGTATGACAACAGGCAATTGGTATCATGGACGGGTTACTAGAGGAAACACCCCTGTGTGAATACAGAGGCAGTTCGTGTAAGTCAAGATAGACTTACCAGTTTGAAAATTGTTTCATTATTAAACTGCAAAATGAGAAGAAGAACATGTCGAAGATGCCTGATTGAACTTACGTATATAATTGTCTAAAATGCAGATAGAGAAACGTCACTAACGCCCCCTCTCGCAAATTTTTAGCTAGGTAAGCTCATTTAGCTCGTTAACAATTAGTCCAGCTCATGCTCTACTCCATATTTAATTGTCATTTGACGTTTGAATACTTGATTGAGCGTCCAAAGTTAACTGTGATTCGTCTGCGTCAGTGAGATTTGCGTTGATCTAATGGAAGACAACTGTAAATATGCACGTCGGCGCAAGCACAGAGTCCGTAGTCCTGCGGATACCTTCTGTTGGGGACCCTTCATAATACCTGTTCAAGGATTTTAACAGGAGGTGCTTAGCGTGGGCAAACTTCGACACGACCCAGCTAAACAGATTTTGTGTGTCCTCGTGGGATGGCGTATCGGTAAGGCGTTTGCCTGTTAAACATAGAAACAGGTAAGGTTGTCTCGGTTCGAGACAGGCACGGGGCCCGTTCCGCGCTACTGAAAGAGGCCTTTGGCAGTGAGAAGCGGCAACACAGAAAAAACTCACTTGTGGGATCGGACCTACAATTCGAAACATGTAGTTAGGTAGATTTCGTCTAGATATTGCATCGCTGAAGAGAAGAGCTCAGACATAACCTAATGCTCTTTAGTTCTTTAATATGATATGGGCAAAATCTAATTTAGTTTTAATCCTCAACAAATGGCGAGCGTTTCACTCAATTTGGACACTTACAGGGCATTCTGGTGTTCAACACGTTGGAGCCTGGCTACAACACTTCTGCCACAGGCAACCCAATGCTTTTCATCAAAATGACAGATCTGATTCATCTCTAGTAACTCGCAAACGTTCGTTCTTTCATTTTGCAGCCTGTGTTCCGTGATGAGTCAACTACAGCGACAGCGATCTGGGTCTTCCGCGGCGATGCTGAACGCCCTGTCGGGCTTGCTTAATCTTGCGGCAACGCCACAAATCTCCAATAAGGTTATTGTAGCAGCTTGCTCTGCGGCGACAGCTGTCTTAAGGGATACTTTTTTCTAGTGTAGTTGGCGATCGGATTTTTTTAAGAAGGTTGTCTTTTTCGAAAAAGGGCAAAATGATACAAAACGAAAATGAACGACAATTCGTGGAGCCCGCTGCTCGGCCGTAAGCTGATAACTTTGATGTGGCAGAATTGTACTTGACTTGCGTGATACCCGATGTTACCCGAATAAAACTGGAAAACACCCTAACGGGATACATACATTTTTTGAATAACGTAAAACGAATTTCACGAAGCTAATATTAACAATGATGTTTGTTAGATGACACTATATGTTGATTTTATATTTATATCTATATACAGACCATATCAGTGAGACCCTTTTAGTGAAACTCAGGAACTTAGCACACTATAAAGGGATTCAGAAACTGAGTTATTATTATTAAGAAACCTGTCGTCTATCAACCTGCGAAGCATTCGAAGGTTCGAGGATAAAAGTAACCGGATGGTTGCTTTTATCATCGAAGATCCGCGCGTATCAACTTCGTTGTTTATTTAAAAGACAATACCTACACCGAACATATACACTGGATGCAAAGTCACACAATCCTGATACCCGCTGCAAATTCAACCTAAAGTAAGCTTAAACTTTTTTCGTCCTAAGACAAGTTATCCTATCGCATGAGCTCCTCCTCTCTATGAATAATTTTCTATTCATACTTCGTATCAGTAAGGTCACTAGGTTACGGGATCCTATTAAGTAGTTTAATCGGACTGCTTCACTACCTTGCTCCTTTTTTTCAGTTAGCAGAACTCAGATATACCCCTTTAGCAATCTAGACATCTTCTAATCTTGTAACGGAGGTCAGATTGTCACACGGTAATTATTCCATGCTCCATTGCTATAACAAAACTCTAACTACTTGTGCCGTCGTTCTCTCCCTCTATCTTAAACTCAAGTTTCAAGTGAAGTTGAGGGCGGTTAGGATAGGAAAACTCGGCATTCACTTCAAACTTAACTTACATTCCTGGTATTTCACCTCGCTAAAACCTATTGTACGATCTACTTCGTCTATGCAGTAATGGGATAAAAACGTACTTCCCAGGGAGAGTTTTAAATGGTTTTTCAGTGAACTTCTGTAAATGTTTATTATATCTTCATTCAGTGCATAACGCGCTTTTGATTAATAAACCCGAGTCAATATATTACACGTAAAATTCATGAAGATGTAAATTCAGGCTACAATAAATAAGTGCAGGGCTTTCAGGAGCAGAATCAGTATTCCTATAATAAGTAAATTATTACTTAGTATTCCAATAGCAAGTAAATTTAATCAATATTTTTTATATATATATATATATTAGCAATTTTTTTAGATAAAAAATCTAAAAGCCCTGTTGATATTTTTATCATCAAATCAATCGAAAAATATCAAATCGTCATAAAATGTTTTTGTTTAGCATTTAATAACGACATTATTAATGTTAATAATAAAGCTTTGCCAAATGTCTAATGGAGCTATTGAGTCTAACACAGTGACCCAAATTCTGTAAAGCTTAATGTTCCTTTATATTCTTGTGGGTCTCTTTCTGTGTGTTGTGTATTCCACGCCCCCGCCCAGCAGGTACAAAATCCGGAACCATCAAGCGGCAGTCCATCGACAACTACCAACCTTCTAAATGTACTAAGTTATGCGGGCGACATTTTGAACGCAGTCAACCATGATTCAACAACGGCCGCGCCTGTCGTCACAAGGTGCGTGTTTGCCACTGCTCTCCTGCTTCCTATTTACCCATTAATCAGATCTGTCATGCCAATTGTCCGCGGTCTTTCTACATAACACTTTCCCATTCCAGATACACAGAGCGGAACAACGTATACTGCATTCCTACATATATATATATATGCATTCAATTGATTGGACATAGGTTATCGGATAAAATGGGTCGTGACAGAGTACTGTTGTAAAATTTTAAAATACAAGCGTTCTGTCAAAGAAAACGCTAACAGACCAATCTGGTTTATCATGAAACGGAATAGGAAGAAGGACAAACACCCAAGAGCAAACTGATCTATTCAAAACGATAGGTAATTGTATAAGGCCTATTCCGTCTTCGCGGTTCGAAACTACAATCAAAAATTAAGCATGTCTCTCTGAACAAAACAACTAGTTTTCCTGAGCACAACAATTACTATGTCACTAAAAAAAAAGATCATCTTTATACGAAGCAACGACCAAACCAACTTAGACATGTAAGTTCTTTAGGAAAAGCCACTATTACTCTGCCCTAATCTCTATTTGTGCATGCTTCATAGTTATGCGTAATTATTATCACGTAAGGCCAGGTCTCAGTTTAAGACCGCATCAGTTACGTTGCTAAACGTGTGTTTTAAAATGTTTCTAGCAGGTAATATCGTCTGCGGAAATAAAAACTGCTAGACTCAACACGGGTGTTGTAATAACGGTAAACGAGGGTGTTACCGTCCAGTTCAGTATTTCAGTATTCAGAACCCCGGGAGGGGCTATATGGCGGGGATAAAAGGCTGACAAAAGGGGCTGTTTTCATGTTTCTCCCGTTGACTCTATCTTTTGGGGAGAACGCCACGCTAACTGATTCACAATTTAAGATTCAAGTGCGAATATTACGACTGTCCTTAGTCTGACGACTTTTCAGGAAGATATGTGTATTTTGCAACTTATTACTAAGCTATGTTTCCTATTATGGCCGTGTCTAATTGTAGATCATAGACGATGTGCTAGGCCCTACAAGGAATATCGTAATTAATTCAACTGTTACATTCGGCCTTTAACAGTAACTACGCCTTACGCTTTCTTTCACGTCTCCCTTTGCCTACAGTGACAGCAGCCTGAAAGGGCATTCGTTAGCGCTTTTGCTCTGCCTTGTATTGTGATGAGAACAATGATGAAATTATAAATGGAAATTTGCGCTCTTTTAATGAAAAACGAAAACATTCGAATCATTCGTTAATGCAGGAGGTCTTATATGTTCGTTCGATTCTGTGACGATTGTACAGGGTAACCAAATTGTTTGCGGAACCACAGCCGCGTTGCTTCGGCCTATTTCAGTCCTTTTCCTGAGGTTGTATAGGACGGCGCAGCAGGCATCTTACATGCAGACGATCGATAGATTCAAGTGCATTTCTTTTATTCTCTGTACGTGTAGATATGTTTGTGGTTTCATATCCTCCTGCTAAGCGCTATTATCCATAAATAACGTTACGGCATGGTATTTATATGGGAAACGAATGGATTCTTAGACCGTTCTTTCTCTTCTCCCTAAATATGTCGACGCGTGCCACCGCGTCTGATACCCTCAGCTACGCCAAAGTTTTCGCTCAGCCAGGCGTCTATAGTGTTACTTTCCAGCACCGCAGGCTTTGTCATTATGGTTTTGTAGTAAGAAAGTGTTTACCTACTAAGGTTAAGAATAATTAGAACTGAAAGGCGAGGGTCTAGGTTTGAGGCTCACAGGGTTTATTTAGTGCCTGAAAGAGGCCAGCTGCCTGAATCAATAATACTTAAGTAATACCCGACGGAGAACCATTTCAATACAATGTGCTCTATTGTCTTCGGCTATATTCCGTGCATAACGCAGCATACTTGTGTGCCTGTTTCTAAATGTGGACGAGATTTTTGTGAGGTATCCGCGCACGTACCATTGCTACAGTTGAGCTTACTCTGCTATTGCAGTGCACGTAAGCCTTGCGCGCTGTCGTCATCGTGCTATTGGCCTGTCTTGCTAGGCGTGTTTTATCCATCATCTTATTTTAATGGTAGCGTTTTGTCTTTTTGTATAGCCGCCGTCCAATAAACATGAAGAACTTTGGACCTGGCTTCCGGTCCCCGGTAGCAGAACCCGTGTTCATTTACATATTTTTCTGTAGGCTCTGTGATTTTCTAGTTTTTTTTTGCGCCACTTCGACTTGCTGCCAGCGATTTCTACCGGCGTCAATGTGGCCCTGGGCCGTCCTTCTTGTCACATCATATTTGTCTTGCCAAGAAATCCAATTATGATTTCTGTACGTGTTAAGAAGGACGCACCTAACGGACGCTTTCGTGCTTTACTGCCATTCATTTTACCTTGAGGGTACCTTGAGTTGACGTTTAAAGCGTTTCAAAATTGGTAGTGGAACATCTCTAAGTATAATTTTAAACGTCTTCTTAATAGGGATAAAAATCTTAGTATATTTGGTGTCTATGGACAATCGCCAATCAACTTGTATCCTGGCCCAGTACTAACTGTAGGCTTACCTAAAGATGCTATTTTATCGCTTTTACACGTTTTATGTGCATCATTTACCGAATAGACCGTTACAATGAAAGTTAGAATTAAAAGCGATAGGGAGCGAGTTGACATTACGGCACTGAACTTTGTTATTCTTTTGCCTGATCACGCTTTATACGTAATAACCCAAGCCTGGGCTGTCAGATGACAGCGGGCTTTTGTGCCAGATAGTGCTCACATACTCAGCCAGTTAGACAGTCCTGCACTAACTAGTCTTAAACACACAAAGGCTATTTGATAAAGTAACGGTAGACGATACCGCCATCTTCTTTGGATAGTCTAAATAAGCGAGTTTTTCTTAGAAGCCTCTGATCCTTGGTGGATTGAAGCTGCTTGTGAATTCTGAAGATTATTTAAGATTCTTGGTTTACGAATACACCCTTCTGAAAAAAGCTTGGTTATATAGTGTATTCTTCATTGGACACGACGTTCAGAACGCGGAAGTTAGCTAGAAATTCTCGCGAGACCGCAAGAAAATCCGCGATTGTTCCTGCAATTGATCTTTGCATCGGCGGCGAGCATTTTTTGTATCGGTGGAAAATCGTAGACAGTTCATTGCCATGCTTTGAAGGGACTTTAGGTCCAATAGCGACTCCTAGCTTCGTTGTTTCTAAAAAGCTTTTACCTCACTGCGATGATATACATTTCGTGCGTGCACCGTTCGTGAATAATTTCGATCTAGAAGCCGTAGATTAAACTGTTGAAGTGCTCACCGAGAAACTAGATTTGTCAGAAAATCCTTTTTGCGCTTTTTCAGTCAGCTGTGGAGTCCATTCGGTAGTTATCCAGTCGTGTTCTTTGTCGTCAGAAGTACATATATCTATTGCTGTTGCCCTTCGTGCTATTGGTAACGCGGGAAACACTCAATTTTGGCCAATGAAGCAAGTTAAAGAACTCAAGAAAGTTCATCATTTTGCCTGTGAAGAGTACATCCGATGCAAAGATAATGAATGGCAGCTGACTTTCGCTCATATTGTAAAAAAGGACACCCAATATCGACCATGTTGGTTTCGTCATTTTGTTATAGAAAGAAGAAAATTTCTTCCATATGAACGCATCCCGACTAGATAACGAACGTAGCGCAAAAGTTAGTTCTGATATATATATATATATATAACTCGTACCATGTAAACCTAATGACGATAATAGTAGTAGTAATCTAGCAAACACGTGCATTCTCTGCAATGATGAAACTTATCTTGACTCGGGCTATTCGTGTGTGTAACTGATAGGTCTCCGTTGAGCCAAGTGCTCTCAGCGCTCACAGGTGCGAGCGGAGCGAGCTCGGCAAACCCCTCACCAATTGTTCAGGTCCTCGATTTCATGACATCCGAATCTTCACCAGTAAAACTTCTTGCCAATATGTATACCAACAGGTAGGCAATCTCAATCCGGCTAACACTTGTTTAAGTAGACGGCTACTTACAACAACTATAGATCTCTATCTAATAATCATCCGATACGAAACACGTAGTAGTTTAAGCAAGTCCCTAACACTCTACCAAAGAGGTGATTCTGAGAATTCCTTCACACAATAAGCACAGCCGAATGTGTCGCGTAAAAATAAAATATCTTTAAAAAAAGGAACACAAAAAAGCACTTGTAAGTTACACAAGGAAATACTTGAAAAATATTTTTTTAAGTGATTGCTAAAAATGATAAAACAAAACGTTTTTGTTTTTAAGAGCAACATTGCCTTATTCCATAGACATGAACACAGATTAATTCCAAGAACTTCCCAGATAGATTAAGTAGTTTTTAGATGCTCATATTTTTAAAGATAAGCGAGCAGTAGAAAAGGTACGATTAACAATCTGCGCTTCGTGTAACGCCATAGAGCCTCCGCTGTAGCCTGGATGGCTAAAGTTTAGGTTGAAAGACGCAGTGTCGGTGGTCACGGTTCGAAACCCAACATCAACACGTAACACACAACATGTATGGTTAAGTAAATTATGTGTGCTTAGATAGAGAATAACGCTTCTATTCCAAATCGATATTTTTCTGTGATTTCAATTCGATTTACCCGCAATTAACAGTAACCGCTATAAAAAGCAATCCGATGAGTCTATTGAGAAGGTGTACGTTAAGGGTGACAAGCCTGAGCAGGCTTCTCGTAGCGGAAGTTCTCTGCCACCGACGCCCTGTCCGTCGATGGAGGAATACGTTACCCCAGTATACGCCCGAAACTATCAGGGCGTATGGAAATACGTGGTCCAAATTCCGCAAGAAGGATACCTAACACAAACTATCCAGCAAACAACCTGCATGTGAGTGATGGAAATGTTCAGTGTCTTTTAAGTAAAAAATGTTTTTGAATAAACTAAAAAAGTCTATGTTAATTTTAATTTTTGAAACAAGGCAAATGATTTATCCGTCATTTGAAATAATTGATAGCTAGTGCTCGGTATGTAGCTGATAGTTCTATTTTAATGGGGAAGCAATTTATTGTACAGCTAGAATAAAAAAACGTATTGAAAAGAAAAAATATAGCATGCGTTTTAGTTACATCTACACGTTACTTTTGACTGTTTCAATAACCATTATAACTATATAAAGTAACAACTGTACGCTATATTTTTACTGCGTAAACTCTTTCATTATATATTTTATTGAATGGCCTTGGTAAAATTATAACGCGTACCTTGCCCACCCACCTGCTGTCAGTAAAACCGCTTGAAATGTGAACTAACATCAGTGATTTAAGCGAATCTATCTGCGATTCACTATGCAGGTCCCAGACATGTGATTTTGTTGAGAACGGCTTATGTCATGAAAGCCCACGTTGGGTTTCACTTCTCGTAGCTGAAATTTTCTACCCTGACGCTGTAGTACCGCCTGCGCCCTCCGGCGGTGGACAGGGCCTTCCACCTTACAGCAGTCTGAAAACTGGGCCTCCTAGGCCACCACCTCACCTGCCCCCTCACCATCCTTCATTCGCACAATCGTTCAATCAACTTTCACGAGTTCCTACACTATTTGAGAAATGTGAGCATGAAAAACTTCCGTAATACCCAATAATATTATCGTAGTATTCAGGTATGATGCATAATTTCTCTGAGGGTGTTGGATCAGAAATTACCGCTTAGAGAGTGCTCCATTGATTAGTCATAATTTACCATAAGTGCCACGACCTATCATAATTCCATTTTCCCCCAATTCTTTGAGCGCATTTTGAATGTTATTCAACATTTTTAATGTAACCTTTCGCGTATGAATCTTACGCGCTAACCCCTAGCTAGGCCGGACTATTCAACCCGCCGTGTCCTGAAATTATCCACCACGAGTACCTGAGGCGGTTAGGCGTTTCGGAATCCTTTATATGTCCTGTTCTATACTGGACTCTCCTGGTTTTTAACAAAGCCAAGCCGGTCGTTTATGTCCTACAGATGAACCAACATAAATAGAATAATCAAAGCGACAACTTCATAATAAAGCTATTATATTGTCCACAGCCATTCCAGGCCCGCAACCAGCGCCTAGCAGATTATACCCTGTGTACCAGAAGCCGGTATCAGCTGCCGATTGGTTTCAAAGGCCACCGCCTGTTGAGGACTTTCATAACTTCCAGCAGTATCTACAAAGGAGAGTAACCCACAGCCACGGTTTCCGCCTCCGAAAAAGCAAGCGCGACGTACATGACGCCGATGATGAGGTATGTTAACTCGCCGTGGCTACATGCGTTGTAGCTTAGATTCAAATTTGGACGTAAATACACTTCGTTTTCGCTGGGAGCCAGCCGTCTGGAGCAATGTTTAACGGCTTAAGAACACGAAAAATCTTTTGGGCATACTCGTTAACGGGGAACAAGTAACTGTCAGCGTAGCTAATTGTCATACAAGTGCGGGTTTAGTATATTCAGGAAACGTTAGGGCGTATGCTTACGGACCGGTGCATACAATTGGATCACATCATAGAACGTTTCCTCTTTGCGCGCGAACGTTACGGATAGTGATTGCAAAAATGTTACGCAGCGTCTTGCCTTCGTAACAAAGTATTCGTTATATGTCTATTTCACCTTGAAACCTCAGTTTTTTTTCTTAGGTCACGCTGCGTACTTAGGTGAGCACTAAGCGCTGTGTTTACTTTGTATTTTAGGAATCTGTTCAAAGGAAGAGTTTTTCTCAGCCGCCCACGCCTAAATCGAAACTGTCGAAGAAGGCCTTAAAATGTGACGGATACGATAATGTCGGTTGCTTTATAGTGAGAATGTATTATGACTGGTTTCTTGTTAACGGATCCTGTAAGTGCTGGAAGCCCAACGGGAAAACACAGGTTAAACATCTATTTGGAGGCAAAAGATGAGCCAACGGTCAACGCCTACGAACTTCACGATAAACCCCACGCTGTTCGGTCTATTTCATTTAAATTCGCAGCCTGAAGACAGAGCTTATGATATGAACGACACTTTTCAAAGATTCGTGGGCCGCATGGAAAAATGCATGCACCCATGTCTATGAACAAATAATTGCCGTATCGTGGCCGTTTTCCTGCCAGGACATACGGATACGAAGGAAACGCCAACGTCAACATCGGCGCATAGCATTGAATGCGTCGGTCACCATAATTGACTTCTCGTCGATTTTATAATTGCTCTCAATCAGCGAAAATATAGACGAACCTGACTGGCTTGAACGATAGCACAGCGGATCGTCGGCATAACCACGAAATCCTTATATCCGCGGCATGTTGATAACGTGTCTATAAGAAATTTCAGTACAACTTAGTGCTTAGCTAATAAGTTCATTCCAGCAATTCCATACTTACTTAGTAAGCGCAGTATTTAATCGATAAATGCGTTAAATCGTAGTAGATTGTTCCTCCTCGTTAAGCCACCCTTCCGAACAAATATTAGAACCGGGAGAATTTCGAACACAATATCATAATGTTAGATAGGTGAATCAATCATTTCTATACGTAATACTGCTGGACCGGTTGCGCCAGCGGTCGCAGGACTGATCGAAGATTGAAGTCGAACTTGAGTTCAACGTGATACTAACGGTGGAATTGTATCTAACGCATTGTTGCAATTTCTATTATATCGCAAACGTTATGTCACGAATATTTTGTAACGGCGAAAGTAATTTCATAATTATTTGTACAAACATATGCGTGAACGCGCCAAACATGACTGTGAGACGATAGCGATAATTCTATATTTTGTAGACACCATTATAATTTGACTCTAGGCCAAGAGGCCGTTTGTACATAGATCATTCAGACGAGATAGATTACAGTGGACTAGCTAGGTATCTACGTATAACTGCTGCTATTCGTTTCAACTTACGCGATATGGAACCTCAAAGAATACTAACGTGCTTTCGAAATGAATAACCCCTGAAAGGTAGGCATAACTTCCCAGCAGTTTCTCAACCTCATGGAACTCGAATTGAAGTAAAAATAGTAGCTCGCAAGTTAACATACACATAACGTCGAAGGATCAATTTAGCCCGCTTTATATACGCACTTTTTGAAGCAGTTACCGTACAGTGTTTTTATGAGGAGTAGCTGTTTTTTTTATTTAAAAAAAAAAAGTAATTTATTTCATCTAATAGATAGAACACCCATTATGATATGAAATGTTGGCAGTTCAGAAAGCGAGTGGTTTTTGTATGAGTGTTATCTGACATAAAGTAATAAGAGCGATGTTATTGATTTGATGTCTATGAATATTTGTTTTTACTCTTTTGTCTTTCATTTTTACTATTATGAAACACCGCTGCGCTGAAACCCACAGTACAAATGAATTCAGACAACCAAGTTTTCCTTTCAACTCAAGCTTTCTTGTTATTATATGTATTATTAGACACGTTAAGGTCAAAGGGAAATACCAAAAAATGTAGTTTTTTTTTTATCCACTCAGTTTTAAGCTATTTCACTTCAAGCGAGTGGTAATAACTTCTCCAAATTTTTTTAATTTTTGGCCGTTGTAGAAGCTGATCAATCAGAATGACACCCCTCGAACCAAGTAAAGCGTCACGAGGAGTAGTTTCAGCGTTTCGGTGGCACTTTAAACACATTGAGTATTAAGGCGTTCGAAGGGTTTTAGCTGGGAGCCTGCCGATGAGAAAGTTGTCCGTAAGACTAACGCTAGTGACTTGAGGAATAGGGCAAATAAAAGATAGTAAATGATATAATACGCTGAGCGGCACCTTTGTACCTATCTGATAGTTAATACCAACAAATTAGCTTTTTCAAGCTAATAAATATTTACTGGAAAATGTTGAACGGCAGTAGTGCGCGTTAAGGCTAAAAACATTTAGTCCGATAAATGGGCCTAGCCCCTGGTACTAAGTGTTCCGCCTTCAGAGTTAGAGCACAGGTAAGGTAACCACTGCTCTAATTCAAGAGGCTTGTTCAGGAGTGGTAAGTTGTTATGAGCTCGATATTTGTTTTGTTCTACTGTAGAACTTAAATTGAGCAAGTTGTCTAATTCTGACTCCTGAATTTGCAACAGGAACAGGGCAGTCCTTTTTTCAATAATAGCCCATATTTCAGTGCTCGCCATATATAATATGACACTCCTCATAACCTTGCTTCGTCAATCGTCCTACATTTTGTCTCTGTGCGACACCTAATATAAAAACGTGTTTATAATGGGTTACTCAATCCATCGCAGCCCTCTGCTTTTACCAAAGTAGACTTACATATAGTTTTTGTAGAGGGAAACTATTTAAGTTCTTAGGCTAATACTAAGTGCCGCAAACTTTCTGATGCTGCGCAGGTGCCATCGACTACTACCTGGCAAGTAGTAGTCAATTTACATAGGATTTCAATATACAAGATAATACAAATACCTTCATTTTTTCATTCACACAGCTTGTGTAGTTCCTGCATGCCTTCTGCGGACCCTGAACTAACGATTTTTGGAAGTAAATCAAACCCGTAAATTCCGGGTTAGGAGGTTAAGGTACATGGATGATTGTGTTAATTTAGTATCGTATCGTAAGCCGATTCTTAATAAAGAATGCATAGATAAACTGAACGCTTGGTCTTGCTTCTTTTTGTAAGGACACTAAAGTTACGTCAAGTTCCGTCGGTACAATTTATGCGGTACGACTTTGTCGTTTTCGGGCCACCAATAACTGATTCTGATTCTGAGCTGCCCAGTCACTTTCATTCCTGTTGAAGAAGTTACTTGTTCGTCCTGTGCTGTATTCTTTGTGCACGCAATACGAATCACTCTCCAGCAATTAAAAATATTCCATAAACGCGTAGAGAAGCCAGCTAGTATGAAGTTTCTCATCACAGAAAGAAAAGTCGTGAAGCCGGTTCGCGACAGACGCTATTGCTTACAGGATTTCGCAATAGCCATAACCCGGATTGATATATTCAGCATAAATTGGCAGCGAAAACGACATTAGTATAGCAGACCCAGCAGGTCTTGAGTGACGAAGCAACGACAGCAGGCGTCACTGCTTGATGGGTAGTGAATGCTAACAGATCACGGAACGTAGAGAGTATTTAGTGGTAAAAATAATCCTAATATAATAATTAATAATACTATTATAATAAATGTCAAGAAAAAATAATTCAAATAAAAAATTATAGGTACAGGTGAAGTAATAATAATTTCAATATGAACAAAAAAGATTTTTAAACTTTAAAACATGTAAACCTACATTCATGGGTGGGTTTTTGGCGACGACTTACGGTCCAACTACGAGTTTTCGACGACTCAAACACAATGACAGTTCCCTACAAAGAAGTGAGAAGGAAGCTTGAATCATGATGAACAAGGGCTCGCGGCATTCAACAATAGGACGAGGTGCCCTTCTTTTAGGAAACAGCAAATCTGTTTGTCGAGATCATCTTTACCTTCACTGTATTGAGTCAACTCGAAGTACGGAGAACAACATGATAGGACATAATGTAAGCATACGTCAAGGAGGATAATAATCGTAAGTAATAATGGCTAAATAAAATAATGCACGGATTCTAGCAATTACATTGTTATGTCAGCTCATTTTACATCGTAAGTTTACAATGATAACAGATGATCATGACACACAAATTGAATCTGTAAACAAATGCCGGTCCGATCGAAATCTCTCGGTTTGTCTGCTATATTCCGCTTGCCTGCGGCATCGACAACTTCAACTGCAGTTTAAAGTATACATTGTAAAATAGACGCTGCAAGAACCAGTACTTAGCTAAAAATAAGCTAGGTTCATCAGAAAAATCAAGCCGCCGTTAACAAAGAACTCGGTCCGGTTTGTAGCTACTGAATCGGGATGGTCTGTGCTATAGATCTGCTAACATCGAGCGAAGTACTTACGCTTGTCGGAGTGAAGTACAACTGGAATTAACATCGTCCGGTTGAATCGCTCTCAAGGCCGCCATTAAGGTACGTTCGATCTATAGCAAACCTCTTCACTGAAATACTGCCCCAGACCTACGTGAGGGTCGCGACGGTTCTGGACCAAAAGAACTAGAAATCAGAATAGAGCTGTTCTTGGAAGAGGCGGCTGGCGAAAAGGAACTAAAAAAAACTTAAGATTAGAATGCGGGTGAGAAGCTGACTATTGCTTGCACCGAAAAGAAAGTACATGTGAACTATGAGGGCATCATGAAGATGGTGCTTCTTGGTTAGAGAATCTTCATTGAGGATGGATTAGTCCCGTTAGGTATCAGGCGCAGCTTGCGAAACGATTTTTTTTGCACTTAAAATGCTACTCGTGCCGAAACTGACGTAGACAACTAGATAGGTCTGTGTGAAAGTACATAGCTATCGTATCGAATCAGTCAAAGCCGTATTGCCTGTTAACTCTGGCGAAGATCTATATTTCTTTAGGAACGAGTTTTGCCATCAGTTCGATCTCAGGAAGCAATTCCAAAGATTCTAGCCATCGTAACTATGCAGCACGAGTACGTACGGCAGAATTATACAACGGATGAGTCCGTATAGACTACGCTGCCCAATCATCATTGTGACGTGTTCGAATCAAGTTACTTCTTTATAGAACCGTCTTGCCGTTTGTCCACAAAGCAGAACATCTTGCTGATACATTGCAGGATGTGATAGCGGCCATTATGTGCCATGATAGCTGACTAAATACTTCATAGTTGCTTGTGGATGAAGACTGGAGACAATTTCGAAGTATTCTTCGACCTCCTGCCATATCTAACCTAATAAGTGATCCCCGCGGAATTTCATAGACGTGGTGCCTTACTTTGTATGTAAGTAAAGAACGTTGTTATTTTTAGCAAAAACAATATTTAATTCTTGAGTAGTTTCCGAGATGAAAGCACCGGTGATTGGTTTTACAAGTGGTAATAAAAACTGGTATTTGTTGGCCACAGGAAGAGACTTTCGAAACATTTTTGTGCTCCATTGAAAAAAAAGAATTAGTCTAATGATTATGTGTCCCCATGATAATGCTATGGTTTATTTAGTAAAGAGGTCTGGATTCAAGATCTGGGTTGAAGTACGTTTCCTTTGCGATGGGTGGTTTCAGCCATTTTGAAGCTACGCGACATCATAAGTGGCTACATATAATTGAGATATATATGTATTCGGATGACTGTCCTTCAAGAAATAGCCTGGACGTCGCCAGCTACTTCAGACTGTGACGTCTGACGCCATTGTCAGAAAAACTGTTCATATTTAGATGTGTGAAGGTGCCCAAGCTGTACCCTACGATTGACCGTCAGCGTTGAGCGTTTTCAGCTGATAGGTGTGGTGAAACGATCCTTAATAGGATTTAGCTGGTGCATTTAAAATGTAGCATTTCTTACCTAGTCAATAGAAAACTCCCACACATAACACCGGTGCTAGCCTTTTCCTAATTTTTTTAAATTTTTATAACCCTAAATTTATTACTAGAACGATTCAAACTGCCAAAGAAAAGGAATGTCTTCTGCAAAGAAACCTTAATAATATGACCTAAGTCTCAATGTCGTAGAACGGATACATCAATCTATATAGTATAGGACAGCAACTATATAGTGCGATTCAGGGCACCACTGCTTACGTAGGACGGCCACGTGCTAAACACAGTTTTCATCTTTGGTAGGCTGCACTGGCGATAATTGACGGCTCGAAATAGCCTGGAACGGCCGTACATGAATTTTTTAGAAGTATGGATACAGGCATAGGATATATAAATTATCGGACGAAACATAACATAAGCGTATCACATTTGGCTCACGCCAAACTGTCTTGGGGGCGCTTATTGCATTATAGTTATCAATCGGCATTGCCTCAATGGCTACATACGGAACAATAGCGGGGCACGCGAAACTGACCGTTCATTGGAGGAACGCTTAATAGTCCTCGTTGCGCCAAGCCAATTGGACAAAAACGTTGATACGTTTACTCTCGGTAAACATTAGATCCTTGATTCCGGAGTACATTGATGGTCGACTTGACACTTCCTAGGAGCTGTACTGACCACCTGGTATGATCTACACAGTAATACACAACGCGGTTCCAAGAGAGCATTGATCTATGGACTGTGTCGGCAATAAATAAACATAGTAATAACATTTACGCCGTATAAGGGTCGATATGTACATATACATGAAATGGCGCCTTATATATACACGAAACGATTATGCTTCATTCGACGCACTCGAGTAGAGAACTATGTGTACAATGAATAGTGCCTCAAAAAAGATTCGTCTGAGCTCTTGAACATTTAGCCAACGACAGGCCTAAAGCTGAAAAGGGCCATTTCAATAATAGCCCTTTTCAGCTTCCTGACAACTTCCACTCGCCGGCTATGCATGGTTCATAAATAGATGCACTGAAGTGAAAGTCATATATGAACCTCGAAGCGCACATGACGACTTCACGGTCTTTCTTCAACAGCAGAAATACTTCATCAATACGGTTTATTTCGAACATTTAGCCGTTGTCGACCTTGTTTATTGATGCTGATCAAGCCGCTTCAAAGTTTCGATATGCTAGGGCTTTTAACAACCATGATCCTCGCTGTCGCAGTAGTCACCAGCTCAAGCTCGGCAAGAACGACCGGATTTGTCATGTAGTATCAGACAGTAACTGGCGTATTCACTCCAAACGCTGTCGAAATTTTCTACTTGGACAGACCCTTATCGACTCCTGCTACTCGGTATACTCGCTCCATTGCTTCCTGTACGTTACTATCACTACATTGGAAAGGGCGTTGCTACATGAGGGTACAGATGCAAAAGCGGAGCTCAAAAAATTCATCTCCATTATGTCAATTTGAAACCTATTTTTCAACTTTTTTTTTTTGTGAAGTGCGTAAATGGTCAGCTGTGCTTGTTATTGCTTCAGTCGTGATCGCCTTAGGGAAACCCTATCATGTACACTTTAATGTAGTTCTAGAACGTATAGTTCTTGCCTGTATGTAGGCTTGTGCGCGTTATGAAGTTACATGCAAAACGGAGGACTTCAATGTATACAGCCAGTTAAACAGATGAAGTAGATAGGTTAACGACTATAACGGTTCGGCATATTGGACTTCGTTTCGGATAAATAGATGCTTAATTGATTCGATTAATTTGCCTATTGCTACACCTTTGCTTCTAAGTTTTACGAATGTAGGACACATTACCTTTGCTACGTGTCGCTCTAAATAATAAAACTTCCTTTCTGTCCTCCAGTTCAAACTGACCTGTTCCTATTAACCATTTTATTTATTTGAAATTGCAAAAATGCCTTAGACAGTTGACCTGTCTCAACGAACAAAATAAAAATTACCCTATTTTCGTTTTGCAGAAACGATAAAGCCTTTTTAAGGAAAATAGCATCTTTAGGCTTCCTTTACTTGTGGTGGTTCAATTTTCAAGGAAGAAAAACATCAAAACTCAGCTTTAGTAAATATGCGATTGGCAAATCAATGGATATTAGTGGCAAGGGACGAGTGGAAGCTGAGCCGCGCCCCGGCACAGGTCATAAAGTGGACCTATGGCTTTCGGTGTGGGAAGCAGTTTTCCCAAGCAAGACTCTTTGAATTTCGTGCAAAGCCTCTTCAATGCCAACAAAATTTCTCTTTGTGGTCACAATTTGTTGTTTGTTTTTCTACAACCTCGTGGCATGCAGCTGTTGAAATCTTCACTGTGTAAATGTGTCACCTATTACGGGCCTTCATAAACAATCGGATGTAATAAATTCTCCTGCTTTGGTAACCCGGTTTCTATACTTTCAATGTTTTACGCAATCTGAAAATAGAACCCTTATTTCTCAGCAACAGGTTACGAACCCTACTTTGCACTGATGTTCGACTTTGGCATGTAAAGAGACATGGTGGCATCATTTCATACAGGTCAAGTAAGGACGAAGTTCAATTGAGTTTTAGTTTGGACGCCGCGGTAACAACAAGTGCCAACAACTCGTGCGTAATAACTTGCCGACAAAATCAGAGATCTTATACTTCATTACCGATACCGTCCTGCCCTCTCAGCCTAGTCAGTTAAAAGAATATCTGTGGGCCTTTCAAACTATTAGGGAAAAGGTCAATGATATTGAACGCCGACCTTGTTATATCTCTCACTTTGACAAAGACTACTTGAAAACACTATTGATTAAACCGCCTAATATCTATTTATTTTTTTCTATTCGATCAAATCTTAGCTACTGGCACAGCTTAACCCATAGATTTATGCATTTTTTAGTTAGAAATCGCACGGTAGAGGCCACCGCAACGACGCGGCTAATATATAGGTAATATTAACGATCAAGTGACCCAGAATTCCATATTAAAACGTCACGTCTGCTAAATACGTGCTTCGATGACCACCCGTAAGAGGTTCCCCTTGACATCCCCCGGATTCGTTCACATATAATGTGGTAATTAGCTAAGACTGAGCATTCTGTTTCAAAGGGAGACCAAATATCATTTCCTTTCATATCATTTGAAGTCCATGTCACCAAAACGCTAGACGTCAATGTCGTCTTTGCACTATTTCCGGGGACAGGATGTACGGACTTTGTTGTTTGTGTGAAACCACTGATGGAAAAGGAAACTCAAATTTTAAGATACGCGATGACCATTTCAGGACATTTGACGGAAGACTGACAATCGTCCACATTGTGTCAAACATCAAATGCTACATTTACATAAACCGCGTAGACTCCTAAATAGATGAATTAATTCTACATGCATTATGTTATAAACTTGCTTGTTATAAACATTATGTTATAAAATTTTGAAATGACTAGCCTATTAATAAGATATCGGGTCTTTGGTCAAAAAAGAAGATCCGGTCTTTTTGTACAAATACAAAAAAATAATTATTTTAAGCGCCAGTGTTTGTAAACACACAATAAGAACATTTATATAATGTCTTGGTCGCTGCCTCGATAAAAACTAACAGGAACTAAATATAGTCCTAAAGAGAGAGACCTTGTCTGATTTGCCACCTATAATTTACCGATACTTTTATACGGAGGAAAATTTCATTGGATTGGCACGGGAGAGATGTAGCGACAATAAAACCACTGTATAGGCTGCTACTGGTGTTTCTAGTGCATAAGTTTAGTAACTACTTGAAATGCCCAAGTATTCTTGCTGTAGTTAAAGCATAGATCTTGGCTTAAGGAAGCTAACAGTAACTGCATGTTCGACGTAAAAGTCCTATCTGTGGAAATGTAGTTTCGTAACACAGCCAGTTTGTAGATTTCAATATCGCTTTCAAAGCTGACCTACCTGATAAAGCTACTAGAGAGAAGACTGAACTAAATGTTACAAATTGCTTCGTTTTACAAGATGAAGATGTGGAAGATCCTTAATTTAATCAAACATAGCATTATTAATAGGTCCCCAGCATTTGCTCATAGAGAGTTCAGGGGGGGGGGGAGAGGAATAGCACAATAGGTGACTTCATTATAGCTAGACAATATTTAGAATGCAGATTCCACCCAATAAGGAAAAATCTGTTATTGTATAATCTAAGGCTGTGAATAACTGTGTATATTGCAGGCTTGGTTGTTTATACTGCTTATGTACAACACCGGAAATTTCATCTCCTCAGTATGCTACGCTATGGTAAGAATCTAGATGTGCGGGTTAATTTTATTATTCGTCAAAAATTTTTTTTATAAACATCTTTTTGCATAGTTTTTACAAAACTGTGCAATGAGATAGCAAACGAACTCTATAGACATTGTTAGAATGGGTTTAAATGCTATTATTATAAGTATTTTCTCAGTATTCTCAATGTTTATCAATACTCTGTCTATCAATACAATGTTAGGTAGACTTGATGCTGGAGATTTTTCTAGCTGCTTGTCGATGATAAGATGAAATGCTCTAATGAGATCGTAAGGCTAACCTGATAAATTACCCGTGTGTACGCATATATAAGACCGCTGTATATGGAGATGTCAGTTGGTCACTCGGTCGTTTTACGCCTCTGCAGAGCAGTCAACATTGGGATAAATGCGTGGTGGGGAAAATGCCATTGCCAAAGGGCTGGCTAAACCCTCATTTTAAAATGAAGATTTAACCAACCCCAAAGCTAGCAGCCCCTTTCAGCTTGGAACACCTTCGGGGCGTGTTTTCAAAACGACGGTGCCAAAGCCCTGGGGCTGCTGTACACAGCCGACATCTTATTTTTACTTAATGGCTTAACAGTCATTCTTCTGGATCGGTTCTGCTAAAATTTGGGTTACTTGTACGCAGCTTCATTGCATGGAACGTACACAAACAATATCTCGTACCCGGGCGTTCCATACAAATATACCTACTAGTTTTGCAGGTAAGGTAAAGATGAGCCATACTAACGATACAGTAAGTTGTCCACATGTTTTATTATCACTATTAAGATTGACTTAAATTAACAGAACGTACATGTAATAAATACAATTAACAGAAATAGAATTGTATTTAATTCTTGGCCAGATGTGGTCAAGTCATCGTTTATATGAGGGCTTACACCTAAACATTTTCTTTCCATAGTGCCTTGACATAATCTCGAAAAGAAGTATTGCGATTTGAATTTAGAGTCATGTTGTTTCTTAAACGAGTCATGTTCAAGAGACGACTATACTGCATCTATCGATTCGGCTGTGCTTTTCGAGCCGAAAGACAGAGTAAAAATACTGTTAAAAACCTACGCTCTATATGAGCTGAATAACTTTAAAACGTGTTCAATTGCTGAATTCGAATAATAGTCGAACCAATTTGAACTAGATTGGTTTTTGGGGTCAGTGTAAATGGTGTTTTACCTCCCGAGCGACTACTTCAAATCCTCAACACCTCACCAATCTCTTCACCTTTAACAACTGCCTGTAGCGTTAGGAGTTTTCAGACTTTGGTTTTGTTAATCTTCTATATTCACTAGACCGGCTCATTAGTTCAACTTCATCAAGTCATCAGAGCGTCGCGAGATTTCGCCAGCATTCGCAATGTTCTCTAAAGTTACAGGGATTGTTTAGCCGAAGTTCGTACTTCCTTTTTGCGATCGAACGCCACCAGTCATTCGCTTGTTTACTTGCCATTGAAGAGGCTGTCCTCATCATCACTAGTGTGAGGACTGCCTAGTCGAGAGTGAGCGGGCGATGGTGGCTCCGAAAAAGGGCGTGGATAACGAATTTGCAGTCGCTGTAGCTCGGCGATTGCTTGAAGTTCGGGGTGGACCTTTAGAAGTGCTTCGCGTCTGGCAAACCTGTTAAACAGAGAGTAAATTATTTCTAAACCGGGAGGATTTGAATTAGTTTAGTTGTCTAGCTGGCCAAGGCATCGCTCCAAAGAACCAGTTAGAAACCAGACCCGTTATCGTACAGCGTCGCTTGCCGGTCGACGTGATTGATGGTTACAACTTCCATCATGAAAAACGTTTTACCAATAGACTCTGTGTATGTGTGTGTGTGTTCAATAATAGACCCTACTAATAATATAGATAATTCAATAATAGAAGACATGCAATTTCGACAATTTTACGAATAACCCGTTTATACTCCAATTGTACAGTCACTTGAGAGTGCTGCATAATAATAAATCGACTGGACGACATTATCTTTACCTTAACAAACGGATAATATCAGCTCGAAGCAAGACACTCACGAATAATACTGTGCCAGGTTCTTCCAATCAAGTAACTCTGACAGGCGTTCAGTACGGTTCCTTTGGATGATCCTCTGGCGTCTGGTCAGATTGCAGAAGTCCAAAAGGAACTGCGCAAGTTGCTCGACGCTTTCGTCAACGCCTTTAAATTTACGCTCAACAATATAAATCCCATACGACATGGGATCATCGACATGTTCGTTGATGAAACACCCAAAACCTGCGGGAAAAAGGCAGATACGGTACGCATTACGTTGGCACTGTGCACGCAATCCAGGTGCCACGGAACGATCGAACTACTAACAAGTGAAGGTCGTGAAGGTCGTAGAAATCAGAAACGATGGCTCAAATACTATGAGAATTAGGAAATGAAAGGCTTCTTCTTTGTAATTTTCCGCCGAATTCTTAACAAAGTATCTATTTCCCGAAAGAAAATCTCATAGGATAATAGCAGAAGTAACCACTAAACTAACGTAACTATCAAGTAATTATTAACCACTCAAAGCAGTAAGGCGTAACCACGACGTATTATAGATCGACACACACATGCCGTACGTGCACGCGCCCAGGCGAATTCGAACCAACGACGACCCATGCTTAGCATCCAGATATCGTTTCTTGAAGATCCGGAAAAAGCACGAGTAGAATAAAAAACAAAAAATATGTGCAATAATAAAATTTAATAGCGCTATAAAAACAAAAAACCTAGTGGGTATGCGCTGATGGTCTAATAACCCAGACCCATTTAGACATCCGAATTACCTGCGAGGCACGCAGAATTCTCACCTGACAAGTTTGTGGTCACCGATGGAATTCCCATCAGGGTGCATTCGGCAGGTGTGTAACCCCAAGGTTCGTAATACGACGGAAACACGCCCAGGTGGCACCCACGGACGAACTCCTCATAATCCATGGGTAGCAGGGGTGATGTCAAGGAGAGGAATTCCGGATGGAATATCACTTTTACCTGAAATCGAAACGTCGTACATGACCATTATGATCAGTTTAGTATACGCTAGTGACAATACAACGAAGAAATCGATAGTACCGAACATAATCGTTTTCTGTTCATTTGCGATAAATGAATAAAATTAATTTGTTTATCAATAGGCTAGCTAACAAATATTCCGACAAGCGTTCATGCCAACCGGAACAGTAGTACCTAGATAAACGTATCGAGCTTTACATTCAGTACGACGATTAGGATCGCTTCAAACGTTTCTACCGAACCATTGCAGGGAAATCATTGTCGGTCAAAGCACATATACGACGCCTTGCACTCGGAAGAGCTTACATTAACCGGCATTGACTGAGAAGCTAACTAATAATGCGTATTTGAAAAGAATCTGGCCCAACAAGATATTATTGTTATTATATTATATTAAAGACAATAATGTTGATAAATTTGTCAACAGCTTCGTTATTCGAAAACATTGGATAACGTACAGAAGCGCATACAGGAGCGTCGTTTTACGTGCAGTTTTTATGACTCACATTAGTGCATAGAACAAATAGTTAACGCTTCCATGATCGCATTGAGGCTGATATGTAAAAGATTGAAAGATGAAGACACAACATAGTTCTGTTCTTGATCTACCCCTTATGGTTTTGTTTTGATCCCTCGCAGCTTCCAAGTGGGTTTGCGACCAAGTCCCTTCGCCGACCACTTTAGAAATCATGAGGTCAATTCGCGGAGGTTCGAAGCAACATTAACCCTAAAAGATGTCTATCTTCGACACTATTGTCACACACGTTATAAGTCTTCACCGTGGAGACATCTTCTGTGTCAAACTAAAAACTGAAGAAGAGCACCGGACAACCTTCAATATGTCACTTTTCTGCCCGTTGGATGAAATGAAGCCTAACCTTATCATGTCGATTGTTAAACAGTTGGCAACGTCGAAACGAAGACAGTACAGGGTCCATGCCATCATCGATCATATTATGGGTACAGATTGGGGGAAGTGACGATTTTTGAGTTGAGTAGATTCCTGTAACAGGAGAAAAACGATAGTGATCACTTCAATTAGACGCTCTAATCTATCTGCTTATTATGGTGCTGTATTATATATATATATATGTAGGTAAATTGTGGTGCAGACTTCATTAGTACTAATTCTATATGTAACAAACTGCTCGCCGAAATTGATCGATCGATGGAAAAAGGTTGTCTCAACCACTAGGTTTCAGCTCCCTATTATTAATTTCAGTCAGAATCTACGTCAGCCTAGCGCACATTGACGATTGTGTAAAAAAATATTATCGATTGTTGATTTATTCCAAAATAAACCTGTTGCTAATCATCTAACGATCCCTTTTATTCGGTGAGCGTTGCGCGATTGTTTCGCATACAAGTTACATCCGCATAAAGATGGAGCTGAGTGCGTGGCCAGTCTTATTGTCGTAAGCCCAGCTAGCTAGCTAGCTAGCTAGCTGGCCAGCCAGCCAGCCAGCTGAGAACTGGTCTAGTGATGAAAAAAAGCCCCTCATACTATAATCTACGATCGGTCAAACAGCTGATATCTGTTAGGCGCCAACAGGGAGCATGGATATTTTCGAAACCTACTCAGGTCCCCAGCCTCTTGTTTTGTTCAGTTGTTCTCATCTATTCCCTTGTCATATTTCAATTGGTGTTCGAAAGGCGCTTCCAAGATTGCAATAGATAGCAGTCCTAACTTTAAGATGGCAGCTCTCAACTCGATTTAGAGTGCTTCCGGGCACAATATCCCGTAAAGTCTGGAAGCGGTCGTCAGCTGTTATCTTCATTAAATACGTGGGCGTATCTGCGATGTAAAGTATTTCACGTCTATAATGCGAAGTCGTTTATTACTGTAACCCTTTTGGAAACATTTAAAATTCAATTATCGTGACTACATACACCGTGTGAACGAAAAAACAATATCCAAAGGCTATATAGATACATATAAGGTGCTTGAGTTAACATTAAGCCGACGTAAGAAGCTTGTTACATCGCTTAGCGAAAGCACAAGCTATCGCGATGGTAATTTACGAAAGGGTCCAAATGTCTTTCGTAACCTAGTTGGCTTTCATTGCACTATAGGACCCAACACGTGGTCTTTCCTCGCTGGCTGTAGGCAGACTGAGGGGAAAAGGTTAGGCAAGGAGAACTAAGGAATAGACAAACCGAGCAGGCTATAACAGTACTGCTCGCTTTACACTGACACAACCGAAGCATCCAAACGCTGAAAGTAGATTACTTTCTTCCTATAGGACAATAGTCCAATGCAGAACGATCCTCCAACTAGGACCTTGTAGCAAAAGCTTCTAACGAAATTTCAAAAAAAAATTGAGCATTGTACAAACCGGACTTCACACAAACAAAAAGATTCCCTATATCATTGAGTAACAGATCTAAGCATGCATCTAATTATGAATCTTACCCCGTTTAAGCATCACTAGATCCTGTGGGGTAAACAGTTCCTTAGTGTCAGGAATACGGCCGCTTAATGCTGTCTCGTATAATCTGAAGGCGCAATACATAGACAAGCGAGTTAGTCCTGTTACCATATTTATGTTGGCCATGACCAGAAGCTCTTTTTTAGCCATGAAAATCATTTTCTTCTGCAGCTATAGCTCTTGCATTCGAAGGACAACAATAACAGTTTGAAGGCGTCGATAGAATTGTCCGTTTCAAAGGTTTTGTTTTTAACAATGAAATAACTTGCAAACAATCGTATCTACCAAGACGCATGGCTAATGACTAAAAATGGCAACGGAATTCGATTAGGTAGTTGGCTTTGTAAATTTTCACAATCAGTCTAACTACTATAGTTAAAAGTCACAGGAGAAAACAACAAAAAAGCCTCATGGGGTAAAGGGCTATATTCTTGTGAGTTATTCGAAGATCTAATCGATGAAGATTCGAGCTTGTACGGGTGACAATAGAAAAGTCTTCAAATTCTCATTGGGACCCAGCAGAACAGCACCTACAATAACAGCAGTACTCATACCTAAGGTTTTCCATAAGGTTGTAGCAATTAAAAGAAGCTTCTGAAAAATTGAAAAACTTCACTGACCGATCTCCTATTCGCCGCTGTATTTGATCGCAGGTCTCCTTCAGCTGTTTAGCAACGGCTTGTCCCCTGAGCGATTCTACGTTAAAGTTGTGAGTTTTTGCCGGGAAGATAAAAAACACCACAACCGTGTGTTCACAGTTCGTAGCTTTCATTCGATGATTTAGCCGGGCCAACGATTCAATAAACAAATCCGCCCCTTTATTGCTGAACTCATACCTTTACGATATTTTTCCGATAGTGTCACGTCATGAAAGAACCACATGAGATTAGTGAAAAATAATTTTCTATTGTTATTTTTTTTTCTTCGACACTCTGAATCACAGTGTCGTCATCGTCGTCCGCACTTCATGCGTATCAGAATAACAGTGCGTAAGTAGTTCGGTCACTGAATTCGGGAGGCATTGTCAGTAAACAACGCCTAGCGATATGGTGCACAGGTAAAATAAAATTAATTTGTTATTAACTCAATGCAATTTAGCAATATAGATTGCTAGATTTTGTTATTTCAGCTGTAGGAGAGCCTAGTTGTTTGCTGGTAAACTGTCTCTTATCTATTTCGTATCTATCTCGTCGCAGTCATTTATTTTAATTCGATCCATGCCCTTACGACTCACGTGAAAACAGTCGAGTGTATTGAGCGCCATCACTTACGTAAGCAACGACAAGGTAGAGTGTCTCGAGTAGAGACTGTGGAGTATTCAATTTAATGCCACTAGATAGGTCACGGTCACAGCTACGACCATGTATCACCTAGAGAACTATGGGCCAACTCGTTTGTATAACGTGGCGAAAGGTTTCGTTTAAACAGCGGGCTATGTCGTACAATGCCGTTTCTACAGGGGGGCTCGTGGCACGGGCAACGATCTGTAAGGTTCACTTACGAATTGGTCTAGATGTGTCTCAGTGCAGCTCATGCAACACGCATTCTACTTAGCTGCATAACACTTTCTCTTAAGGGTTTCATTGTGAAGAAACAAGCCGTCTGCTCGTTGCGTGAGGCTCAACTGAAGACTCATTCCAAAGCTTGTTAATTCCATTTGGGCGATGTTCGCGACATCATCTAAAACAAGTTACCCATAGGAATATAGTAGTGACTTTACTAGCGTACTACTTTTGCCAACATAACAGCTTACCTGCCAGCAATGAAGAAGTACAGCGTTTTATCGAGATCAAAATCATAATGTCCGTGAAAATGGCCTCGCACAAAGTTGTGTATCTTTTCTTTTGCCATGGCGTGTTTGTTCTGGAAATCGTGATGCGCCTCGTATCTGTAAGAGAATATGCACTCTGTTGTAGGTATTTATAAAAACAGAATTATCATTTCAGCGACAAACATCAAGAAGGATTTCTTCCCATTCCTTCACCTTTACGAACGAACAATAAGGATTCGTAGAATATCATAAAATATTCGCTAGCGTTGGTATATTTAAGCCCTAATATAGTTAACGCTATTGCTGGCCATAAATCTGTTCAGAACAGTGACCTTATGGAAGCTAAAGCATTTGCGTCTCCTGTATGCATGACAGCGCGTATCGTGGAACCTGGGCACAGAGACACTGACTCTAAAATCCTTATAACTAAATAACTGTGAAACAGATTCGCGTCTGCTATAATCGAGAATTACTATATCTATTAACCTGATTTATAAACTATTCTGACCTGAGCCGTAAGTAGCCTAGATTGCAAGGTTGACTAGAGTAGCCCGATGATTTCTTTAGCGTCGCTTGGTCAACATCTAGCCACATAAGCCGCTTTTTAACCCCCCACCTTGAAAGATCGCCGGAGATATCTTCAGTCAATTATTTTATTGATAAATATGATCGCTGTGGTCGACAGCAGTCGTTCATTATCAACGAGATTTGGCTTCTGCCGTCATTTTACCTCGTAAATCAATAACGTAGCGTTTCCTATAGCATTATTGCCTAGCGCCTAGATTAAGCGTCAACAACGACAACAGTCAAACAACAACAAGACTCACGGAAATGACTTTCGCAGCATTTCGGTACGAGAATTATTATAGAATAGCATTTTGGGCATTATTACTTGTTTGGTCGTGATTCTCCGTTTGTTTAGATAGATTGTGTGGAAGTGGACACGGAGAAAGATAAGAAATCAAAACAAAATCTGGCAAAATAACCACTTTGCCAATTTGAGGCAGCGATAGAATTATAATGATTCTGTCCTTACGCCTTATTTTCTGGTTGACCCTCGGGTTACTCACCTTTTTACGTTGAGCCCATTCGGCGTAATTACTTCGGCCTTTCGACGTAACAGGAACTGCGCCTCAAGGGCGGTGATTTCGGAAACAGTCGTGAAGATGTGCGCGGTATGGGTGGCGGCTCGTTCTATGCAATAACGGTGGTAAATACCACGATCGCCTGCTTCACGGTCCAAATCAAAATCGGCGAGGTGATTATAAAAGTCCACATTACCGGCGCATAGATAACGGCCCAATAGTGTGGCGTGCGTCGTGAACACGGTGGCGACATCGAGGTGCTTTATGCGACACTGCTGAAGGCCAATTCCGGTCATCCACTCGTGGAAATGTGCTGTGATGTAAGGGGTACCTTCGGAACGAGCTGCGTTCACGAACTCCTCGAGGAACCATGCCGTAAGGTAGCCAAACAAAACAGCATCGTTTGATTCGATATCTTCATAAGGTATTCCGATGCCAGACTTCTCGTACACGTCTTGTCGCCAGGCAGTAAGACGATCAGAGACTGATCCAACGTCAACAAGTAAAATCTGGGGATAACCGTCTATGAGCCACCGGCCATACACAAAATTGACTTTTTGGTCGTGGAACGATGTCAGTGCCCTTTCAAACAACTTTGGTGGTTCTGTAATTTCGACCTCCGTCTTAACGGCGTTCTGCTTCAGTGGACCGATAAGGCAGTATTGGTCGCCCAACTCCATGGTCGATGCTTCGGCTTTTGTCTTAATTACGGTGTAGATTCCACCCACTTTGTTGGCCGCTTCCCAAGATACCTCAAAAACCCAAGCATTTTGCCGTGCAGCCTCAGCACCCCGGTCATAGTAAGGCGGCATTTGATTGACCCCACCTTCGGCGTACAAACGCTTGGAAACACGGGACATAGTTCCTATTCCAAACCGGAGCTTGTGAGGAATATTATTAACTTCACGTTTCAAGTACGTGCGCGGTAATTTAGACAGGTTCGACAAAATACGTAGACTGTCCACTCCGAAGACACGCAAACACTCCTCTTTAGTGGTACTTCATACACGCTTTGAATATGACAACTATATACACGTCCCAGTTACGAACTGGCGCTTATTGAAGGAGTACCGTAATTTAGTGTTGGCTCGGACACTGACTAGAAAAGCAATGAATGCGCCAGAACCGATTGCTCTGAAAACGTGATTCCTAGAGCGCAAGATGCCACCTCAGTATGTCGCGACTTGTCTGTACTTCTTGCTTTGCGCCACCGGAAGTTTGCCCACGTACAGCCACAGGGAAGGCAGGGTGAAATTAATGCCGGCGGAGATTACATTGGCAGAGTCACACCAAGACAGCTAACGATGAGAAAATCACGAGTGAAAAAAAACGATGGGTGAGGGTCATACAAGCCGTGAGGGGGCCTCGAGAGATGATGCCGCAACCGGCGTCACTGCTACTGATACCACTAGGGCATGGCTCAACGAGATCGCCACTTTCATTTATTCACAGCACGACCGCCAGAAAACAACACTGTTTGCTGCTATTGAGGCTACGACAGCGACACTGCCTTATTACCAGTTAGTCAAGCAGCTCCACAATGTCGACCCTTCTCTCCACCAGAAACGCGATGTTCCCGTACGATGTCGTTCCCGGACAGCCCCTGGCGTGGCCAAATAACAGGATTCGATTCGACACCGGCGGAATCAATGACAGTCACCAGCAGTCGCCTATAGCCACGCAACAGTAACAGCCATACAAGGAACGCGGACAGCGACGCTGGTAGACCGTTGCCGGAGTTGTAGGCCGAGAAAAGTGAAGACGAAAACGAGAGCTTTGCAAAGCGGCAAACAATTGCTCGGTCCAGCAAGCTCGCCTGAAAGAGTGAGAACTGCTAAGAAACGCCAGGTATCACACAACCAAGACGCCATGTGCGCGATGTGGTGACACGGTTCTATCTTTTGCTTTGTTTTCTATGTTCCGTCCGACCCCCCTCGACGAACTCGTAGCGACTAAGCATGCGCCGACGGCGCTCGCACCTGCGAACAACAACATAGCACATGCGACTACCTCCTCGGAGAGCGGGTCGTAAGTAATGTTGAAAGAACCATTTGCGTTCAAGGTAGTACGATACCGACGGTCAACAGCGCTGCGACAGGTGAACGTGTTTCTAGAGGTCAAAAAAAAACGTGTTCTTTGTGCCACGATTGATTTTTCAAGTTCATCTTGATGACGTCTACGAATAGTATTAGAAAAGCGGCTGGCCCCAGGGAATACTCGGTGCAATATCCAAGGTCATTCGTTGTTGGATAAGTATATCGGAGGGCCGAAAAAAAGACGAACCCTCGTTTAACCTCACGTCCTATCCTATCCCTATACGGTTTGAAAATATGAGTAAGTCACCTTGTTTCAAACAGTCACTTACATAGGGCATACGTAACAAAAGGTATCTGATTTTTGCCTCGCATCCGACATACGGCCTTTGCCCGTTTGCAAATCCGCATTCATTATACATACTGCTATTTCAAGAGGAAACATTCTAGAAAACAATCGTCGGTCTGTGCTACGATAAGAAGACGAACTCTGAACGACTGGCTAAATTTGTTTCTATTTCAAGAACTGCTCCAGCAAAGCGTATTTACATGCTACTGATAGTGGAATATGAAAATAAATCAAGTTTTTTGTGGGGTACACATCGACTTGAATAGGTGCCAGCTGCAACCGATACTCACGTGGCTCCGTTTGGAAACTCAAAACATTAACTGATATCGGACGCCTTCGCGTAGTCAGATAGTAGAGACAACCACAAAAGACTCGGGTAGACCTAACGGTGAACATAAAAATTGTATTTTTTTTTTTCCGTAAATGTTAAATACTGAACTGTTGTCAACATTCAAGGGATCAACCACTGCCAGTTTTTCATAAGACATTTGCCATCTGCCGAATAAATTAATATCTCACAGATTTTATAATGCTGAATTGTCCGCTAGTCTTTTTTTTGTTAAAATTGTTGCGGCTATTTTGGAAAAACGATGTATTATGTTATGTTGTCTACAACCCCCTAAGACCAGTAAGTTCTATTGCAAGTTTTATTCAAGAATTGATATTTCCAAATTTCCAAATTTATAAGCACAGTAGTTTCCTCAGTCCTCTCCGGTAGGGATATGTTATACATCGCTGTGCTTGTAATGAGATAATAGGAAAAATTTAGGACGGAGTTGCTACTCGGAAACTAATGTTCCCGAAAAGGGTTGAACTGAATTTAGTTTGGTCGAAAGAGTGCCTTCGACAGGGCCTCTGGCGGATAGGCCGGTAAGTCGCATATTGAAGTGATTACTTAACTAACCGGGGGCTTCAGGTTAGATCAAAAAGGGGCTTCAAAAGATGAGAATATTGCAAGGTTGTCAACAGCCGAGTGTTTAACTGTGAAGGGTGAAGCTCTGACGTACACTGAGGACAGGAGGCACACACGTCTTGATAGAGCGAGATTTTTATATAAAAAAGACATGTAATAAAGGACGAGCATTTCTTTTATTAACAGGACCGAAGACTTTTTTTTGTTCCAAACCCACGATGCTATCGTCTAGTCTATTTCTCAGTGAATATATATATATGCTTCTTGCTAGACCCTGTATACTAGCTATCAAATCCACGACTTTATTTATCGACGCCATGTTTGTATTCTGTCGTCAAAGGAGCTCTTTCCTACGTAGGAGCCTTATTTCGAAATCCGAAAAAGAATATTGTCGGAAGTGTACAGGTAAATACCTGCAAAAGTCCCGATAGCGATGTTCGTTAAATACTGATATTATGTAGTTGTCTTCCTTACTTTACTGTGGAAAGAGATCAGGTGCTCGAGCTTTGTACCAAAAACAAACCTAACTATATAATAGTGTCCTGAGTTCAGACCAGACAATACGATGCTCTACAATAGTCACTGCAAGAACTGCTCACGTTAACATGGGAAGTGAAAAGGTGCACCTATAAGCATGGTCACCTCCGAACATACATATAATTATGTTCTCATATCATAAACAATTTCAACTCTGATGTATATGCGGCATTTGTGTAAATATAGGCGCTTCTTAATTTAGGTAATACGGTCGTTTCACCTATAGAATATATATGGTCCTAGCCTATAAGTGTATTCGACTTAATGAGCATGTTTCCATGCTCATTAAGTCGAACTACTGCATCATTATAAAAGTGTGCATTGCAAAGGCGACATTATAGCGAAACAATCTGTAACTTATAGTGGAAGACCAATTTTAGAAAGGACACGTCTTGTCTGAACTAATTCTTCTGAAATAATAATACTATTAATAAGAACATTACTTTATATGTTTTTATTAATAGTATTAGTAATAGACACTTAATATACTCGAGTTATTATATGTTATCACAATGAGCTAATTTAATGTAAGAAAATAGTTTTCTTCCTGCTTTGTTACTTACTGGCCATGCCATTACCATTCTAAGTCCGACTATCAATAGGAGGTCAAACGATGCTCTAAGATCTTAACAAATTCACTGATGAAATAAAAACACGTGATGTTTTTTTTTAAATAAGTTACATAGTTTAATGAGTAGAACATTATAGTAATACTCTACACGATTAAACACTTTTCCTTTTCATCCTGTTAATGTCTTTGCCGTTCTTTCGTTTCTCATTTTATCTTGAATGTCCTTTCTTGGCGGTGGCATGCCTCTTTCCTTTTCTTTTTTTGTTTCCCTTAGCTTTGACCACTTCAATTTGAAGTGACTAACGGCGAGTTTCGTATAATTTTTCTTTTCGATATAATTTTTCCTTCCTCGGTCAACATAATAACAATTAATAGTACATCAATCCCATTACGGCAAGCAACTCTCGACATCTGTTGACAACATCCTGCTTGACTTTCGATACAATCAAAGGAGTGTTTTCCTGCGCCTGCAGATTGAATAAACCCAATGGCAGCATATTTCCACTGGTCCAACTTTATCCTACTATAATAATTAGACCTTCTTTCTTAACATATGCTTTAGCATTTTACATCTACCAGAGAGTTCAGGTTTTATGATGAGCAGTACGAAGTTTTTCTAAAACTATTTCACCCCGCAAACGTAATGCTGAATGACACTCGGATAGTCGTTCCCGGGTATTCTGGTATTCATCCGTTTAAATCACACTGTTACGTCAGTGGTACAATTTCCCATTCAGTATTTCACTACGTCTGCTTGCTTACTGGTCCTACGATTAAAACCCACATCATACGAAGTGTGCCCATTATAAAGGAGCTTCTTTATGACTTTGCCCAGTATTGTAATTCAGCAGGTAACTACACACCTACAAACATCACACATAAACACGCACACGAAGCCATTCACGCAGTCACCAAGCTGAAAATACCATCAGCATATATATATATATGTGTGTGTGTGTGTGTAGGAGCTGTTTGCAATAATTCAGTCTTTGCACGTTCTTATTTTACTAGAGACACCTAAACGGCTTGTAGAGCGTTGTCATAGACGATAGTAGAAATATTCGATTAGGAGGGGTATCAATGTGTACAAAGTTTGTAACAAAAATAATCATGCCTCAAAACCCAATCCTCAATCCAAACGATCGACTAAAGTAAAAGCAAGTCATAGTAACATATCTCACGTTACGTACAGATCAAAACTTCAATAATAGTCCTATTACAAACCTCTCTTGAAATCTGTGATTATTATCGTAAACCTATTCTCACAATGTTGACTCTATATTACCTGCGGAGTTAATGCACCTCAGAACTTTGGCACGGACTTAAACTAATAACTAATTATAATTATCGTAATTTTCTCTCAGTTTATACGATTTTGTAGGGCAAGTTTGTCTCGACTTCGCTCAACATGTGCGGATCCTGAAATTTTCACACTCGGCGTACTACACCCGCAGTTAGTACGTGTAGTAAACGTTAGTTCCGTGACACCGCTGACAATTCAACTTTACGAAAACACAAATTTTGCATTCGATGTATGCCTGGCCGTACATTAGAGTGTTAGACCTAACATGCAAAGAAAGACAAGCCATTCAGTCTCATACAGATCAAAACTATATTAGATAAACACTCAGTCAATCGTATGCCCGTAGAAAATAATTTATTCACAAAGCGGCCTATCGGTAAGAACAAAACGCGTGTCCTAATTCCAGTTATGGTTCCTTGGTATTGTTCTCCCTTATTCAATGTTATTCTGTCGACGCTTCTGTGTTTTTGCCATACAACACAGGGTGTTCTGACACTGGGATGATACCATGGTTACATATCGTGTAATCACATAATAACTCGAGATTTATGTTTTCATATGTTATTACCTAAATACGTTTGTCGACCAATAGTGTTGTACCCCTAGGATATAATCGATATATTGAGATTCAGCGGAAATCCTCGTACGTAATTATGGTTCGGCGCCGCGAGCCACGTAATATGTTGTCAATAGAGAAAGAGAGTGATTTGGAATTACTAAAACTGCGGAAAACTAATATAGGTATCAATAACCTGCAAATCGTTGCTGGTCTCAACATCGTATTGCTCGTTTTTTGCCGAAGACCAAGCAAAGCGATCATTATATGCCTTCTTTGATTCACAATAGTTGGAAGTTGACATACACACTTGAACGTTCCCCGAGAAGCGTACCTCGAAATATTCAACGAACAAAAAGTGGGTATAGATCTAACACAAGGGTAACAATGAAAGAATCATGCAATTATATGTACCATATATGTACCAATGTTTGCCAATATTAAACCCTGCCGTCATTGTATCGTTTACTCGTTTTTAAAAAATTGTACAACGTTGAATTGTTGGCCGATCGCCATTCGGTGGTCCTTATCGCCGCCAGTGTTCATTAAATTTACTCACGACGCTCCGGCTTTCGCTTAAGCTTCCTGCGATATATAGCATTACCCAAAATCCTGCTCATCAATGGTTTTGCGCAGTGTAGAGTTTGGATTTTTTTTTATTAATCAAGAATTGCCGTAGACGCCAATCAGCTGCGCTAAACGTGTGAGTGTTCCGCGTATCTGTTTTATCGTTCCGATCACTGTTTAGTCACACCTGTCAATGGGTCGCAGGAAAGAGATGTCACCCACCATTGAACACTACTGGACATCATAACTTCGTCTGAACAACTATGCCAGCACGAATGTACCATTTGCTGTATCTTCAATGACCTCACCATTCTACCCTCTCTCCACCACTGCCCATGTCGATATGGCTTTCGCTGTTTTCAGATAAACAACAGAATTCTCTCTCCGTTTAGATGTATATACATATAGTGACGGAGATGTCAATTTTTAGAACACGATCCTCAGTGTCCGCCCTCACCGTTATCTTACACTAGTTGTAATGAAATGTTTGCTACTAGTACTATTAGTTCATTTCTAAGCAAGAGATCCATGCTCCCTGGCAGTGCATGATACTTTCTACGAACCCTTCCTCCCCCCTACGACACTGATGTTACTTCATTTTGCACGAAACCGTTATCAACGCCTAACCCCTATCAGATTCCACAGCTTGATCCCCCTCCAACGGCACCTTTCCGTTGTTCTGTTTATTGAACGCACCTGACTACATTATGACGTGTAGTATCACTTCTGTATTTCTTCTCACTATTAAACGTTGGCCAGAGACAATTAAAACAATTACGTTTACATATCATAATAATCATGAACAACTGCAATACAATGTCTAATATAATGATATTGTAGTAACCATTTGCTGATCACTGTAGGCAGATAGACTGCACAGTCTTTTTACTGAAAGAGAGAGAGAGAGAGAGAGAGAGAATGACGTTTCGATGATAACTGATGTTTAATTAGAGTAATAATGATTATAATAAGAAGCACCTCACACACACACACACACACGCGCGCGCTATATTTAAAAATGAGTCTATTCACATCGGTTGTGTCGTATGTGCCGTCAGCGGGTCCTCAAGCAGCGACTTTCCAAATTTTTCTTTCCAGCGTAGGCTTGGCTGTCTAAGCGTACGCTAATATATTTGAAAGAAAGCTTGTGCAGCATACGATTCAAATAATTTCGCGCGTGATGTCTCTCGTCGATAATGATTTTATATAGCCAGTCTTCGTTGTTTCTGCTGTTGACGATGCTCGAAGTTAGACTTGCTCGACCAGTTCACTGCCACTTATCTTTTAGGCTGTCTACCAGCTCTGCTTCTTGCCACCCTTCTTTCTTTCGTGAAAATTTAAGTTAACTGCATTATATTACTCCTAAATACTACATATATTAATCACAAACAAAGGATATCAAGTGCGAAACGTGCAGATAAACACAACATCCACCACAGCTTGCGCTGACGCATTTCAAGATTCTGCTAATCAATGATAATAAATAAATAAATAAATCAAGTGGTGATATATATATAAGGTTACAGTTTTCCAGCCATCGGATCCAGCTCGGACATTAAAGTGCAACAACAGCAAATGAAATGAAGAATAGGACATTGATTGAATGCATTGAATAACACTGGGGGTTCTTGCGGACATAGATACACAAGCAACAATATTTAACAACGGTCTCCGTAAATATTAGCATTACAATCGTATAGAATATATGTATTCTATTCAATAGCAGCATGTTTAGTTAGTATATTGTTCCACTCTTCTGTTTTTTGCAAACACTCGTCACGAACGACTGTCTGGCAAAGTGTCGTCTTCGCCAGAAGCTCGTGTTATCAGGAGAAATTTCCATGCGACTTCCAGTTCCCCGGGGCGAAATGTGTAGCTTGGAAATTACTTAAGCGTTAATCAATTCCACCCTATAGACGGGAAAGAATTGTCCATCTTGCCGAAAAAAAGCACCTGTGCTAAACACATCTGAGCCGTTAGGTAATAATATCAGATGCGTTTACGTGAGCGATTTGTTCAGAGAGTTGGCTATTTAAAGCTGTTATCTTGCTACGTAATTTTCGTATGTGTATTAATCAAATTCGTTTCGGTAGCTTGAACTAGATTAATAATTAGTATCTTTCTAAGTTCTGCCTGGACTAGTTCGCGGTCAGCTGCAAGCTGCTTATACGGCTTGAAACTGATTCAACAATGGTGTCCACCCGCGTCATCTGCCGAGTCATCGATGCTGAGCTGTTCAACGAGTAGTCATTCAATTCGTAGGCCGATTCATCCACAATACTCGTAAGCGGGCAGAATGCAATATTATCGAGACTTTTTGAACGGACGAGTGGGGCACCAATCCCAGCAAGACTGCCATTTCCACCTCTAATATCAAGCAGTAAAGGATTGCTTTTTACGGGTGACGGCGGATTCGATTTGTTCTGTGGTCCCGCAATGGGAAGCCGTAACGTCGGTAGCTGTAGACCCGTTAAGTGCGACGATGTTGGTGAATGATGCTGATCACTGCTATTAAGCCCGACTGTTGGATGTAAATGATGAATAGGGCCTTGATTATGCGGGTGAAAACTGTACTCGGAATGGTTATCTGCGGCGGACGAAACAGGAAGTAGCGCGTAAGGCCGAGGCTGTACGTAGCCTGCTCCACGATCGTACGGCTTCAGGATCGCCGAGAATCAAACAGACAGAAGATTACGAAGTATTGTTAGGGTCCTAGGAAAATATGATAATGGCAGGTGAATAGTACGGGAGATATGCTATGGCGAATTTATAAAATTAATTATATTAAGAGATAAAAAAACGCGTGTACCTTACTGATTGTATTCCTAAGTATGCTCACGTCTGAATGCATTGTATAGGCCCTAAAACTGATTCGATTGTAAACCATGGCGGGAATTGTACATTGAATAAATCAAGATCAATTCATATATACCTAGGACTTTATGATGGCGCATATATGTTAGTTCGTTTCTCTTAATAATAGAAAAAGCGGCTCTTTTCTAGAAAAAAACAGTAACTCTCGTCATGGCAAAAAAACATTAAGTCGTTTTTCAGAGATTGAACGAAGATCAACCATTATTTAATGTGTCCACACGCGATTAACCCCCCTTAAGATTTTTTTTTTTTTTGTTGTTGTTGTTGTTCAAAATCAGCGTTTTTGTTATTTTCAGTTGTCGGTCGACTTAAGAAATTAAAAAATCAGAAGGCAAAGCGGAAGATCCACGATAAAGTTTGAATCTCGAAAAGTCGAAAGTTTTGTCAAAACGGTTGAAAATACCATTTTTGATACACCTGGATTTTTCCTATGAACACTATCCACGATATAATTTACCAGTCAAGCGCTAATCTGCGCTTTTTTCACATTTTTTGAACTAATCAACCGTTCTGAGCTCTTGCACTTTTAGCACTTCTAGCATACTATAGATCCGGAAATTAGGGACGGTGTAATTGTTTGTATGCAGCGTATTTAAGCAATACGCAGTTTCTAGACGACTGGAATACTTGCCAGTCAAATTTCGTCTGCTAACGGCGCATAGTTTAAAACTTACTCAGTTTCAAAGTTTGCCGGATCCGTTTGCAGTGGGCCAGTATTAAAAAGCTATTGCAGATTAAAAAACGAACAGTTTGAAAATTACTAGTGAGCCTTATATAGATTTTGGATTGAGGCTGTAATGACATTTCTATTGAATAACCATTACCGTCAGAAATGACAACTCCTAGCACGTGCAAGACATCTTATCTACTTCTTCTATCTATAGCCGAGAAGCGCCGTGGGATTCTTAGCGGTATGCAGACTTACGTAATATTAGTATAATAATGGTAATGCTATCAAATGCATGCCATAAGCTATATGCAGTAAATTTTAAATCTGGCACTCAACCTAAAGAAAACAACCAGATCAATACGGTCTTGAACTTGGGATTTTATCAATAATGCTGATAAGGTTTTCTGCTAAATCACGCCATATATCTTTGATATGTTCGTATTCCAAGAACCTTGCTGAAGCCAAACTAAGATCATTTTCTTCAAAGTGACTATAACTTTTGCTTTGCTAATGCTGGCCACTGTACTTGTGACATCCTAAATATTAGATACAGAGGTATGTTCCTTAGGTAAAATTCATGCCTTCGGCACAACACTTGGACTGCGCATGCGCATGTTAATGCGACTTTTCAAAATACGTAAAACCGTACACTCTCTGTTTACATTTATTTACGAAACTGCATTCTTCACAGCGTCCATGTTCTCGGAAAAATAATGAAAAAACATTGCATAAGACATTTATAACACAATAAATTATTGTAACATCGTTATTGTTTATATTAATCTAAGTTTACACCCATTTTACATAGCTACCATATCTACATTCTACTTAGATGTTTTGGAATTTCTCCCATAAATTTCTTCGCTAAGCCAAGTAAGTAAACAAGGAAAAGTAATTAAAATTTGCTAGATCCGCAACTAAACGAACTTTCAACGGCAATTGTTCCGTTGTGATTGAATTTGATTAGCTTTGCTTAATTTGTTCGCAACGGTTAAATAAAAAAAGCTATGTTTTTAATCGCGCAACTTACCATGAACAGGTGCCTTGCTCGGGAAACGGATGCCGACCGATGTGTTCTCTGAGGAAAATATTTCACGTCCTTTCGAGCTAAACTTATGAGTGGCACCGTCCTTTCTGTGTCCCACCCTTTGTATGAAGATGGTGGGACACCCAACGAGATCGATGTCAGCCTGTAACCCCGTTTAGAACCGTTACATGCATGGCTAGATGATACAAAGCATTTAGAACAGATGTGAATTATAGAATAATTCACGCCCATACTAAAGAGCGCCATCGATGAATCTTTTTCAGTTTCCGTGTACATATGAGGGAAAGAAACGTAACACATCACGAAGGATATAGATTCTTGACGTGTTTTGAATCGTTGAACTAGAAGTAAACGGGTTTCTGGACTATCACGCATTGTTCTTGTTTGAAAGATCTAAAAATGGTTTTAAATTTGGTATCCGACTCTACTCGTTAAGTTAGTGTTTAGCTAAGCCTTTAGATAGTAAAAGACATTCTACCTTAAAACAACGATTAACTTACACCGAACCTAAGTCCTCTCACATATTTTAAATTTTTGTAGCATTTCACGCGGATACCTTTACTAACCTGTGCTGTTGTTGCTGGCCCGAGTGTTGCTCTTGAGGTAAATGTCCCTGCCCTTTCAGCAATCTCCGTTTCTCGTCACGAATTAACCTGCGTAGCATCCTTCCCTGACCCAATTGTCCCCAGCTGGCGTTGTCTTGCTGGACGTTATGCGAATGTATAAGAGACGAGTTGAAGTGAAGATGGTGTACGCTGTCTTTGTTGTTTTCACGGACGCTTAATGCCTCTTGCAGGTACTCTCGACGGGCGTCCGTGACGGTGGCAAGCATACCCAGTTCGGCCAGGGCCGCGTCGAGTTGTCCGGAACCCCGGCAGCCTCCACGTCGCACGGCGAAACCCTCCATGCACCAATAAAATGTTTTCGCTTAACTAGCACATATGCGACAACCAAATCGTTTTTGGGCCGAACGTAACTAAGGCCCAAACAAAGCTCCCAACAGCGATGCTCTGGTCACCTGTTAATTCCTAGGTTATTCATTCACAACTTCTCAATTATAATTTTTCAAGCTGTAACATGTAGATATATCAACGTCATTGCCATTTCCGAACACGGTAAGGCCAGCTGAAAACAATGACGATGGCACAGAATAAAAGATTTAATTGATAACAGCTAACCTATCCTCTATGGTATCCTACAATTTGATACGAATTCAGCAATATGTTAGTTGATGTTGCAGGTACAATAGGAAGCTCGATACCCTAGTTGAGTGACGCAAAAATAGACGGTAATCGATGACAAATTTAAATAAGCTTTTTTTTTTGCTTCTTAGTGTTTGCTCCCTCGCCGCTGACGCAGACATATGTAATCATCGGCAAAGAAACAGAGAACAAAAAAGATGCAAAGACAAAACGTTACTTCAATATGTTTGCACTATAATATTCAAGATACGACAAATTTATAAGGTCACACGAATAGATATTGACTTCGAAATAAAGCAGTTGATATCAGCAGCATCTACTTTCCTCACTGGATTAGCTTATGGAGTTTAACGTTAATCTAGAGCATCGCTAGGGCCAGCAAGTTATTCAGAACAAAAAAAAAAGTACTATGACAAAAAAAGGTCAATTTTTGCATAAGCGGCAAGACCTTTTCTCTTCCAAGAACAGACAGAGATTACTATATTGCCAAAAAAATTAACTTGATCGAGTCAACTTTCGATCAAATTCGAGCTTGCATTGGACCACGCGGGTTCAATTAACGGAATCCAGACGCCTTCCACTTCGTTATTTTTAACCTCACATAATATTTTGTACGTTTCTTGGGAAACAGTGAAAACGGTGTCTTCGTCAACACAAATAGCCATATACGAAATGCGTTCTTCTATAACATTTTTCACATTATGATTCATAGCTGTATGCTTTTTAAAATCGAGAAACCGAGTTGATAATGCTTCGTGAAAGACGGATTAAGCCGCCTCCATCAGGTACAATTATCACTACGTAATGAGAGGTCAGATGGGGATGTCGGTCGGAGGTGAAGACAATGGTCTTCATTTCAATGATACACATGAACTCTATGGCATACGTTTGTTTGGCCTCAATGACCAATCATCTTCAACTAGATTCACGCTAATTAGGGACTAACATCGTGTAATTATCTCAGAAATTAATCGTAATTAACTCAGAAATCAGCACATAAATATAAAAATTAAACGGATTTAATCCCAGCTGTAAGAACTCGAGGATTAAAGCTCCACCTAGTCTTAGGAACCTGACTTAAGATACCACCACCAACTGCCTGATATATATGTAAATATGGATATTAATGCTGCATTAATATAGGGCACTTACACATTAACTGGTTTTGCGTCCAGAAAATTCGAGTCCAGTTAAGCCGCACAAATTTTGCAGAAGCCGACGCACAATCAACTAAAAAATCATCAACAAAGAACCCCACTGTCACACAGAGTCGCATGAGCAAGCCCATCTTCTATGAATGTCAATAATCTGTTTCACAATGAGGAACAATTCTGTGAAAACAGGCCCCACAAACGCAATGATGTAGATGTTTTCGTCTTCCACAGATTGTTCATACTCGTGCATACACAACATACAGACCTAGTATACAAACCTATATATAGTGGATCTATGCATTACTGTAGAAAGGCGATGGCTGTAAACTAACCCACCATCGCCACGTGCATATTTAAGGATGCCGTATCAGGACATCGTTTACGGGCTACGTAATGTGTACTTATTCCATCTATAAATCGACTTAACAGCTGTTTGCCGATTCATCCTACTGATAGCAATAATGTTTTAGGTAACGGTACTGAACACCATTAGTATAACGAAGGCCTTGCTTTGACAACCCACTCAGAAGCGTTGGCAACCAACGCTCCAACGAAATCGCTACAGACAGGTCTGCGCATGTCGACATATCGAATATTTCAGCCATTGTCAGTTTTTGGCTTTCCCAGGACCTATACTCAAGTACATATACATGGGCTGCTTACGGCTGCATACGCCGCCCAAGATGTCTGGCAGATTCTATTGTTAAAACCACTTCTAGCATTACGTCTAAGTTCGGAGAGCTTAATCGAAACGCTGTACCCCGGGACTCTGTTTGCAATAGACTTTGTTGGACTGCATAACTCATACGGTGAAATAATACCATTTAGGCATACGTAAGAGGCACGGAATAGAAATATTCGATAGTAGTAATAACAATAATAATGATAACGTAAATGAAAACAGTGCGCTTTTCGATTGGAGAATTCTATGGAATGGCAAACTGTTTTTGCCGTAATTCGTTGAAACAGTGTATGACCATCGTCTATGACAATGCTACACGTCGTAAATTAGCTGCAGTCGACCTTTAGGCCAGTTTCACATTTGCTTTCAGCTTCTAGACAGCTGGTCAAGGAATACGTGTACTCTATACGTAAAGGGTTCGGTTAAGGAGCTCTCCAGAGAACATGATACACTTTCTCGACAAGAATCCCTTTTACCGCTCCCTTCTTGCAGCACTTAATCAGGTTCCTTAAACAATATAGTAGCTCCAGGATCTCAAATATTCTTTGAGCTATTGCCACCAGGCTCACTGGCAAATGCTCTACTTTAAGTTACGGTAGACCGAAATTATTTATCAACAAATTGGTAATGACAGCGGTAGCAACCATGTTGGCTATGCTGACCCAATTCAGGATGAAGTATACATACTTCATCCTGTATTCATCATTTCCGCCAACTGTATTATTACTATTTCCCATGTTACACGAAAACTATTGATTAATCCATGAGCGGCAAAATGGCTTCGAGCGATGCAGAATGCATTATGTGATCATACCTTAGTTACGGGGTTGCACGAAACGTGTACTGAAGTGATATACATATCAAAAGGACACTCAGAGAAGGACGATATCTGCTAGCTTCTAGAGAGCCCTACAGTCGTACAGCGAACGAGGTCAAGTTCTAATACTTGACATTCGATAGACGGCCCGAAATCGTAGTTTCTTCACTCCGTAATGAGCTATTGTGTCGGCCTCTACGATTGCTCCTCGCCGTTATTTCGTCATTTGACGACCTACCTGCACGACTTTATAGCGCCCACTTGAGAAACTTTTATTTACGCAAGACGTACTGTTATAGCTAGTTCTAAGGGTTTTTGACGGGCCGAACTACACGTAACGTCTATTTTTACAAGGTGCATTTCCCTCAACTACGGAAAAAGAGTACATCAATGTTTGTTTTTTGCAAGCTCCATTTTATAAAAGGAGAAAGTGATTGTACTGGAACGATTGCTCGGCTTAGACCTGTTTTTCAAAGTCCGCACCGTGAGCTAGGGAAAAAAGGAACTTAGGTGACTTTATCTCATCGGCTGCCAACATGTAACGTTGTCGAGGCCTTATCAAGTGTCCTAAATTAATACGGAATCCGGTGGTTAAGAAGAGAAACTAAAACGCCTAAAATTAACTCTCGAGCAGTGCGTAAATAGGTCGCCTGTTGGAACGGATTTTTCTGCTAAACATGCCACCGGTAGGACCGCACCCCATAGTAGTACTGTTAATGAATTCAACTACTTGCGCACCAAAGGAGCTCGGGGATTAAGCTTGTAAGCCCAACTCGCCGACGCAACGCTACAGGACAAACAAGCCTCCAATTTCACGTGCTCGCCTGAACTATTTCAGGCACAGAACAAGATCAGCTCATCGCAGCTTGTTCGAACTACAACTACTCTAGAGACAAATCCCAGCACGACTTGTACCTTTCCCATAAAGCATTTTCGCAAGCCACTGTACTTTTGCGACGCAGCTTATTATCGAGACAGGTTGACCACTCATATGTGCGTTGAAGGGTTAGTCAGTCTAAAGAAACCTGAAGTCTAAGGACAAGGTTATGTACCATTAAACAATATGTCGAATACAGTAGAAACATACTGGCGCAAACAATATTGCGCATAAACATATAGGGTATGCTTCACTATTACCTAGTCAGCGATGTTGCTCTTAATGATCGGTTAGCGTCGGGTTCACTGGTTACGTTTCGTGAAGATTTTAAACGATCCTAACCAATACGAACTTATTGACGTTATAAAGAACTTCAGATACATGGGTTTCCACAGAACGTATTAGCATTTCACTAAGTCCGCTCATGAAGATTGGTTGAAGAAAACAAAATTCAGAAATAAAAATCTGCAAACGAAGATATGCCAGCAGCTCAGATTCAACAAGCTAAGCTGATCTGTTCTATAGACAAACTGGTAAAATGAATGTGTTCAAGACCTTTTCCTAATGAGAAGATAGGCGATAGAATCCGTTAGCAAACAGGACATTTTCTTTGACAACGCCATAGGGAACCGAAATATTTCTCGGAATTATAGAAAGAACTATCACTAGTAATTGTGATTTATTGTCTATATGAAATTGCGTGAACATTTCCAGCATTGTGCCTCTTGGATGGGAATAAACAAATGAGCGGGCTTTCAGTTCCACGCAGCGTCCACCCGTAACAAAGCAATTTTAAATAATTTATTATCTAACCTGATGCTGTTCAGTGAGTCATTTTTTTTTTATTACCATCTAGGGGAGTATTTACCATGCTTCTGCATACTGATAACTTACTATCAGCACTCCGCACATTAGAATTTTGTCTAAACAATGGTGACGAGATAACGTCGTTCTCTATGGTAGTGGTTACGTTATACAGTATTTGAAATGCATTATGCGTTCGATATCGACGTCGTCTGCGCTAAATCCTGAACTAAACAGAATACCGAACGAATTTTGCTCGAACGAATTATTTATAACCACAAGGACCATTAGTTGGCGTTTCGCTGATCAGATCAATGATAAAATAAGTACGCTTAGGGACATTTTGACATGTCAATAAGTTAAAGTAGAACCGTATTACCGCGTGTCTGTCACACTTAAAAATCCCTATAGGCACAAACCGATGCATGTGACCGGTGCATTTGGAAATGTAGCCTTATTGAAATGTGTAAACCTATTGCTTTGAATAGAAAGCAGGATGGAAGTTAAGGTTCGATGATAGGCAACCCATTTTTGCAGATACCAATATTTAAAAAACAATACAGACTACCCAAAGTCACGTAGAGAGCACTTTGAAGAGCTGCAAGGCCATGCCATTGACAGTGTTACATAATACGTAGCGGCAAAATCGACAACAAACTCAGGAGAACGGTGGAATATTACCTGGCATGAGTGACACGAGCTACCCATGTTCCGCAATACATGTAGTCTAGAATTTATTCCCATTAGATTCCAGGTCGATTTTTGCAGCACATTCGAGTATAAAGTGCTTTTAATGAAATGGACGGGCGATGTCGACACGCTAATAGAGACCATTTTATTTTTCCGAGTCGATGTGCCTGATCATCTAAAAAGTCAGGTTCGTAATAATTATTGTAAAGGTTAGTTAGAAATAAAAAGGTAGGCAGACGTAGGACTTCCTGCACCAGAAAGTCTAGGTAGTTTTTGTCCATTCTTTGTATGTATCTTCTAAATTTTTTTTCCAAGTCTCTGACGATCCGGTAGCATGTTTTGGAAGAGTGATAATATGCGCTGCATGTAAAGTTCATTAAGGAAATAGCAGTCGTAAAAAAGATTCGGTGTATTTATTAAAAAGGACGTACCGGAAAGGACGCAAACCAGTTTTATAACCTGATTTTGCAGTAGAACCTGCCAGGCTTAGACGAGCTAATCCAGCCTAACAATAGAATTCAGATACACTAGAAATTCTAACTCAAAAAAGCTAGTCAACTCCATAATATAATTTAGTACATTTTAGTACACTCTTTTGAATGTACTTCAGCCAGAGTTCATAAATCGATGCTCGATATAAATGTTATTCTTATTTTATACCTACTGTGTACAACTGCAGGCCGAGTTTTCCCGTAGTAGATGAGCAGCTAGCCCTCCCCCCGTCCTGAATACAAGTATCGTCATCTATTTCAGCAAATTGGGCACAGAAAAAGGTCATTAGATGACCTTTTTAAAAGTTACCAAAACTCTTCTCAATAAGCTACAGGAAGTTGATTTCCTACAACTATTTGTTCTTTTTCAGAGTAAATTGGCATTCAACAAACAATCCTTTTAAGACAAAAATCTGTGGTTACTTTAGTGTAGTATCTCATACTGTCTGTGAGCGAAGATGCAGCTTCATTTAGGCAGATCAAACTAACGCCTGCCAACTCATGTGTCGCTGCCATTACATTGACTACATCGAAATGCACATAACAGTTTTACGCCCCGCTCTACCGCCGTAATTGAGCATAGCTTCGCATGGTTGGCCCCTACTAGAGCAAAACAATGTTCGGCCTTCAGCACAGACCATCATGTATTCCTAGATACCACTATGCCATCACGAGAACGAAACATCGGCGTACATAGCGGCGATCCTACGAGCGACTGATTTCGAATGGCTCAAGTATTGGACGTAGAGCAGAACAAGTTAACTACGATTACCTACGCTATGAGTGCAAGCATAGAGCCAAATTATAGATTACAAGGCAGTACTAAGCAAGAAAACATAAGCTGATTGCCCATGATTCACTATCGATATATTACGTATCATTGAAAGGTATCGTCTATCGTTGTAAGGAAGCATAGTTCAACACAAATAGCAAATTCTCGAGACGAACCCGGTAAAGTTCGTTGGTGTTCTGGAAAAGATTAAGTCGGTTAACTAGCCATATTATGCGCGCAAATAGATAAACATCTCATATCCCAGGCAACAAAGTCGAGCCGAAACAAAGCCAAATAAAACAAAACTAGTTCTAAAGTAATGCCTTCGTGTCAGCAAGGATATGAAAACTCCCACCAGCGCTACCTGTATATACTTATTTTGTTTCTAGGATAGTAATCCTTCTGTAAGTATGCTTTTCACCCTTCGCTAGTGTAGTTAATTTCTATTTCTAATATTATAGTATACCATGGAGTCTCCAGGCAAGCTTTTGCAACCGGTTACCTGACACGATGGTTCATCTTTCAGTACTGTATTAGCTAACGCCACCGCCCGCCCCTTCTGCCACCTCCAGGCCGTCCCCATCGTATTCCCGCTCTGGACAGCTTCAACGTAAATACTACATGTAAGTAGCGAAGACAAAAAATGGCTGAAGAGTATCCACAGGAAGACAAACAGGTAGTATTTAGCCTTCACAAAACACCCACGCGACATACGCGAAGGTTCGGTACAGCGTGGCACGTCTGTTTATCGGACGTACATAGGCACACGCATAGGCATTAGGGCGCCTGACCGTAGGCTGATCGCAGAAAGTTGCGGAGTCGTATTCGTCGCTACGCAACCTTGTCATATCGTACGTTTTTTATTGTAGCTGACGAGGTGTATCAGACAATACTTGTTCAGTTAGACGATACTCGGAATTACAATCTTCTGGCACCTACATTTTTAGACATATGTACAAGTTGGAGCTAGGTAGTCTGTTGTATATAATATATAACGACCTAAACTGCCAAGAAACTTACCCTACTACCAATACACATTGGGTAATCGATGTAATGGTCATAGTGAGCCTAGAGCGGACTGATGATAACTGTCACTGCAGATTCTACTTTATCGAACATTATCGAAAATAATAATTTCGGTAACATATGGAGGATTCTAGGTTGAACACTTTTGCACTTATCGATCGCTGCTGCTGGTGTCCCCTTGGGTGTCTCGATACACTCTGCTTCGCTATACTGTTTATTTAAGGACAATTATTGCGAATATGGGCAAATACATATATGATAGCTGGGATTTGATTTGACACCGTCTACGACGGCAGGCCTGTTAAACAGTTAGGGGCTTAAAGTCTCTCGGCCCGTGCTGAGTCCCATGAGGAATCCGTAAACGCATGAATATTTTTCAACGTTCGTTAACGTTCACCGAACGCGTCCGAATAAGTATTCACCCAAGTCCCGAAGCCGCCGTCGGACTGCACGTTACGGCAGCCTTTCAGAGTCCTACATAGACTATGCATGAAGCTACTCGAACAATATACCCGTATTCCTAATGCTTATACTATCGATGACGCAGAAGAACAGCAGGGCAAATTCTGCGTATCTATTGCAACCAATAAAACACGAACTGTGCTCGTTATGCCTTACTTACATTGTCGCTATTGTCACATACTGGCGCAAGCCTGCCTGGCCCAATATATGTTCTATTATATCAATAAAATCTGTAACTCGAATTTGTTAATTAATCATAAAAGACACGATACAGCAACTGAACGAGGTAAAAACGGTCGTGTAGACAAGTTTGCCGTTTCCCATCAACAAAAATGTTCAATCAAAAAACGTTAATGCCTCGCGTCCATTTATTAAACACTCAATAGTCGGGAACAGTATCGTAATATTTCCTAACAGTATTTGACTGACATCATAATCCCAGTTTTATTAGGTTCGATATCTTCGCAGATCTGGTCGCGCAGGATCAATGTGAGGAGCTTTAGTTTCCGTTAGAAAGCAGAAGCTTAGCTTTATCTAACCAGTTGATTTCTTCGAAACGAGGCCATTGTCCACTTCGCTAATGATTGATCGCTAATTGCATAAGAAATCAACTAGTCCCAAGTCGCTGTTTGACTTGCCTCGGACGACCTTGCACTCAGCCTTGTATAGCCATGCTAGGCCGCGTTGAGACCGATAATGAAACAAGACATATCTGCCTGTTGTCAAGGGGTAGCCCGTAGCACACTCTACAAGAGATCCAGCGAGAAACGCAAGAACAGGGCTTGCAGCAGTGAAAATGTCATAAGTCAGTTGGGAATCGGCACAATGAAAGCGTGACAGAATGCAACGGTTTCGTTTATGTGTGCCACTATAATAATAATTATTTGTTGAGAGTATCCCACAGCGTCAAAGAAACATTACGGAGCAAGTGGATACACCCTGCCGTTGTAGGCGAAACGACATAGGTGGATTGAGTTTTGTGACAGACCCGAACATAGATAGTCCTTCAAATAGTCCTCGATCAGAGTTCCGGCGCTGCAGCAGCTGTTGCAAAATCGACCAGTACGTTCGTAGTATTGCCCCCTATTTACATCAGTGGCAAAACGACGATGGCTGTCGGAATTCAATATTTCTTTTTGTCATAGGGCGAAACAAGATTGAATAAGTTGCATTGCAGCCAATTGCACTATAAGCTGCTCGTTGGTGCTGTGTTACTGCCTTTTCCCCTTTTATCTCAATTGTACCTGTTATGCCGAGGTCGTTTACGATTCGTTAAATTTAATAACTCAGTGATGTCTTACCAAAACGTCATGGTATTCGTAGCACCTGTGTTAGAATATTTTACCGCAATTTTTTTTCTTGTTGTTTTGGTTTTACCTGTTATCATATAAGTAGATAGACTGCAATTTCACAAAAAGCGTCGCCTAACAGGAAACACATACAGGGATGTGACGACAATTATGTAGCACACGGTAAGGTCTAAAAGACCGTTACGCCGCTGCAAAAGCCCAGATCGCCAAAATTAGCCACGTAGACATAGCCAGATAGCCTGGGATGACGCCAAATTTATTTCTGGAAGTGGCTCCGCTACTAACTTTCTAGTCTTGAATGCTCGGGATGGAACAATAGGCCTTGGCTTACACGGCCCGCGCATAAATATGTGACAGTTTGATGCTGCCAATAGACGCGGTTACAAACAAGACCGATACCGCCGCTATTTTAGTACTAACGTTTTGGTGTCAACGCAAAAAACTTGAAATGCCTGTTTTGCATAAGACAGGACACATGATGATAGCAACTATAATAACGAGTAGATATATATATTTATTTATATTTGTTGTTACGCGCATTGTACAAACTACACAAACAATATAGAAAAAAAAATGCATTCATAATCATAGAAGTATTATTAAATCAAAGTAGTCATGGTTATATATCTCCCGAAAATATGCCATACACCAAGGGATAATAATAATAATAAAATTCATATTACTATTTTATTGCATTAGGCTGCTTTGACGTGGAAAGCGAAAACGTTGCCGCTTAAAGGCGTTTTCCTCGTTATACGTGCATACAACTCTAGGTCTGCCATAGCAAAAAAATAAATCGTTTCTAAATAATGAAAACCGCCACCAGTCGATCAGTCGACATTTTGTTTATGTTGATGTAATTGTTTATTCTAGTGATAAATTCAAGTGTGATTTTTTTCACGGAAGGGTGCGTATATTTAGAGGCAGAGGACCAAGACAAGTAATGTTCCGGAACACAAACGGGCAAGTATTGGTAGAGCCCTGCACAGAACGACGAGATTACTGCACCCAGTATTACCCTTACTGCTAACTGAAAGCGGCAGTAGCAGTAGCAGATTACCGATGTTCATATAAACGAGCCATGTCTCTTGATTCACACGATAGAGTACGCGAGTAATATGTGAACAAAGCTGTAAAGATTGCTTTAAGAGGGCGTAAGGACGGCTCTCATTTCACGTCTTCTAGTGCACCTTGAACGTCCACTACTCTCGGATTTGATCGGACGATAGCATGTGTCAGATCATATTCACCTGGTTCTTATAACGGGTAACTTTTTCACCAGAATTATAGTTCCTAAGCCACTAAATGGAATAGAGGATACATACTGGCACTCAGAACCTCTTAGTTTTTTCTACAATTCGTTAGATGGCTTACTCTTATAAATGGACTAGACAACTAGACAAACCCGAAGGAACGTTCAACGTTGTCCCGAACAATGGTTCCGCGTTGAGACAAGGCATATTTCTGTCCCCTCATGAAATGTAAACACGCAGTATACGAAAGAGGCAAGTCTTGAACAACGACCGCGATTACTGCCACGGGAGATTTTTAGTAGATGGTCGGTCCGGAAATAAATAACTATTGTCTAATAAGCAAACAATTGCGTTAAACAAGAAAAACCAAAACTTACCCGAAAATTCTCAGGACACATCCTTCTTTATAGTAAAATCATATACGGCGCTACTGTAGATTTTATATCCTGTTCCACCAAAGGCAGCAGAGTGACTTTTGCACTGTTAATAATCCTTACCTTTTCGTACTACGTTTAAATCCGCTGTTTCAGATGAAATTAATAGAAATCACGCATTTCGCTTTAGAGCAAAGGTGACGCACTACTAAATCGAGTAGACGTTCCACTGTGTTTATAATTTTGTGTTGCAAAACAGCTGTACGAACTTGACAGACGACAATAATGTATTGTACACAAATACAGCGAAATGGAAAGCAAATGACATTATTATTGGCCCAAATTCTACTCATGCTAGAATTATGGAAGGATCTGCTTTCTATCAGTAGAACAAATGCTAAAGGAAGACGGTTATAGAGGAATGTCTCCGGATGGACGGCCCATAAAATGTCAATGCCCAATCGTTCCTTTACTGATAAAACGTTGGTCATTTTATAGCTGGTCGCTGAAAACGATAGAAATGAGCATCGGTCAGACGCCAAACAAGTGACCCACCCAGCGTTTTTTTTTTTGTTTAATGAATGACTAACTAATAGGTGTATAGTGCAGCCCACTGAGCCAGCATCAGTCGTATCATTTCAATGGATTATACATTCAACCCCTGCTGCCCAGAAAACAAACCGGTTTATAACTTCAACTAGTGAAACATTTGGCTGGACACTCAGACGGCTAATAAAATGATTGTTTATAATGTTTCTTTAGTGCAACCTTTTCGAATTAATTTTTTAACTATATATTGTGTGAGATTTTTTATTTTGTACTCATCCATATAGTCGGCTATTAGTGAGCCGCTTGAGAGCAATACGAATCGATCGTTTGATAAATACACCTACCGGAAAACTGCTGCTTTGTTACTGTCCAAAATTTTCGACACCGTTGAATATAGTTGCTTCTCCAACGCCTACTTCAGTTACACTTGAATCTACCATTCTGTCATGCAGATTGCGATCGAGTTGAAAATAAGGTCTTCGCTTCAAACATTACCTTAATGTGAATTTCTCGAAGAATTATCTTGAATGAAACACCTGGGGTTACCAAAAATGCGTTACCACTCTCATGTAGACTTCTTCCGGCACGTTACCGAGGCCAGAAGCTACATGGCAACCTTACGCTTGGTTTTGAAGTAGCATTAAAATCAATTTCAAATTACGATTCAATGATAAAAGGCCCAGGGTTCTGAGTTCTGCAATATTAGGCATATACCTTATTGGTGGTAATACGAGGCCTGTACAAAGTATCCATCCATAATCTCCACAAAAAACCCGGCGAAAGCCAGCGATTTGGAAGGGCTCAGTAATGGTTTCAAGAGGGGACTTTTAGGTATCGTTCACACCATAATACTAGCTCTCTTTAACCTTCAGTTTCTTAATCATCGAACGAAGCTACAAATATGTTATGTGCCTGATCCACTCAACGGCAAATGGTACCTTGATAGTCAACCAGGTCTAGACTCAGGACGTTCGGAAATAGTTTCTTGCCCAGCTGTCTGTGTGGTTAATTACATAATGCTTCTGTATATGAACTCTATGAACAGAACGCATCAAGTATGTTCTTTAGCTCGTAGTAGTGTTGGAAGCTACATATGGAGAACGTTCTAACGTTCCATAGCTGCTATAGGCTATTGTTGACTTTCATTAAAAGCAGAAATAGGCAAATCGAGTAAACTACTTTGTTGCTGATATTTTTTAGTTACCTGCGTAGAAACCACAGCGATGCAATCGAACTTTTCTGTCACGCAGTGCTCCCATGCAACGCACGCACGGAAGTACACAAACAACATCACTAGTGTGAGCTTTTAGAAACACGACCATTGGGTAGTACGAACAATTTTTGACAATCACTATCATCAATATTCATGTAAGTACTACTTACCGAGTACTACTATCACTATAGTTCATACCGTAACAAACAAGAAAACGAAACGAGATTTCCTCCACTCACCGGAATAACAGTTTATCGTAGACAGAATACGATCCACTTCTCACTCAAATTTGATTACTGATCCAGAATTCGCGAACAGTCGTAGACATTAGCAAGGGATGATACCGACGCAAAATCCCCACCATTCCTATTTCTGGTGCTGCTGCACTAGACACAGACAGCTCCTATCTGCTTCTAATACCACCATCGGCCTGATCAGAAGTCGTCATCCAACCTGAAACGCCACGGTTTCTCGGGCACGATAACCACTCCCAATCCAGCTCTAACTGACTATAACTGATATCACCGTCAGCACAATTATGTCGCGTGCTGCCTCATCTCAGTTTGCTGTGGCACTCCAGTAGGAGTTTTGTTGTGCTGCCTTTCTGAGATCTCGTGCTGATAATGCCGACGACAGTTTCTACCGAAGGCTTCTTATTTTTGACCTCAGACAAACTATGGTAATGGCAATTGTGGCGACTAGCTCGGGCTAGGACGTTCTATTGCACGACTAGGAATCGTCATATTTCGTCCCATTCAGGGATAGGCACGCACCGTGACCGCGACAGACTTCTATCTAGATATATTTGTTCTGTTCTAAATGAAAGGACACTACCACACCACGCACTAGTCCGCTACTAACTCAGATTGCAAACACTCCATACGAATTATAATGGCCTACCTAACCCAGTCCCCAGTGCCGACTAATAGTATTGGCTCTACCGTTCTCGAGGTAGACACCACACCTCTCGTGTGCTTCAACTCAGACTTCTTTATCGCTGGCGCTCCGGCAGCGGCACCAGTGGTTCCAGTGAGACTAACAGCTGCGTACGAGCCATACATCAGTAGCAACGACGGCAGCCACGACGAGTCGGACTGCTTCTATTTCTATGAGCGCTGCTTGCTTCATAGTTGACGATTCTCCCGCGGTGCTGTGTTGTGGCGCTGTTGTCGGCTTTCTATTTTTCATAGTATTTTGCCTGTGGGCCGTGCTAACTGGTTCGTCGATGATGCAGGTTGAAAGACGGCCCGTGGTGGGGTTATATTGTAATTCTAGAATAGTGCGTGAGGAGAAAAGCGCGCAGCTTCTGGTGATATCTGTCCCATATAGTCTTGTGGATGAAACCGCTGGGGGACTCCTGGGTGGATTCTGTAGATCGTCTTCTGCCCATTGGTCAATTATCGACATGATACTGAGAAATATCCAGAAAAGCTCTGCGAACAACGCAAGGAAAAGAAAGAGTATCTAAGATGGACAAACATAAAAATAAAGGGTATTATTGAATGGCTTTCTGTGACTTGAGTTACAGAAACGCAATAGATTCTGTCTAAGCGAGTAGGTGTAAAGTTAAGAACAGAACTAGGATATTAGAATTACAATCAAAGTTGGAGGCGATTGAGCTCGGTAGGCAGACTAGAAAATGTGAGTTGGCGCCAGCGAAATTAGTCTACTGCTAAGTCGCTTTAGTTTCGAAACTGCTTGAAAATAGGCTAAATTTGTTAGCAGCTTTACAACGCTAGGTGTGCATTAATTTAAATGTGTAGTTTATGGGTTTGGAGCCAAATAAACATTTCGGTTTTTGCGTCTGGAACTGACGCGGTATTTTATCCTAAGATTCTCTTGCAGTACGTAATCTTTACTCTAATAGATTTAGCATTTATGTAGCCCATTTCTCAACGCTGCACTACATTGCATCTTTGTTACTTAAGTTAAACTAAATTACCTGATTCAACGGTTGCAATCGTAATATGTTTTTACAGAGAAATGAAAATGTTTATTCTATTAGAAGGCCTACGTAAAATGCTATAGCTTGTTTATAAAATACGCACTTTAGATTACGTCATGCGCTTATCTGAAGACTTCCGCATTTTGTTCAAAAATATGGTGTTTTCCATTGAGTAAAAAATGCGCGGAAACGTTTCCAACCGAATAGTACCATTCTCTTTCGAATATACATTAGATTAAATACGGTATGATATTAAGTAGTCTGAAGCAAATAGGGCACGTAGGGTGGACTAAGTTCATAACCGGAAGTCGATATACTTTGTTTCGTGCTACTGGAAGAGGCTTCCGAAGCAATGTTAGACTAATATAATACCGCAATTCATTAAAGTATGTTAATGCGTGCACAGCAAATGTCATTTTAGCACCTCGGATATAGTTAGGCGTCTGTGTTGCGCGTGATCCGTATCAACAGAGCGACAAAGTCAGCGTATTGACATAAAACCGATTCCACTGAACCAAACGTGACTCGACAACAGCTAATTAGTGACCATGTTGTTTAATGAAGCACGACATCACCAGCAAGCATGAAATATTTCGGTATGCAGTGATACTTATTTTAGGTGCTCAGACCTTCAGTCGGGACCCTTCATTAAGCTAAAAATTGAACCTAAAACTATTGTATTTGGTAAAAATAACCAAACAGTAATTAGCTACGTCAAGTAGAATAAGCACATTTCCTTAAGATCATTCCGATCAAAAACTGGTCCACAGCCCCAGACCGCCTTTATGCCCCTTACCCGCCGTTAACTGTATCATTTTTCCATCATCTGCTATCCACCTGGGTTTTAACGTCTGTCTGGGTTTCTCTGTCGGAGTGGCCACAAGTGCTGGCACACCATACGATCACACTGTTGCTATTGGCTACTCGGCGCTGAATACTTAAGCGACCATCTGTTCTAGATCGAGTTCTCGAATTCGCTTGGCCTATCAGTCGTAGCAATATCCACAGAGCGAGAAGAGTCTCGTCCAAGGGCCAATAAAATGTCTAAGGTTTCATTTAAAATTACGCTCACATCGGATCCAAAACTACCGTTTAAAGTGCTTAGTGTCCCGACACAGACGCCGTTTACAGCAGTGTTGAAGTTCGCAGCGGAAGAATTCAAAGTAAAGTATAGGCCTATTGCATGAGAAGCAAAGAAGGCCACTCGCTATAAATCATATCGCATAATACCCAATATCAGTCGATACTAACGGATATGCATGTAACGATAGTGAAATTTTGCATGTACATAGGTGTGCAACAGAAGTGACGTCTAGAAAGGACTTTTAAGCTGTTTTGGTTTACGTGTCGACAGATGTCCGTGGGAAACAGACCATACTGAAATTTGCCAAATTACATTTAATTCGATAGTATTTAGTCAGGCTAGAGTGGAGAGATGTCTTTCAATCGTTCGACAACCCCGAGAGGAATCTGTAAACGAAATTATCATTTCTATAATATAGTATGTTTCTGATAACTTCCGCTAAAATTAATGTAATTAACAAAAGTAACAAATTCATTAGTAATACAACCTAGTCCAGAATCTTAGGTCTATTCAATAATCAATATAGTCAACACCTTAGCCAATACTATCGATCGATTGTTAGACGATTGAAAATTACATTTTTTGTTAAATTGCATTCAGATGTCTAACCCTGCTATGAATTAAGGTATATTCGAACAATTTTAGGAACTGCAATTACTAGTCGTATATGTTATAACATTACTATAATGTGCTTACAGAATTCTTTCTGGATAGGCCTACAGAAAAAAAAAATTATACAGTAACAGAAATCCAAGGATATTCTAAAAAAAAAAAAAATCGTATATAGTAAATTGAAATTATATCATAAACTTTTCTGACATGATTGTAAGGCTGCTCAAATCTTTTGTACTTATGTTCAACGTCGATTTATGTCGATCAATTAGGTATTGATACAACCTAATTAGTATTAATCTCTCTGCGTCTCTCTCATTTATTGCTATTTCATAATTAAGACGTTTGTTTGAATGTTACTAATGGCTCTCAATTTTCCTTATTTTTTTGAAATGACGGTACGTTGATAATTGCTTGTTGCGTTATATAGAGCATGTGTTATCCCACCAATTTGAATTCGCATTTGTACGGATATTCGCATATGTAAACAATAGAAACAAACAAAGACACAAAGGCAAATAACCTTTTTACAACAAACCAGAAACGGGATCGAACAGTACTCAAACAATGACATCGTGAGTCGAAACGCATTCGAGCTATTGACGGCGTGCGTCAAGCACCGATTAAAATGTCAATCTTCATTTTTACCCTACGTCATCTCAAATTGAAACGTACCTTACTGAAACTAAAATTCTCCCAATTCGTTTCTCATTAGAGCGTCAATCTAATGAATGTTACAAATTTAATGTCCGCTGCTATTATCTTAGCGAAGTATTGCTTCATACGACTGGCCCTCATCAGGACACGAAGTGAGAATCAGTCAGTAAGTTTATATATACTCAATCAATTTTACTTTAATCCGTTTCCCTTTTTCAGGTTCCTCCTGCAACATCAGCGATTATCACCGATGACGGTATAGGCATTAACCCCGCGAACACTGCCGGGGACGTATTTCTCAAACACGGCTCAGAGCTTCGGCTTATCCCCAGAGACCGAGTGGGCTCGCGGAGATTGCAATTTATTTGAAGAATATAAATTTCAATTGAAAAAAAATTATTTTCTTGGTGCTTAAAATAAACGTTTAGAAGATGTTGTTTTTATATGCTCTTTATTTGTTAGTTCAGTGCTTAAAATGACTCGTTCATTTGAGTTGAAGGAGAAAGACCGAGGAGATTTGATGTCGTCAAGTAGTTAGCTGTTGGGCCGGTTGTAAATGTACATATATGGCAGAAACGCAATTTAAGATAAGGGTTAGATAGTGGAATGGTGATTTGAAATGGTTTTGATATTTAGAAATTATTGTGTGCAATAATGATAAAAATAAGAAAATAATTCTTGCGTGTAACCAACTCGTTTTGATAATGCTATGTTTTTTTCCATGCCTCCTCAAAGGTCTCTTCCCCATCGAATCACTCAAACCGCCTGCCCAGCGAATACCTATAGAGGAACATATTAGATACTAATCAATCTTCAAATTTAAAAATCTGTACCCGAAATGTCTTAAAATTCAACAAATATTTAACAATGAAAACTCCACAATTTGGCCATGATCTTTTAATTATAATTTCACTTCTATATTTACACGTCACATACAAGGTCGACACTCAATTGGTAGAGCGCGGCACGAATGACTGCACCTTTATCTACTTCCATCTGCCTGAGTCGAGGCAATAAATATTCTCTAAACAGTTAAGTTATCCTTACGCAAAAAAACTAGAAATTAACTTTATTCAGCCGTTTATTTACAGGCTCAGCGATCACCTAACCAAAGAGGGTCACAATGATCTATCACAACAATTCGATTATAGGTCACCTCCATCAATTCTTACTTAATTTAGCTTATGTGGCAAGTAGTATTGTTATCGAAAAAACCGTTTACATGCATTTACGATATGCATCTTCAAAGGAACCTTCATCATTTACATTAAAATAAACTCGACATCACAATGAAAAATGCTAGGATGTATACAAACAAGTATAGTGCACTGGATCGAACTGCTCTGTGGTGTAATCGACAATCTTGTATGCCTATAATCTTACCCACAAATACACATCTCTTTACTCTTATTTTTGTGTATTCACGCGTGTGATTGATTCCTAAGCGAACCACTGGCGACCAAGAGATTAGTTGCGCCTCCTGCGAGTTCGCGAGATCCTCCAAGCGTTTGGCTCTTCGTATTTGTTATAAAGCGGCTCGAGGCGGAGGTTCTTTTTGTGTTTCGACAGCTTTGTTGGGTCGGCAAACCGGAAGAAGGAGCTAGCAAACTCGACGAGCCATTTCGGATCAATAGTTGTTACCTGCAGAAGTTGACAAGAATGTCGTAGAATTTGATGAATACCTGTGTGGCTTGGGCGTGCATATGTTCACTCCAATGTGTATATGTGAAAAGTAAATAATTATATTAATAAAGCAGAAGCAGATTAGAACAAAATTGGGTACGCCCGAACAACGTTCCGGCGTTCACCGCTTGCGTGGAGGCTGTCTAAAGGTTCAGAAAGATCTGTTGTTAATTCGTACACAACGTGGTATTAAAAAAAGAAGTAAAACTAATATACTTCAAACCTGAACCTACCTCCCGCATGTACTCCTTGGCAGTGAGGACCACTTCATGATACACAACCCACTCGGGCTGTCGGTTGAACAAAGCGCTGCTTGGATGTATGTACACGACCTGAACGAGCAACATAATGAGAGCCCTTAATAATTGTTTACCAAATGAACGCTCGTTAAACTTTTCGTACTAACAAGAAACCGTTATCCGTAAAAGAAATCGATTCTGTTAATTCTTATTAGTTCGTTAATTATGTTTTTATATCTTATGACCTGGTTTCGAATTCGTTGCTTTAAATCTACTTCAGTAGTGCGTTTTCTACTTCCAGTCAACCCTTAGTGCACATAGTTAGTAAACAACACATCTACCAACCTGTCCGTCAACGAGCGTTCTGTATCCTTCCTGCGGATCTTTTTTGGCAGCGTTTCGGAAAAAGCCTGAACAAATAGCCCTTTGTACTCGAGCAATATTTTTGTCACAGGAAACAACATCTAACTTATGTCGATCCATGATACCCAACAGCTGTTTACGGACGTCCTGGGCTCGTTTAAGGGTTCTAGTGTCGGAAAAACAGGTAAATGAAAAAATCACTAAAATCTTTGCACAGAACAGTGTGAGCTTGGAGATGTTTTCTTGCACTAAATAAAGTACAGTTAAATACAATTATTTACTTTATTAACAACTTACAAGTATAAAACTACATCAATTTGCATGTGGAGCAGAGACTCTCTGGTTTTAAGTTCTACTCCATCCCGCGGGCATCTACAGTAATAAGAATTTGATGATTCGGACAAGAATACAGGAATAACTTACTGCTTTTGGTTCGTTCTTAGAAGAAAAAAACGGAAAATAAAATATACTGTCTCAAAATAGCTGCATCGATTAGTCGATAACATATAAGTGGAAAGCTATCTAGTTTAACCAGTACTTGGCGACGTGAGGGACCGTACCTCATCTGTACAAAGTTATCATAGCACCAGGCCGAGCTGAACTTCGAATTCTTCCATGAGTTGTACACTGCTAGCAGTGTGAGGTGATCACCTTCGGCCTGATTGAATTTGGCTTTCTTCTGGTCAGCCATATTTTGCTTGTCTTTTGGTCGGTAGAATACGTTTTGCACGGACAGCATTGAGACAATGGTCAGAATCTCGTCTGAACATGCCAAATGTACTGACATAATCAAAAGTTTACCCAGCTGCGGGCTCAGAGGGAACTCAGCCATTCTAGAATGGTAGAAGCATAAAAACAATAAGAACATATTGCCTATTGGACTCGATTAGTGTTTCAATAAAATAATTATAATAATACTTTTTAAAACCCAAATTTTACATACTGAATTAAAGTCAGACTTTATTTTCTGTACGCATTTATATATAATGAGCGAGGTTTTACCTATAATATAGCATGCAATTGAACGAAAAAGCACATAGCATAGCGTTTCATTTACCTTCGTCCAAGTCTCGTGAGCAAGCCTTCATCGTCTAAGGCTCCAAGCGAGTGAAGTTGTTCAAGCGCCATAATCAACGCCTCAGGTGGCGGGGCATCCATAAAGTCAAACGACAGGAGATCGTTGATGCCCATTGCCTTTAGTTGCAACACCGTAATGGCCAAATCCATTCGCTGAATTTCAGGTACTGGAGTGGTTAGCATTTCGTCCCGATAGGCGCGCTCCGTATAGAGTCGATAGCATTTGCCTGGTCCCGTGCGGCCTGCGCGGCCTGCCCGCTGTTTTGCTTGAGCTTGAGATATGGGCGTCACGACAAGCGAGTCCATACCAGTCTTCGGATTATAAACGTTCTGTTTAACAAAACCGGGGTCCACCACATAATAGATACCATCGATGGTTAGCGATGTCTCAGCAATATTTGTAGCGATAATGACTTTACGCGAGCCAGCAGGGGCAGGCTCGAAAATTCGAGTCTGCATTTCAGATGGCAGCGCCGAGTACACGGGCAGGATGATGAGTTCGGGGACCTGAGGGTTTATAGAAAAGAATCTAAGAAATGTTCTATAATAGGTACATTGAAAGTAGTGAAGGACAATGCCGTTCTTTATGTTAAAAGTGATGAGATAAGATATGAGTTTTGAACCTGCGTAGGCATACGAAATATCGGATGCTTGTTATGTCATCAAATTTGTTGTTATGTCGTCAACTTGTAGCCAGCTTATTTGAATTATACCAGTTTTTATTTTTCACTTGCTAGCTAAATTGTATATATAAGAATGCTTGGTTATGAACCAACAAGGTTGTAGCAAGATTTTCTTTACTGAAGAATTAAGAAACCTGAGGTCCAAGGGCCTTCATACGCTCATAAAGAATTTCGCAGGCTGTATCGATTTCTTCTTGACCAGTCAGGAATACAAGGATATCTCCGGGAGGTTCTGTCAGATGAATCTGCATCACTGTAATTAACGATGCATCCAGATAATCTGTTTCTGGCTCCTTTGTATACAACACCTATATATACTCAAAGACAGCAAACATATTAAAACAGCGAAAACTTTTAGCACTTTCTATATAAATTCGAACATATTGTATTTACATGAAAAAATCATTGTAATATGAACTAATGGATGCAAATTGCTCGTCCGCATGCTATGAAGAGAAATTAATACCAAACAGTGTTGTAGATTACCTACTCTATGATACGATTTAATTCCTGCATATACTATACGAAAGGTGTAAATAAATAAAGAAATATATTAATAATATTTCCGCTACCAAAATATTCTTTTTTATGCGAAGGGCCTACTGTATCGGTATTTATCATTTCGTCCAATTCATCCTTTTTTGCTTTCGTTCGAGCTGTCATGAATTACCTCGACAGGGAAGGTCCGTCCGGGGATGGTGAAAATAGGCGCCTCAAAGAAATACGACGAAAATTTCACAGCGTCTAGAGTGGCCGACGTGACAATCAGCTTCAGCTCAGGGCGTCTCTGTATCGCTCCTTTGAGTAAACCTATATAGAGAGTTAAGGATTGCTTACACAAGCTAATATTTCATCGTATATAGACTGCTTCTCCAATAGAGTTACGGATTTGCCTTACGTATTACAACTATATAAGAGAGTTTCGATATAGAAAAGAAACATCACATTTATAGCCTATTCTACTAATCGCTACAAAGAGCAAACAAAGTAAAAAATACCTCCGTGTGTCAGAAGAGGATTATCCAGAACTACTTAGCCAACTCACCAAACAGCACGTCCGTATGAATAGTCCGTTCATGAGCTTCGTCAAGCATAAGCAACGAATATTGGCTTAGATCGTTGTCGATGAGGCATTCACGCAATAACATACCATCTGTCATGTACTTCACTAAGGTTTCCGGTGAGGTACAGTCCTCAAAGCGGATCGTATAACCCACCTCTTGTCCGAGGCGGCAACCGAACTCTTCTGATACACGTTTTGCTACTGACATGGCAGCCACCTATTTGCAATATGAACAACGATGACAGGTAATTAATCCACATACGTTCAATATATGCGTGTGTAACATACGTGTACATAAAATTCTAAAATTTTCATTTGCAATTGTGCATTTGGTTTATTTACGAACTATTCGGTAAGGGTGTCAAAATGAATTTCCAATCACACCTTTTTCAGACGTAAAGAAGGATTCAATGCATGTTTTTATCTTTTGACCGTTTAAGTGATGACGTCGAAGCAAAAGGACCCATTTTCGCGCCTATTGTTGTGACTACCCATTAAAAAACTGCAGTTTTTTTTTGCCAAGAGTTTTTAAAAAACTATTGTACTAGAACAAACATTTTAAGGATGAACAGCCACAATAAGATAGCAGCCAGTATAAAATCCAGCTCAACTAGTATTGGGTATACTCACTCGACGTGGTTGGGTGCATCCAATTTTCCCGCGAGCAGTAAATCCCGCTTCGGCTAAATATTGCGTAATTTGGGTCGTCTTTCCCGAACCGGTTTCACCTGACACATAGACATGCAGTAAGTTGAATCGTTAACCAATTCCTAGACATCTAATACACAGGTACGCTTGTTGAAAGACGTGTGATGAGAAATACATCAACATATCGCCATTAAGACATCCCTCAGTCACTTCTAATAGACATGAATATACCTGGTAGGACAATTCGCAGCTCCTACTACCATAACATTTTACAAGGTTTTATGCTAAATATCCATGTTTTAGGCACACTATTTTTTACTGTTGGGCATAACTTGAACCTTGCTAGCTCTCTGACAAGATTCATCGATTTTCCCACCAAAGCGTACATATGTTTAGTTCACATACCAATAACAATAAGTATTTGGTTATCGGAGACGGCCTTAATGAGTTCATCCTTGAGTTTGTAGATTGGCAGTGACTGACGCTGTTCCAAAATACTCATGTTTGTTCGCTTTCCGAATGTGGCTTTACCTCCAGCAGTAACAGCTTTCTTCCATTCGGGAAGGTCCTGCGAACCGGCCGGGGCTGTCAAGGACAACATGATGTAAAAGAGAGATTTAAAAGCATCGTAATTACGATCACGTTACACGAGACACCTAACCAGCCTTTAGGATGAACTACACTTTAGGATTCGAATTCAACCATGAGTATGTTCAAGTAGCTTCGTATGTGACTGACCCGAAATTTGGCCACTTGAGTATTAATTAAGTAAAAACTAAATAGATGTCATCGACTTTAATTAATTCTAGAAAAACTACCATAAATCGCATGGTCGCTTTTGAAAATCTCAAGCCTGCCAATAATTTACCTGCTCTAGCAGCACTTGGAAGTGTTCTTTGACCACCCTCAATCTCAGGCATTGGGTCTATCCATTGTCGCTTAACGTTTTCAGGCGCAGCTTCCATTTCAGCTTCGCGGGCCTGTTGCTTTAGCTGGAGAATGCACAAGAGAAAAAGGCCGTCAACGAGATCTATGGAGTAGCAGTCATTCAATAATTTAATATACTCCTACAAAAAATAACCTAGTTGTTATTTATGTTTTCATTCCATTGACTACTTAATTGATGACTTCACAGTGGAAATTGGAGAAGAAAATATGAGTACCAATGTGAGTACAGGTTGCACTTTGTTTTCTTGTTTTAGTATAATGTTAGTACTTACCTCACGACGTTCTTTAGCCAAAGCCGTTTGCATCATGGCAGCTTGCGCCAGCGATCCATCGGGATTTTTCACAATGCGTACAGGATCGAGATCATGGAGCGATTGCCTCCCGTGTCCCGCCAAAAAAGCTGGCTCTTCTTCGACCAATTCGATCTCAATGTCCTCCCCATCGGAATCATCTTTCGGTAGCAAGCCCGTTACCTCATCGAAATCAGGCAATTGAGATTTATCGATGCAGTTTGCCGCTAGCATCTGTTGCAACTCCCAGCGTTCGGGCGATGAAATTCTACAGGGTATTAAATAACGTACCACAAGAGTTCGGTCATCGCTGCTCTCTTCAGAGACGTTTATGAATACGTTAAAACAAACCGGTTGAAAAATGTCTTAAACTTTGACTAATTAAAGGTATATAGCAACGACATTCACACCAATAGTTAACAAGTTGTATATCTACACCACGTTAGATTTATCCACCACATTGTACTGTTCAAATGTTACTTCGTCAACTGTCTACAATGAAGTCATTTTCAGCGTTGTTGAAATGAGTTCAACTAACTTGTTGAACTTCCGCTTGTTGTCGACATCCTGATCGACGTCCTCCAGACGTCCGAAGCCTTCGAAGCCCCGGCTACTTGGACCAGGACAGCTGCTGTCTGCATCCGCAGTATCCTCCACAACCCTAATTACCCGGTCGTCTACGGGGTTTAGATCTTCTCCGGTTGCTTGATCAACGTCTTTCATTGATAGCGCCGTTTTACTACCGGTCACTGACAGAACCTAAAATCGCACAAAGTAAAACCAGAATAGCAAGACAATTAGGCTGACTAAGTTGTTTGTGAAAGAAACTGCTCTATTCCAAAAGTTGCAAACAAGCCTTTTGCTTCACCAGGCAGAGTTAACTGCCACTCGCCAAGAGCAATATTAAAATAGACATTTGAACAAATAGGAACTAGTAGCTATATTTAATCGATTTTGCATTTGGTAGCATCTAATTTCTAATATCGACCTCGAAAGATTGTGACCAGGTAACCCACGGAAAATAGCTGCGTAAATTAAGCTTGCCTGCATTAGATGAAGTAATCATCTTATGATTGTGATATATCAGCTGCCGTATTTCGGCATTAAATGTTACGAAGCACACGATGATCTTACTGGAACATTCAATACCGTATTTGAAACGCTTTCTAACAGATAGCTGTAACCCATTTTGTAAAGCGGAATGGTTTAGTTTGGCAAGAAAAGCCCGTTTAAGGGTTGTACAGCTTTATCATATTTTAATCATTATTTTTCAACTTCTCGTTCTATACAACAAGGTTCTATACAAATGAACCTTAAATAATATGCAACTACGGTGCCTAAGAGCGATCTTCCTTCAAATTTTAGATACAATCTCTTTGAGAAGAAACTTCTATAAGCCCGTTTAATTTATTGATACAAAATGTACTAGATCAATCCTTACGGCAAGAAGAACTATATGTAGCCATAACAATAATTAAGATAAAAAACAAAGAAAATCATTATAGCATCTAGACGATATCAATACATTAGGAATATTTCGTAACGTTGATGTCTCGCACCTTAACTTTTACAGGCTGGCCTCGCTGTACGACTTCAGTAACCTCAGTAACTCGACCCTCCTTTCGGAGCTGCGAAATATGCACCAATCCTTCACACTTGCCCCGAACTCCATCTAGCGATACGAAACAGCCAAATTTCATTATAGACGCTACTTTTCCATTGTATATTTTATTTGGTACTGGTTTTTCATCCAACATAGGTCGCCTGTTTGGGGGTCCACTTCCTGATGGACGTTCCCTAGAATGCGACGATTCCCGTTTGTTCTCTCGAGATCGTCGACGTTCCCTAGACCGCTTTATTCGACGGTCTCTAGATCGCTCCCGAGAGCGTCCTCTCGAACGCCCCTTATCCCGAGAGCGGCTGCGATGCCGACGTATCTCTCGGGATGAATCATCTCTGGATCGCTTTTCATCGTGCTTCCGGTCAGACGATCGAGATCTGCCTCGTTTACGATCACGGGATTCATTCCGTGACCGAGATCGCTTTTTGCGCCCTTCCGACGGCCGAGATTTAGAACGGAACCTATAGTAAGAAGAAAACAGAATTAGTATTTTCAATTAGAGAAATTGACAAAAGTATTAATATTGATAATAGTATGTTCAATAGGAATAACGTACATGCTTTATATGAATATATTTTTTACAATATAAAACTGTGCTTACAAACGCTATTAGCTTGCATACGTACCCTTTCTGCTCGATTTTAATTTCTTCTGACGGCGCCAAGGCCTCGAGTTCGGCTAGGGCGTCTTGAGCGATTTTTAAATCGTTTGAATCGTTTTCCTCGAATGTTCGAGACCTAATATTATTTGGAATCGACAATCCTGGATATTTCTTGCGCTTGTCCTGCGAACGGCGTTTGCAATAGAAGAATAGGTTAGCCAGATCCAAATCAGCGTTTTTCAATTTATGCTGTGTATGTCTTAGAGCTTTCCGCTGTACACACACACGCTGAGCACAGGTAAGATGCCATGCTAGTGATTTTAGTATGCCAACCTTCTCGATCTATAGGAGAATTTGGACCTGAACAGTCCTTGTATTTTGTAACGCGCAAACACTCTAATGGTCTATTAGTCAGCATATATACCTCATCATCAAATACAGTTGCTACAGCTTCGAAGCCATCGTTTTTTGACGCTTCCTTCATTCGAGTAATTATACGATGAAGATTCTGTGTAAATGACTCGGGAAAATCGCCACCACCATTTTCACAGAGGACTCTACGGAAGTCCTTGTACCTGCGGTTCATAACATAATAGGAATCGAATTAAGGAGTTAAGGTGTGAAACATGTTATTGAATAGTCAAAATAGCATATATGTCAAGGAGAACCATTAGCTAAGTAACGTAAATGAGAAACGAAGTACTACATCGTGGGGGACAGAGAAAAGATTCGTGAACAGAATGAGCATCGATCCGCCCAATTTTACTGCGAGTTCATTAGCAAAAAACGTTGACGCTGCTGATGACTATTTATTTGGCACCCCACTCCAAAATGCCTATATTAATTAATTGCGCTGGAAAAAAGATTGCTATTTTTGGCCGCTATTTGTAATACAAACAGTTCACAACGTTAACCACCCACATACCGATCGACGAAAAGAGTATATTTGACTATAGTTTAAAGCTATGATTTCACGACTGAGGAACTTTCCACTCCGATTGAGGGTATTTCTCTTTTATTCATCCTAGTAATTGAGGCGACAAAACTGGAAAGTAGTTTAATTAAGATGTTTTGATATTTGGCAAATCCTAAGAGAACCGCTTGTCTCCTGTTGCATCATGCGATGGCGTAACATATACTGAGTATAATCCAAAGTCAATTTAGCATGAACTTTTGTTTCACTACAACCTACGACATTATAGTATAAGGCACGAACAAATAGCGCTCTTTGGCGCATAGACCAACACAGCTGGATCAACAACAATTTGCGAAATCGCCGAAGGATAAATAATTAGTTCAACTTTCATAGACTTACCCTTCGTGTTTTTCTGCCAAGTGAATGATGAACTCTGCCAGATCTTTATCGGCTAACCCCAGATGATTGTCTAATTCCGTGCAAATTTTTGACACGAGGGAAAGATGCTCGAGCTTTCTAAGTTCTTCCATTCTTTTAAACACGCTACAGTAACTGTCACCCTATGAACTGATATATAAAAATATATACAGTATAAGAAAATTATTTCATAATGGGAAACATTTTTATGTGGTTGCCGCTTGTCTTCACTGTTCACAAAATGCGCACACTTAGATTACGCCTACACCATCCAGACTAGCCTGACTGTTTTTTCATCCTTTTTGTGACCCTACAGTCAACCCAGAATTTAGTCCACTAAATAAATTAGCTTGTTGTCTATCGATGTCCAAGCACAGCGGTCCTTTAATTGTCGTTGTGAAATGAAACCCCGATAGTGAACAAGTTCGAATGTATATCTAACAAATTGGTAGAATTTGTAGCAATAGCGACTCATCGAAGTTGGTGTGTTTGTAAATCCAAACACGAAACCACTTGAGCCTGTAATTGTTGTTGGGCCTGTGTATGTTTGGAAAACTGCTGCGGTAAAGGCGCCAAAATTTGAATCCCTTAAGAATATTCGACAGCTGTACTAAAAATTAGACATTTCAAAATAGTGAAAAAGCGTCCCCCACGGTTTCTACCACTGACTTCCTTAAAATGTTTAGTATGACTGGGGCCTGTAGGTGCTCGAGGGTTGTGACTGCGTTGGAAGAGCCTGATTTTGACAACTGCCGACAGCAATACTAATTTGAACAATGTGGAAAGTGACTCAATTCCCACTTTCGTCTGAATATGGCTATATCAAAACTGATCAGGTGTTTCTTGGTTGGAAACAGATTCTTGCATACTGCAATGGCTCACTGAAAGACCTCGTGTCAGGTGCGACAAGCTGTTGCCAAAGAAGTTTCACATCAAGTGCGCGTTCGAGTTGTACCCTGAGCTTTTACACTGGCATGCTTTTCATTGTGGTCTTCTCTTCTTAAAAAAGAACATAAATCTGGCTTGTGCACTAGGACGTCTCTTTTATTTAAAATAGAGAAAGGGCACACCAAGTACATTGTCCTAAGAGAGTTTAACTCCGGAGTACTTCTTACATCAGTTCTTTCAGAAATTCCTTGTGGCCCGTATGTTGTTGATTATTTCTCATGTTATGTTTGTTTCCAGGCATCGAAATATTCAAGGGATCGCTTGATGACTGCAGTTTGTCGAGGGATTACTGTGCTTTCGTGGAGCTTGCACGATGTCGAATAATTGGGTTATATGACAAATCCGTTGTTGATGTCCCCATTAGTAACGTCCAACAGGTGAATTTAATATACATTAATATAAACTAGAAATATATATATATATATAATAAGACATAACAATATGTTATGTCTTTTCAATTCCATAGAATCTCTGTCGTACTATGTTCACCTGCATCGATCGCCCATTTGGATTGATGCGAAAAATAATCTGCTGTACCCATATTTTGTTTTCTATTTAACATACAGTTTTTACAGCAAAATCCTTGCTCTTTGAAGTCATTGTCTGGAAATTCTTCATACTCTGCTTACCAGTCTTAATGTCTTTCTACACCCTGGCAGGTCCTTCTTATTTATATCTTATGTGCTTGTTCGATTTATGAGAACCCTTTAGGTTTCGATGTTGGAACGCGATCGTGTCGCTCTGCGAACTCAGACTGATGTCGCAATCTACGATCTAAAGGCCAAGTCTATGATTAAGTCGTGGCCTTTACGTTGTTCCCAAATTTCAGCTGGATTCGACCACCTGCTAGCACTAACCAGCGACGGAGCTGTATACTGCTGGGGAGATGGTTTTCGAGGTCAACAGGGATCGGGTGAATTGGTCTCATCGGAAGACCTTGTTCCTGTAGAGGCGCTTGAGGAGGTGAACATTGTCGAAGTTGCTGCTGGGGGTTGGCATTGTTCCGCCCTTTCACAGCGCGGTTTTATGTACCAGTGGGGATGGAATCAGCATAACCAGATAGACGGGCCTTTAGAAAAAGACCACCGTTCAATACGAAGCGGCGGAAAGCAAACTGTCATTGCGTCTCCTACGCTCCAGAACACAGGTGATCAGCGAGTCATCGCTGTGGCATGCGGAAGTCGGCATTCAGTAGCACTGGATAAATGTGGACGCATTCTAACCTGGGGGTGGAACGAGTATGGCCAATGTGACTTAAACAACCTTCCGTTACAAAAAGCATCCACAGAAAAAAATATTTCAACAGACAATGACAAGACGTCTAGCTTCAGCGATGACGGGACAAATGTTGGTGTCTGCGGAGATCAAAGTCGTATGGAAAGGCGACGTGAAACTAAGTTTGTATGCAACAATGATATAGAAAGGAACGAAAATGTTCGCAAAGCCAAGCGCATCCGGGCCGCATTCTGGACAACGGCCGTTCAGTACTAAGAATTGCAATAAAACTAGTAATGGAGGATATAGCATATTGAGTGCAATAATTTGGGTGCAGATATGCATCGTAATAATGAACATATTCGTTGAAACTTCTGTAAACGCAAGACTCAGTACTTACCCTTTTTCTTAACCTAACCAGATTCCGATATTCGCATAACCTGTGAGGCATGACATGTTAATAATTGTAAATAACGTTTTTGTTTCACGATACGATTAGGGGACAATTATTTAAAATGAATGAAGACGATTGTTCATTGATGATTACTCAGGATCTTTAGCAGCTGTGAACTATTGTCTGCGGCATCTAATTGTTGCTATATCAATTTTTCCATAGAAAGTTGAAGATAAAATAAAAAAATTCAATTTCACAGTTACTTTTTTCATACGAAAAAGGTGCAATGCCTTTAGGCGTCCTCCAAATAGAAAATCTGGAAAAGTTTTATTTTCTATTTGGAGTTTTGATTACAAGCGCTCTCCGCTTTGTAAAGCTTGGACTATTGGTCTGCCTTACTACCCACTAAGCCTCGTAAACTAAATAGGCTTTTTGTACAAGGTTAGCGAAAAATTATGTGCCTATGATTATACAAACTTCACACTTTATCACCAAGTCTTGGTATATATTCAATATTATTTCAAACAACATGGTATCTAAACTATTTGAAGGCTTCTTTATATTACTGGAGGAGCGCATTGTATTCTTACAGTTGACTCTCACGTGTGAATTTTTAAATAAACGCGTGGTTTTTATTATTCTGAAGATCCAAGTTACTGATCTTAAAACTTCACTATTACGACAAGGTATTACATAGTGTGCTATAAAAGCTAGCATCCTTGTTAATAAATGCGGACCTTATCTATCATACTTACTACGGAAACATTAAACATTGCTTATAATAAGAACTTTCATGGCCATGTTTAGAAAGCGAAAGCTGATGCCACGCATTAGCCTAAATTTTATGTTGAAGAAGTACTTTTGCAAACGAATTTGGCCACGTTTTTTTTCTTTTGAGATACCATAAATTTATTCAGCAGGACCAATTTAGATTATAGAATCAGGCGCAACAAATTGTCCGGAAGTGAGCTCCTCAATAGAATACTTTAGTAAAATCATTTTAAAATTCATTTAAGAGGCACCACTTGTGTTAAACCAGCATTGTAGCGATGCTGCCTTTGCGTCAAAGGATCTGTAATTAACTTTTTAGAAAACGAGACAAACAGTGAGGTAAGACCCGTGACATACGATATTACAATAACTAAGAATATTAGCTACTTCGTAGTACAGAGTGTAAAATATTGTAATAATATCTTTAAGTATGTCAAAAACCAATTTTTAACTTGTTTAACTTTACCAAGATATGCTAACGTTTAATCAGTGCCGCACATTTTATGCCTATAACATTTTACATAAATTCTTATCAATGCGAGGGGAATTATGCATAATGGCATTGTTAAGGAATCAATCCGGATCAAAAATATTAAAAGACACAGTTTATTTCAGCAACCCGGCGTGATTATAGAGTCTCTATACTTTACCGTGTAGGCAACTTTTGACATTTTCCAAGTCAATTCACCGACGCTTTTAACTTCTAAGTCACATACTTGACAAAAACTTTCGCCGTCGATTCTTTTATTTTTGGATGCCCGAATTACATATCCGACTTTCGTGCGCGCTACAGCGCACGCTTCCGTATGCGCGCTTCTCTAAAGAAGGATCGAACTTAGGCCATCAGGGCACATCTTTTCGTGCACAAAAAACACGGGATTCTTTATCGTTCATTTTTACTTGGCAGACTTATAGTTCACGACGTCGGATCGTATCTCATCTATGAGGATGACGTAATAAACCACTTAGATATTGATCACCCGTGATAGCTTCTGTATTCTGTTGAGTAAAACGTCGCCGTGCTTAATGGTCGCCTGATACTGGTAATTCTTGCTATCAGGTCGATTGGTCTCGACGATACCGTTAACTTTGTCTATTTTACAATGGAGACGGCCTGCGGCAATAAATCGAGCCAACTCTCTGAAACATCAAAAAAGGAATAGAGAAACAATTAGAATCAAAGCGGATGCGATGAAAAAAATTTGTGACTCCAAATAATCAATAATATTTAAGCACTTTCAAAGATTAAGATTTTAAAGATTTTTTTTTGCTCTCAAGACTCTTGGAAAAAAAGCCCCGAAAGTGCACACTGAGATTCGTGGACTCGTTTTTGGCTGACTACAGTCCATTATGGATCGACCCATTTGCGACGTAAAGACGTCAAAATACAAAAGGTTAAAAACCAAGTAAAATCGTAGAGGGGAAAGAACGGCAGACTACGAGTGGTAACTAGAACGAAAAAGGCCATATTTTTATATCCGTATGTAATAAACAATCTTCCTAACAACTGATCACAATACAACACGTACACGTAATGACAAACATTACTACTGTCCTCTAGAAACTTTTCATCGAATAATCATTCTATTTGGTTATCTACCTTTTGGGTTAAAGGCAAAACGTAAGTAATATGCACTGCTCTCCCTACAGATACTTACTGATCAACAAAATTCACAGATACACCGAACGCTTGTGCCATGTATTGTAATGTCAAGGATCGATAGCTTTCAAGCAGTTGGGTATATGCAAGGATGCGCATTTCACGTGCGTAGAATCTGTAGTGAGCACTTAGAACGCGGTCACGTTTCATCATTCCTTCAACCATCGCTATACACAGAGATTAATCGAGATCAGGAAAATCAGAGTAAATTACTTTGGCGTATGCGACTTTGTTGTACTATAAACACACAGAAAAATTGATGAAATGCCTCTATCTTAGTGACTTTTCACTACTCTAATAATTAAATTCGGTTATCGATAGCTCTATATAGTATATCTATGTTGTATTACCAGCACGAATACAGGTAGGACCCCCTTTTTTTTTATTTCTGGTTGTAATTACAGCAGCAGCGGTGTATTAGAAACATTTACCAAGTCTACGGAAGAAGGTTGCATATTGACATTGATACAGCGAGAAGAGATACTCTTTGATGTCAGGCAGCCCATGTAAAACTTCCAGAATTTCTGACCCTCGAATGACTTTTTCCCGAAGCTGAGTCCGACCGAGTGCTAGTATCGTTGAAAGTACTGTGTACGTGACGAACTGCTTGTAATCCATGAGTTCGTAGCAGGTGAACGTCGACACGGTGTCTAAGAAAAGGCTAGCCGCTGTCTTGAAATCCCGGATCGCTAACGAGTAGAATGCCTGGTACACCTGTAAATATGGATCACAATTAATATGGCTAAAACTCGATCCAATTCTTGATTGCCATCAACAAAACGAAAACCACATTTAGGCCTATTTTATATCATTCCAAGGTGAAAGTAATGGGTCAGTGTTGATGTAGTAGAATAAATTTTCTGCTCATTAGTATTTGGAGGATTATCAATTTTCGACACCGGCAATTCGTTTTGCATTCTACTGTATATGATTATGTGTATTTGAACAGAACAAAACGCCCAAAAAAATCAGTATTGGAGTCGAACGAAGTCGAACAAAGTCAATGTGATCACGCAGACAAATTTTGCTTACTTTGAGTCTGTTTCGGCGATCCCAGTCGCCACCTTCCTCGATGAGGGCTTTGGCCTTGTCAATATTCCGTGTAACAAGATCGTGGTCCAAATAGAAAAGGCCAACACGGATCTGGTGGAATAGGAGGTCCAATTTATGACCAACGGAGACAGATTTCTCGAAGGTTTTGCGGAATTGTGTTAGCGTTGCCTCCTTGTCACCTGCCAACACGTGCGAAAGGATAATATCGAGAACGTCGAGTTCGACAATATTGAAAGAAATAAAGACACACTAAGTCACAAATTGAATAAACGCTCGAGCTGAAAATTATAATAAAAAAGCTATAGTGACGTAAGAGCACTACCTAGTAAGAATTAGACGAAGAATTGTTCCAGCCTCGCTGTTTAAGCATAGAAAGAGAAATAATATACCAAAATATTTAGCCCTTTTAATAGGTCAACGCTAAACTTGGAATTCACCAATAATTACTATATATGTAAATCGAACGAATATTAATAAATAAGGAGGTATTTACCAATTCGTGAAAGGTATTCAGCCTTTCGCAGATTTGCCTCACGGACTTCCATTTCACCAAGGTTCTTCTCCGCATCAGCTATGGCTCCGTCCAATTTTTCCAATTGGGCCTTGTTAGCCTGCTTTAATTTATCCATCAGCTTGTTTTCTACAGGCCAGCCTAGGTCGCGGCAACACTGCTCGTAGAACGGCGCCATGTCTAATATAATGAGAGGTAAACAAACAATATATACAAGTATTGTTGTAGTATTAATCATTATAAATGTTTTAAAAAGAACATTTCTGTTAAACGTAAACACTAAATATTAGAGGAGCGTAAATGACTGATAGTTCGTAAACGACTAAAAATACTTTTACTTAAAACACGAAAAGGCCCAGTTGTGAAAAAACTAAATTGTTCCTTTGTCTTGTTTACGATCATAATCTGTTATATTGCCGTAGCTTTTTCTCGTTTGAATATATGCACATATCTATTTCGATGTTAACTTTTTTTTTATTGACATTTACACTTGCTGTCGAAAGGCAATGCAAGATATCCACGTTCGGTAACCAAATTGTATCTTTGAATAACTAAAACAACATTAACACGGCATACCTAATTAATTTTCCAAAATTTTTAATCACTGTGCTCGCCATCGAAACTTTTGGAGCAGTACAATTAAATTTGAAACGAGAAATACAACATTCTTATACAAGCTTACGGTTGACAGCTACTTTATGTATCCACTAGCACTAGTTTCGATCGAGAAAAAAAAACTAAAACCAGCCTGAATAAACCACTATATGCAAAACAATTCACTCACAATGAAATCAGGAGGAGCTTATCAATAAGTTCAGTCAGACGTGTTATGTTACTCAGATCATTATTTTTATTGTGTCTGCCATTATTATTTCATATGAAGTCCAAGCACTGACGGCGTAATACGAAATAACCATGGTGGGAAAAGTTTTGGGTAAGTCTTACCGTCTTTGTTGATGGCGTCGAGTAGATCCTGTTTGAGTTTCTGATTCGCCGGTTCGTGATATTGCAGACTGTATTTCCATTGTGCTAAGTCCAAGTTAGGGTTCTTTTCTAACGACTCATCTTGAAGATTCTCAGCCGGCATCGTAGCTTCTCTCTTGAGATGCTCGTACGAGAGCGGTCAGCCAACTGAAGTAAATCGTCTTTGATCCGTAGTAGCAGATCGTTAAATCGCACAGAATAACACTCGCACCTGTACACGCCGAACACACGACTTTGTCCGCTAATCAAGCCACTCGCATAAGATCCCCAGTCGCTTTTTAAGCCAGCCGGTTGTATTGTATATGGGGATTCGACGGGTATTTTACACTATCATATCGACAATTCATCGATTGGTTGATAGTCGACGTGAGTTGCTAGATCGGACCAAAACAATGCTGCAGACGAGTGCGCAAAACTTGGCATATGCACACGTCGTCTGCATTCGTTAACAGAAATCTTTTCTGCTAGAAAAAATAAATGCTGTCTGCACTCTTTTAAAGAAAACTAGGATCACAGGTCACAGTGGAGCGCCAAGCCGGCTTGTGCTATTAGTATCAACACGTTCGGTGGTGCCGCGCAGTTTCAGTAATTAGAGTAATAACAAAACTTGAAGAGGGACGACAAACGGGCGAAGTATGCACTGAAAAAAGTTGTCGTTTCGTTAAGCGCTTCGTCACTGTGAAAGACAGAATAAAGTAATAATTTTCGTAGGAAGAGATCGTCAAACAGGCGGAAGAAGTCAGCAAGCAATTCTAGGTAAGTTAAACAAATTCTATTTGGTTCTGTGTTCGGCTGCAACGACTAAAGTGAGCTTTTTACTAACGAATACAGGCAAACGGTGTGGCAAATGGAATCAGGGTGTCTTTACACGCTGATTTGTGTGTCGCAATTCATCGACTTGTTGATTGTGTTCGGATATCTTAAAGTTAAGAAAGGGTTATAATCACATGTGTTTAGCTTAATGTATATAGGTTTCGCATGAAGTCTCCAGTTTAGTATTTGTTATGCACATAAATGCTAGTTGCATGATTATCTGTGAAATTAGCTACACCGCTCTTGTGGTATTGGAAAATCGAATGAATATGACTCAAACGAACATATTTGATTGGCAAGAAAGTACTTGTATTTTCAAAAAAAAAAAAAGGGAAAATATTTTTTACGCACGCGTAGACGGTTAGGAGGCTGTTTCCAGTTCCGTTTCAAAGGTTTCGCCTGCTATGCTGGACTCCAGGCAAATGTAAAATCCCCCCTAACGGATGGTTTAATCCATTCATGATGCTAACCATCATGGCTAAAGCTATGGTCTAGTAAAGAAATCGTTGTGTAACCTTACATGGAGCGATTGACCAGAAACTTCTGCCGCGCAGGTTTTGGACACTGTTTACCCCGCTTCCTATCCTTAACCTTCATAATTCTTATCATGCGCTCAAGAAGAAACCTTGAACTTGAGTTTTTTTTCGTTCACTGGTATCCTTCTGACCCTCTGTTTGTTTTTGGCTGAACTCGCTACCTTGGCAGTCTAGTGTTTTCTGCGACGAAACCATGAAGACGAAGAAGCTTTATATTCAACATTGCACTTTCTATTATTTACACGCAGGAAAAAGTACCGTGGAGACAATAAGACTTAATCGTGAAATAGAAAGGGAGGATGCCGTATTGCAACCAATTTGTCAAAACTGATTTCTACTCTTCAGAGCCGGAGATTTCGATTCAAGCGATAAGGCACACTCGGGGCGAGCACTGAAAGCGATCGATATCTAATAGCAGCGTTTACGCAATGCGACTTCAGAATAGTCAGCTAAAGAATTTTCTGTGAAGTTGGGGGTTAGCCCAAGCACTGTTTCAGATCGTCAGCATGCATTAAAGATTGGCTCCAAGAACAAAGGGTGGGTTTCCACAGGAACCCAATAGAGATACATTTAACAATCCACTTATAGCATCTTTACATATACTTCCTCATGCATGCACATATCGTTGTTTGCTTCCTAGAAACCAGCAGCATTATCATAAGTATATGGAAAATTGGATAGTTCTTTTATGTTATTAATCTAATATTATAACAATCTACAGCTGACAATATGTTGAGGAAGGCTATTTTTGTTGAGGAAGAATATTTTTATTCCCCAAAGTGAAGCTCTAGAACAATGGGCTTTATCAGCTAATCCAACGTCGATGAAAATCTTTTAGGTGCGTGTTGATTTGCCGGTTTATTTTAAATATCATTATTTACTTATATATAGAGACTTCGGTGACTTCAGAGTATCAGTTGTATGAAACACTTGCGCTTACCAAAGAAGTGGTGTTTTCATTTAGTGAAACTTAGGTAGTCAGCAACATCACTGAAGTGCGATCTTTCTTAGCGTTGCTATTTAAATCAGGCGTTATACACATGTAATGAATGCAATATACGTACATGTTCAGGGTGTTTCTTTATGTGTTTTTTAATTATCTTGCCTGCTTTTCTACGCCACATTTTTCTATTTGTTTTTTCTGTCTTCTCTCCTGTTTCTGCACAAGCCTTAATAATGACCGATAACTCTAACAAGCAACTCTACAGTGTCAACTTTATAAAATATAGAATCAAAATAGATTATCCACTATTGTAATGATGTCAACTTTTTTTTTTTTGAATTGATATTATAATCATGGTTATTCCGCCATTTTCCATCAAATAGGCTAGCTACATTCAAGATTTGATACTATAAAACGACAATTTCGAGTAACTGCACGGCTTAAATATTTAATTAAGTTTCCTCCATAATTTTTTTGCCAGTAGTCAGACGCTTCATATTCATTGGTTAACAGTACAACGTCACATAATATCGTATTGTATATCTAAATGATAAGTACACTCAGTATGCTTTCTAGAAATATTTGAACGTCGTTTCCCCAGATAGACATTCTCCAAAGCGTGTTTGATAGGTTAATGTAAATTTAGTCAACAGTGATGATGCAGAATATGCCTAGACTTGAAATATTCAAGCATATGTATATATTATTACTGACCTAAATAATCAAACGTGTCCTCTCTCTGAGGCACTTTACTCAGAAACGCTTTCCGAATGCTTAGTGGTTTATGCCTGACAGACTCATTTTTACTGGCACCTACCCCGTTTAACGTTAGCCGCTAACGTGCCACAATCCTGCACTCTTGTATCGTTCCACCTGATGCTGTCCTGGTCCTGCTTGCATCCCTCTCGCAGAATAAATGGCATCGTCTACAGCGGCATTGGTGGTTGCCTCAACTGACGAGGAGCCCGCGGCTCCCTGTGGAAGCTGTGGGGTGCGGCTTGGACTTCTCACCCCACGTCTCGCTTGTCGGGCTGACTCATGTCGGGGCGTAGTTATCTGTATTCAGTGCTTCGCCCGTGGCAGCGAATTCGGCCAACATCGAAATTACCACCCATACGCCGTTTTTGACGCCCAGTTACCACTGCTGAGCTGGGACTGGAGCGGTGCCGACGAGGTTCGCTTGCTGGAGGCGATCGAAACTTGCGGCCTGGGCAATTGGTCAGACGTGGCGAAGATTGTCGGTGGTGGTAAAACCGCAAAAGACTGTCGGGCTCACTACGCAAGGTACTACATATATGGAAATTATCTAACTGCTACAATCGCATGCAACTTGAAGACGAATCGAGTCTTTAAATTAGACGAGATTAATACAGGAGAGAATGTTGCTGACAGCTACTTAGGTACATCAAGTGTGACCTATACGAGTACAATTGGCAGAGCACCCCGACCAGAACTCGGCAGCGTTGGACAGTCAGAAGATTTCGCTGGCTATTTTCCGGCTCGCGGTGACTTCTTCGACGAAATTGATCCACAAGCGGAAGCGTTGTTGGCGTCTGTATCATTCAGGGCCGATGACAGTAAGGGTGAGGGGTTGGACGATATCGATCACGAAGCTCAGATGGCGCTGGTTGAAGGGTACCGGCGCCGAATCATTGCAAGAGAGCGTGTTAAGGATGTTGTCGCTCAGCATGGCCTCTTAAGCAGAGCCCAAAACACTGAATGGGAGTCAAGGTATTTTAGAGATCTTGGTGAGATCACGGTTCGTTCACTGCTCCCCATGGTAAATATTCTATCGCCTGATGACATGCTCGCATTTTTTGAATCACTAGCTCTGGCCGAACAGCTGAAGCGACGTGTCTGTAGGCTTCACGATGCCCGTTCAAATGGCCTCAAGACCCAGCGTGAAATCACCCAATTTGAGCGATTGAATCAGTTACGTCAACGCAGCTATACGAAGCCTTCGCAATGCAAAGAAGTCCTACGTAGCAGCAAGGACGCAAACAGCCTGCGGAGACTTTTACTACGGCGGCAGCGTGATACCGCTGTTGAGGCCAGTGCCAGCATGATTGGTATGGGGAAAACTAATCGGCGCCCCAAGAAGCCACCTCCCAGTCCTCTAACGATTGAACATCTGCAAGGATTCTTCAAGCTGAGTCAGGCTGAAAGGGAATTTTGCTCGAATTCAAGGCTGTTTCCATCGACTTATCTCGGGCTCAAATCTCAGTTGGTTTCTGAATGCCAGCGAAACGATGGGCTGCGTTTGTCTCGAGCTCGAACTTTGTGCAACATCGACGTGAATAAAACGAAAAGATTATATCATTTCCTGCTTTCCCAAGAACTTATACACGAATAGGATATTAATGCCTTTGCTAATAGTACTTGTTGTCATGTAACAAACAAGAATGCCAATGTCAATTTGTTTTGCTATATGTCTTACATATGTATATATATATATATATATATATTACTGTATAAATAAACATTGGTATTGCAAATTATATTGGAGGGCGGCATTTATGTGAAGGAGCCAAATATTTGTCAGCATGTCCGGTATTAAACGTAAGGTTTGTGTCCTGTGAAATCTTCAAGTGTGGAAAAAGACCAAATCTATGTCGGCAGTTTTGATGCCATACGGATCAGCTGAAAAGGTCAGCTTGTCGCACTGCACCTAAGTAGCAAAGCTAGGGTAGGAAATAGAATACGAGTTTATATAGCAAAACGGAAAGTTGGTTAAATGTAAAGAAAATATGGTACAAACAAGAACTATTCAATGCCCGACATTTCTATACGCGCCTTGGGGGCTAAATGGGACGTGGAGATAATTGTCATTGGCTGGATTGTTGGCAAAGACTTTAAATACCAGCTTGACACCATTATGACAGTTTTTTAACAGCTCAGGGGCTATCGATACATGTAAATAGTATGTAAGCACATAAGATTACACGCTCGCAGAACTTTTCACTTTTCTTTCAGTGTAGAGATTAATAAGAAGAAGTTTAATAAAATGGTCATTATTTATTAACAAACAGGAATGTGTTTTAAATTTTTATTGAGGTTTTGACACAACTATTTTACATTCAGCTCATTAAAGGCATTCATAAAAGTATACGGTAGATATTTACTTTTATGAATAAGTAGGCCGAATATGTCATTTCGGGTTAGAGTACATCGTTACTGCTTTATAAGAGAGGTTTGTTAGGCATCTACTAAGCAGACCTTAAACGACCTATTAAGGATCCATTATGACATTCCTCTACTTTGTATCTAAAATTTTGTAAAATCTATGTGGTACAACTGAGAACGAATTGCTTGCTTTTTCGTACGAATTCAACTCCGTTTAATTATTTGGAAAGCAATTTTAAAAAAGATAATATCGTTTTCAATAAATGATGTTTGAGGCGTTTATTTATTAAACATATATATGTAGAAGTGTTATAAAAAATCCATGAAATAGCCCGAGTAATTGCTAGCATTTCCGTTTCACAGTTGTTATTATCTAATTTAAAAATACCCATATTTTTATAGCTACAAGATATAGGAAATTAACCGTCACATATTCTGCACTCAAGTTTTACTATTGGGAAAGAAATACCTCATACTCGAAGAACTGTGCATGTTTGATATTTTCGGTTCCTGATATTTTGGGATAGGTAGAAGCATTCATGAAATTCTGTACTCGTTTAATACGACATCAAAGCGCATGAATGTATGCCGATTAGTCATACAGATGTTGGGTCGACAGATTATGTGTCTTTATAAAAAATAGTCTACATCTTTGCATATAAGAGCCCGTACCTCAATGTAGAACTCAGTGCCTAGTATCTAAATTGGTGTTCTGCTTTTTACAATCGATCTTTAGTGCCTTAAATCAGTGTCGGTTTTCGAGATGGTTGCCGGCCCATTCCGGCAGCACGAAATAGACCTTGCCGCTAAGTGCCTCTAAGTTCAATATGCAAAGACATTATCACTGCCTTCTCACTGAGAGATAAAGGTTTTAATAAAGCTTACAAGAATGGTGCTCCTAGCAATATTGCACATAGAGTAATTTAAATATTATAGATGAGCAATCTTTGTTATTGTTTGTATAGTTTGATATATACCCTTCCAATTATCTCTCCTTTTACATTGTACTTAAATGTTGGTTATCAGCTACTTAGTACCTATCGTGTGTTGCTGTTATTTTTGAGAATTTCTCCTAATAGCTGAAAGCCTTAGCGAGTACATCTTGTCCGCATTTAAATTCAGTTTTCTTATATATTGTCTTATATATGCGCACTTTTGTGATTCGTTTCTTTAGCATGGGTCGTCCTCGAAAAAAGGAGCCGAAAGGTGGTGGAGAAAAGCCATTAGTTGAAGCTAATACCCGCCAATTGAAAGCCAACGCGGCTAACATTAGAAAGCGAACTGGTCGTTCCAGAGCAGCGGCGTCAGCCGCCGCTGCCTCAGAACTTTCCAACCATTCAGAAGAGATTAAAACTGAGCCGAAGTTTAGTGCCGCCGCGTCTCATGGAGGTGTCCGCGTCATTATTGAACACTGGTGCGTTGCATACATTTGTTTTGTTACTCACTATTTTCCGTGTTTCAATTTTCTGCACCTAGTTACACATATAGTTTTTGTTGACGGTGAGATTGGATCTACTAACCCTTGACCTTTCAACCGGAGATTTAGCTATTTAAACTATAAGAAGAGAACTCTGATGATACACACAATGATACTGGACTGCTCAGCAGGAAATTGTAAGCTTTATCCATTGCTTCGCCTCTCTAATTTTTCCCGCGCTGATGACCGACTGCTATACGCGATCGGACAGTTTTTTTTTCTGCAGCGCTAGGCCGTTACTATCGAAATGGTGAAGAAGAAATGACATTTTTTTGCCGATGCCAAAGAGAGAGAGAGAAGTAAGCCAAGCCAGTAAATTGACTCCGCAGACCTCTTCAAACCTGAAAAGTTTAATGAATTCCGTTTTCTAAGAAGAAGATACCATAAGCATAACAAGTCACTTCCCAGTTGTGTTCTTGGCTATAGAGTCATCATTGTATACACCACACCTAGCCAGATTTTGACTTCTTACTGCCAACGGTATGCAACACTCAACCGTCAGCAAACAAAGAACAAGTAAAGCAAGGAAGAAAACACCGTTAGTTTTTGAATAACTCAATATATTGTATTTGAAGCGCGAACGATTCAACAGAGCTGCATGAGACTATATGAGTTACTGGCGTAATTAAAGAAGGTATTATCTAGAGTGTTTTGCCACAAGGCATGAAGTCTAATAATGCCGCCCAAACAAAAGCTTTTATATGTGAATGTAGCTGCGGGAAAGATCTAATCAGATGGCCTTAAACATTCTCCTTCAGTTAAAATATCCCTACCTGCTAATCATGGCCGCAGACTTTAACATTTCATTGATTAGTTTCAAAATGTCATTTATCGATATGTTATTTTCGAATTGTACGATGCATCATTTTGTTTCGTTTAGGATTTGTACAAATCGGTATCGGTTGTGATGCATCAATGTTATCGAGCATCCTTTAATATGTTTCTTTATATTACTAGCCATTTCTTTTTTTCTTGGCTTCTATTCTAGTCGTTCCTGACAGGTCTACAGGCGCCACGCCATGGCGCTCAAGGAAGCCTTGATTGCGGCGTTTCCCAACGAGTTATCGGAAGAGAGCTTTACGATCAACGCTGAGAAGCCACGCACGAAAAGTTTCGAGTTTACTCTTGTTTGTGCTGACGGATCTGAAGAGGTTGTGTGGAGTGGCCTTAAACTTGGCCCGCCCCGATCTTTGAAGTTCCCGAGCAAGGAACAGATTGTGGAGATATTCACAAATAAGATTGGAAAGTAGGCTGGATATTTAGCTGATTGGTATGTTTTAGGGCTCTGTGAATGGATTTCCATTAGCAAGCATCAACTCTTCTTAATCCTTTTCATTTGTAATTTTCTTTTTTAGCTAGAAATACTGCGTGTGATATGGCTTCACTTGATTTACTGATATTTTAGTTAGGCTAACTAATACTAGCGCATTACGTGGAAACAGATTCGTCTTAGCCATTAGTGCCCTTGGACAAAGTGGTAGGCAGAATATTTTCCAGCCGGGCATAGAAATAGGACCGTGCAGGCTTCGTCACGTTTAAAAAATTTGAAGCATTTTTATGCAAAAATAACGTGTCTCATAAGCGTTCACGGTTATATTATTCATTATAAATAGTATTATTCAACTCACATGACTAATTCCTGCTCGTATAAACATGGCGGTATTGCATAGCGCAAGCTGACCTCAGTTTATATAAAGTACAGCGTCCTTATGAAATATCTCATTCAACAGCACGAGATCTCTTCCCGCTTTGGTCGTAATTTGATTTCTAGAATAATTCAACTTAACTAAAATACATAAACACACAATAGCGTATATTTTTATTCCATTTGGTATTCTTTAGATTGGATATTGACACGTAAATATGTCGAAAAGAGAAACAAGAGGTAATGTTTCGTAATGCATTTACGGGCTCAAAAATATTTTTTTTACTATAGTATCAAGTGACCACATATAACACCTTTAAAATGTAATGATGGTCGTGGTCCTCTTATTTAATTATTAATATTAATTATATAGGTGTCATCGTGCTGCGAGCGAGTTCCCTTTGGAGTAGGCATGAAGGACGTTGGCCGTACGATTTTCAGTGAAGGAAAATCTCTCAGCGAACCGATCAGAAGGAACTTTTTCCAAAAGTCGAAGCGGTTTATGACGAGACTGAGGTAAACCTGTCATAAAGGGCCTCAGTCTTTGATGACCCCCCGCAACGATCAGCGGACTTAGATTCCGTCAAAAACCTTGCCACCCTTCATGTTAGCTAGCACCCTAAAAGCAAACATTTACTGATAAGATACACACTACATTCTTTTCTTAACCGCTATATATCACATTCACCATGCAGCTTTACGAAAAGATGACAGCTATTCACTGAGCTTTGATTATAAGCCATCACACAAACGACGTATCAACCCTGCCCCTAAGATAAAGCAATGTCGGCCTAAATAGAATCACCTAGATATACCAGCGATCGAGTATCGAATCATAGCTACTAATGAACGATCCCCCTACTAGATTATTCGCCTATGTTATTTCGTTTTAATGTTTTGTAAAACAATTTGAAAAATATGCATAATAAATGAAAGCTTTTGTTTCTTTGCGCGACACGTCCAGTGTTTAGTAATCGGATTAGTTGTCTTTATTGACGAATGATTGAAGGCTCTAGAAAAATTTCAGGGACACTGATTGATAAATGATAAGCGAAAATAACGTCACTTGACATAGGGAAATAATAAAAATAACATATGAACGCGTGCTATACTAGTGGTTGTACGGACCTAACGAACTACCTTCAATCGATTGTAGTGAGTTTTGACGATAATACTTAGAAAAGAGTATTAGTTTGTAGTAGAAACAATAGCAATATTTAATATTTTTTCCATTTCCTAGAAAATATAGTAACCAGTCCCAGACGACGCTTAGATCTAAGCGCACCAGAAGTTCTATCTATACAAGCACTATTCTCTAGTTTGGCCTCTGACAGGACTTTTCTACCAACGCAGTCCGGCTATTCCAGATGATACCGAGATGTGTATAATTAGTGTCAATGCGGCTGTTGGTGTATTTCGTGACGTGATCAAGGCCCTCGACTATCCTGATCATGCGTGTATTGTCTAGCGCTTGTTCGCCCTTAGATCTTTTGCCGGTAGTTGTTCCTAGTTTTCGAGTAATTTACCCGCTAAACTTATCGGAGTCAACATTTCGGGAGTTATATTTGTCCTTGGGCAACCTTTGAAAAGCGTCAGGCAGCTTCAATCCTAGATCCTGCTTCATATTTTTTAATAATCTCTTTTTCGTGACGAACCCCTGCATCTCTAACGGAATCTTTCACTAATGACACCGTAATATTAAACACTGTTACCAATAATTTAGCCCTGACATAGTGTCATTTCTCCACTATACTCAATGTCTACAGCTCCTTCCAATATTTCCAAAGGTGTAACAGTTTTGCTTAAGCAATTAAGTTCCTCGCAATCCTTACTCAGTCAGTTTAATCTGGCGATACCGGTTCCCTAATTAGTCTCGTCTAACACTGCAGTTTCTCTTGACAGTCCTATATTATTCACTGTCTTACTAAATAGCTCCATTTTATTTATCCCACTCTCCCCCTCCCCCCACAGACTTTTTCGGCCAAAATACCAATGTTGAACACTAAAATGACCAACTTACGATAATTTGTGATTTTTCCTCCAATTTTCTTAAAAGAAAAAACTCATTACTATACCATATATATATGTAATCAACTATCTCCTTGACGTGTACTCGTGCCATTGGTTACCCTCACTTATAATATACTTATATAGGAACCTACAGTAAGTAACGTCCCCTTTTCCTACTTTCTAGCTAATTAGTAATGCTATTGTTATGATTTCCATTAATTTAATAATTATGTTTCTCAATCAAAAGCCACTAAATATTAGACATTTTAGACCGGGAGCTTCGCGTATTTGACCTACTCACGTCATTAATAAAGGAAGGTCTAAAGTCTATCGAATCCGTCTTTGATGCTGAAACGATAGCTCGTCCTGAGTAGCGTGCAAACACATGGCAATAACAGTGAAGACAGGAGTTTCGTCTTTGGAAGATATATTTTTTAATATTATACTTTTTAAAATGAATAAAGTCTTATCATAATTTTCCGTTGTTACCCAAAACCCACACTACCCAGAGCATTCAGATTCAAACTTGTTTTTAATGGCGGCGCGCTGTTTCACAAATGCGTTCATTCAATACCAGTTTCTCCAGATGAAAACTCCTTTTGAAAGTGATGTAAACAACCTTACAACCATGGCGAAAAAAAATACTCCATCACCGGAGCATGAGCGAAGATTAGCTATTCTTCAGTGTCTCCATGCTGGACGAACTCCGGCTGCAATTATAAACTTTCTTGGTTACCCGCAATCGACGGTATATCGCATCGCATCGAAGTATTGGGCTGCAAAAGATGAAAAAGTAGGTATGAGCACAGCACAGAGGAAAGCCCACGACAGACAAAAAACAGCCAGGACTCCAGAGTTAATCGATGCGGTTCAAAAATGCATTTCTAATGATCGGTCTATTTCGATCAGGGCGTTAGCGAAAAAATTTGAAGTAAGTGGGCGTACCATGGCACGGATTGTTCACGAAGACCTCAGGTAAAAGACAGCAGTTCTGTGGCAAATCATACATAAATGCGTTCGCGGACTCTCTCAGTTGGTTATTGCACTGAAGCGAATCGTGAGAAGAAAACTAATGAAATAAGCGATCGTTTATTAACTAAAACGAAGGTTTTTTAATTTTATAAATTTTTGATCAAATGATGTTTTAGCTAGGATGTTTGTTTGAGGCCGCTCAAACTATTAATATCAATAGCATAATATAATTACTATTTAGTGTTTATGTGAGCATTATATTTCTGAAGTGCCCTTTAAAATTAGAAGTTTTATTTTTGTTTTTATCATACATACTTTTGCTCCACAGGAGGAATTTGCTAGTCGTCTGGCGAATTAATATTACGTCGTAATACCTTCTCTGCTTTTTGTTCGAATTTAAAGTACAACAACGAATGTATCAACGATTTTTAAATACTTTGTCGACTTATTTCCTGTACCGCGCTGCCCCAACTGGATTAATTCGGTTACCTAGAGAGCTTATTTTTTTCGAAAGAACTATGGGTAGTTGTGAGCAGAGTTCGCCTCTACTTACATTTAATTTTCTAACGAGTTTTCCTAAATGCGCGCGTTTTTCTCGTTTGCTTCTTTTCAGGGAGCAAAGTATTCAAGCGAAGGCGTCTGGAACCACCAAGAAAGTGCCATTAGTTGAAGCCAAGGGTGGCCACCTTGAGACCAGAGTGGCTAAAACTAAGAGTGAAAAAGGCCGTGAAAACACAGCGGATTGAAACGCTGTTTTAAAAGTTCGTTGTAAAACCGCAGGGTTGGTCGAGGAAGATTTGACTTCATCCTCTATGGCATATGGTGCGTTTCATCTAGCATACAGAAATTAGATTGAAATGAAAATTCCTATGCTGTGAAAATGTTCCCTTACTTCTAATATACCGTTCGAAAGCGCTCCTCTTATTTTAACAGCGTATTGTGACGGACGTTGTGAGAACGAACTCGAATGAACTCTTCAAAAATGGATGTCTAAGGTACAAAAAACTGTATCGTTGACATTTCCTGCACTATGTATTTCGTCGAGGCCAAAACAATGGTAACGATAAAATGAACTGTAGTCACACGACTGTCATTAAACGCCTGAAGTCCCATAGGTCGGCACGAAAACTTGGAGATTGAGTACCTCACGAACCCAACAGGGCTCAAAGCGATTTTTCGTTCCGCATAGAGCATCGCGCTAGCGATATAACCGTCTTTTGCACAGAATTGTCACCGGCAGTTAGAAGTGGACATTAACCTGTGATACCGGGAAATAACGTTCTGGAAAAGAAAGCCCAGAGTCCAATCAAATTTTTATCAAAAAAAAAAACTTAACGCTTTACATTTGATACGCTTTACATTTGATACGACCTGCAAGGTTCGGATTTACTAAAAATTGTTCTCTACGAACCAAACAGTTGATCTGCGTTTATTGGGCCCAGCTACATCGGGTGAACCAGGCCATTTGGAAGACAAAACCCGACAAATACGGTTAGATTGTTTTACTTCATTAGAATGAGTGGTCACACACGGTAAACATTGTCAAAGTTACCCTGTAGTTCCAATGGAAGGTGTTGTTGAACCCTCAATATTTTCCGAATTTAGCGCCGACATTTGCTTTTAACAAGGGCAATCACCTTTGTAGACCTTCAAATACAAGGTAAACTCTCTAAACACTTCCCTTAAAATGAACAAAAAAAAACACTCAAAATTTTACCTTCTTTTTGCGAATATTCTGCAATCTTTTTAAGGATCATCAGCTACCACGGTTTTTTGACTCTTCTAATTAGTCATAATCTTTTTGTGGCCAGAATAATTCGGTTTGTAGCTTCACGAGAATGAACAAATAGTTCCTACAATCTTTAATGTACAGATGAAGAGCACATTCTGATGGCGTTTCTAGCATTTTCAGCGCACATAAGTTTAAGGTTGTGAGAGCCTTGCTACCAGTTATGTTGAAAGACATAGTTCCCAGTGGCAACACGTTTGGCTATTAGCGGACAGGAAATGGAAATGGTCTAAATACTCTGATCCTCCATTAAAGATCTTTAAAGCAGTTGGAAAAGCCAATAACGTAATAATTCGTTCTTTCTCTCGGTCGCTCTTAATTGACTGTATTTAACTCTATGATACTCGGGGGTTTGTATAGATAGAGAAATGTATTGTGCAGCGCAAATAAACTTCAGATCTATAAAACATAGTTTAGTAGAATATATTGTTCAGAGCCACAGAACACTATCCGCTTAATAACCTTACCTAATTAATGTCAGGTTTTCACATACAACACTTTTCAAATATAATAGTGGATATGGCCATTGCATTTCATCAATTATGTAGGTGTCGATTTGGACTAGGCACAAAGATGTTAACTTCATTGTCTCCTCCAATCATTTCAGAGCATCATGACTTCTCAGCGAACAAGTCAGACGAAGCTGTTTTCCAAAGGACCAGACGACAGGATTAAGGCAAATCTCTTTGGTTTGATAATTGTTTTAAACGACAATTTAGATTGAGTTCCAAACCACACAGCTTCCCGAGGCCATTGACTTGTCAAAGGCAATCAGTAACTTAGAGCGTACAAACCGAACATTAACTTTGTGATTCTTATCGACGATGTATCATATCTACTGCGCAGTCTCACATCTCGTGACAGCTGCGTATCGACTTCATCATTGGAACCCTGTATCACAGATAGCATTCGTTGTTCACGGTCTTTCTGAGGGTATAGTATTTGTTCTATATTTGTAGATGTATGAGTAGTTGAGAAAATAAGTTATTCTATGTGTATCGTACCAATTTTATTTATTAATAAGCGATCTCGCGGGTTGTGCAAATGATAACGACATCTGCAATACGATGTGTACCGTTGTATTTTGTAACGAAATGTAACAAAGATGTATATTGAGTGAACTTAACTTCTTTTCTTAAATACCACTGTAAGTTAGTTCATCATTTCATCACGAACGCATTAAACCTGAATAGCCATAGGAATAGGATAGTTGGGATTCTCAGAGACACATTGATTGGATAAGAAATTTTCACAAATAACGTGGAACCAGAAGTTCTTTTCTTGTCGGGCGATCTAGGATGTACACCTTATCGGTAATTCTATGGATCTAGCAGAATGTAATTAGGACAAGTTTCTATAATAATACTTACACATAATCTTTAATGAATACCCTTTGAATTTTTATAATATGGCATAAGAGACTGAACCCCAAATTATAACTCTTTAGGTATACTGATAATAAAATTAAGCGATCATAGAGCCAAACGTTTTAGTGAGGGTTTTTAGGTAAACAGTTATAATGGTGTTTTCCAAGTGTGTTTGCTACCGAAATGACTCACAGCGTTTGACGAAGCTCAACGCATGTGTAGGTGTAGTGTGATAATTCTGCTAGAAGAAAAAAGCTAAACATCATCGTCAATAAATGACCGTCTGACGGTCCATTTTCCCGTGATGCTACCCTAATAGATCGAAATGGAATGGTTCATTTTTAGTCCAAAATGCCATGCTCTTGCCGTACCCACACATCTCTATTTAGATTTAGATTTATTCTCTATTCAGCTGTCTGACGGAACGCCTAACGGCAGAATCGGACGTAAAACTCAAACCATTTATGCTTCGTTTATTTATGTATATATATATATATATATATATATATATTATATATATATATATATACATAAATAAACGAAGC